>NW_003852491.1:4998341-5082110 GCF_000181295.1 Otolemur garnettii | reverse complement strand
GGCCATTTTTTGGTTGCAGCCATCATTGTTGTTTGGCGGGCCCGGGCTGGGGATTCGAACCCGTCACCTTAGGTTTATGTGGCTGGCGCCTTAGCCGATTGAGCCACAGGTGCCGAGCCCAACCTCTGTCTTTTAATTGATATGTCTAGACTACTTACATTTAATTTAATTATTTATATTTTAAGGCAGTGGTTCTCAACCTTCCTAATGCCGTGACCCTTTAATACAGTTCCTCATGCTGTGGTGACCCCCACCCATAAAATTATTTTTGTTGCTACTTCATCACTGTACTTTTGCTACTGTTATGAATTGTAATGTAAATATCTGATATGCAGGATCTATTTTCATTGTAACTAAGGGATCACAACCCATGGGTTGAAAACTGCTGTTTTAAGGGCTTAACTTTGTCATTTTATTTTTTATGTTTTTTCTCTCTGTTTTTCATTTCTGCTTTCTTTTTCCTGCCTTCCTGTGAGTTATGTGAACAATTTTTAGAATTCCATTTAATTTGTCTGTAGAGTTTTTGAGTATATCCCTTTATATGACTTTTTTAGTGGCTGATCTGGAAGTTACATAATTATAGCAGTCTACTCTTTCAACATTTCACCAGTTCACGTGAAGTGCAGAAACCTTTACCCCCTTTAAGTTCTTTCACCCACCCCTTTGTGCAATATAATTGTCATAAGTGTTTCTTTTACATACATTTAGAAACACATACGATAAGGCTATACTTTTTAAATCAACCTCAACCGTAATTTCAAAAATTCAAAAGAAAGAAAGCATATTGCATTTACCCAAATTTTTACTCCTTTTTCCTTTTTTCTTCCCCACATTTCAAATTTCCTTCTTTTACTCCTTCCTTTCTGTTTGGAGAATTTCCTTTAGCTATTCTTTTACAGTAAGTCTGGTGGTGACAAATCCCTTCACTTGAGAATGTCTCGATTTCCCTTCATCCTTGAAGGATATTTTTGTTATAGGATTTTTGATATGTAATTTTGGGTTGACAGTTCTGTTCTTAAAGCAATAGAAAAATATAGTGCTACTTCCTTCTGGCCTTCATATCTTCTGATGAGAAATCCAAGGTTATTTCAATTGTTTTTATCTACACAGGTAAAGTATTATGTCTCTCATTGTTCTCAAGATTTTCTTTTCTTTAGTTTTCAGCAGTTGACTATGATGTGCCTTGGTGTAGTTTTTTTTTTTTTTTTTTTTTGCTTTATTTGTTTGCAGGTAGCTGAGCTTGTTGACTCTGTGGGTTTTATGTCTTTTGCCAGACTTGGGAGTTTTCTGCCTTTACATCTTTGAGTGATTTTTTAGCCCCATTCTCTTTCTTTCCTTTTTCTGGGTCTTCCATGTTAGATCTTTCATTATAGTTCTGGAGTTCCTTGAAGTTCCATTCAATTTTTTTTTTTTTTTTTTTTTTTTTGAGACAGAGCCTCAAGCTGTCCCCCTGGGTAGAGTGCCGTGGCATTACAGCTCACAGCAACCTCCAGCTCCTGGGCTCAAGCGAGTCTCTTGCCTCCGCCTCCCAAGTAGCTGGGACCACAAGCGCCCGCCACAATGCCCAGCTATTTTTTGGTTGCAGCCATCATTGTTGTTTGGCGGGCCCGGGCTGGGGATTCGAACCCGCCACCTTAGGTGTACATGGCTGGCGCCTTAGCCGGTTGAGCTATAGGCGCCGAGCCCCATTCAATTTTTTTAAAGTCTATTTTCTCTCCATTGTTCAGACTAGGTAATTTATATTATTCTTCAATATAAGGTTGCTTATTCTTTTTTCTGTCCTCTCTTTTCTGTAGTTCAATCTATCCAGTGAGTTCTTTAATTTCATTTATTGTATTTTTCAGTTCTAAGATTTCCAGTTGGTTCTCTTTTATACCTTCTTTATCTTTGCTAAGACTTTCTATTTATGCATTTGTTTTGAGAGTGTTTGTAATGGCTCTTAGCAGCATTTTTATGATGGCTACTTTAAAATCTTTGAGTGATTTTTCAGCCCTCTGTCAGGCTTTCTCCATGGATACTGAGGATCTTTACTACACCATGGGGATAGCCTTCTCTGTTACCACTCTGGGAGAGGCTGGGGGCCTTGTCACAGTCAGGTAAGGTGATAGAATAGGCTCCACTCACCTTTTGCTGTCATGACTGAGCAGGACACAGTCTTTTCCCTGGTGTTTGGCTGTGGTTATTGTCTAAAAATGTCCTGCCTTGCTAGGGTGCCGCTTTCCTATTCCTTTGCATAGAAATAACTAGCTTGTATTGGAGCTCTTTTGTCTGCGCCTGAGGATGTTTCTGGATTGCTGTTTCCTCAGCTCCAAGTCTGGGATATAGCGGGGAGAAAGAAAACCTAGCAAACTCACTACCATGATGTTCCTTGGGGTTCCAAGTCTTTAGCCATTCTGCCTTCTCTCCACTGTTCAGAATGTCAGGATTATTATTATTATTATTATTCTTGAGACAGAGTCCCACTATGTCTGCCTCGGTGGGTGCTGTGGCATCAGAGCTCACAGCAACCTCCAACTCTTAGGCTTAAGTGATTCTCTTGCCTCAGCCTCTCAAGTAGCTGGGATTACAGGTGCTCACTGCAATGCCAGGCTATTTTTTGTTGCAGTTGTCATTTTTATTTTAGCTGGCCTGGGCTGGGTTCCAACCTGTCAGCCTTGGTGTATGTTGCTGGCACCTTAACCACTGTGCTACAAGGGCCAAGCCATGTCAGGATTATTTTATACATAACGGCCAAATCTTTTAGTGGTACTTAGTAGGAAGAATAAAGAAAAGCATGACTACTTCATTTTCCTTTGGAGCCCCCTAAATTTTATCACTGAGGCAAATGCATCATTTCCCTCACCCTAGTCATGGCCCTGGTTCACGTGGCCTTTGAGAATTACCCAGCCTGGTGTGACAGTTGCTCTCTGCCTGGTAAGTGTATGCTTGTAATGAGTCCAGCTGCCCACGTGCCAGTAAGTAGGCCACTTCTTTTGCTGCCCAAGAGCTGTGGTCACAGCAACCTTGTTAGAGCAGGCCTTGGAGGTACATTCCCAGTTGCTTCAACAGGCATTGGGGGCCAGCATGGACACATCCCCTCTCTCTGGCTACAGTGAGACTCAAACTTCAAAAAATCTCAAAGGGCTCGGCGCCTGTGGCTCAAGTGGCTAAGGCGCCAGCCACATACACCCAAAGTGGTGGGTTTGAATCCAGCCCGGCCTGCCAAACAACAATGATGGCTGCAACTAAAAAATAGCCCGGCACTGTGGTGGGTGCCTGTGGTCCCAGCTACTCGGGAGGCTGAGGCAGGAGACTCGCTTGAGCCCAGGAGTTGGAGGTTGCTGTGAGCTGTGATGCCACGGCACTCTACCCACGGGGACAGCTTGAGGCTCCTGTCTCAAAAAAAAAAAAATCTTCAAAGGCTAACAGAACAATTTTGCAACACAAATTGCTGAAACTTCATAAGTAGAATAGAAATAAATATTTAGTGAATTGATTACCTGGTAAATTGGTCACTTGGAAGTTGATTTTCTATGCATTTGTGAGTGTCCCTAGAGAGGACGTTGTGGCCAGAGGCCTGAGGTCATTTCTGAGGACTTCCCTGCCGTCCAAATCATTTCCTTCCTGAGCCTTGAACATTCTGTCTGCACTCTGACAGGCAGGCAGGAGGTAATTTCAGAAAGTCCAATTTCCTTGTGAAGGAAATGAAAGGGACAAGGTAAGAGTTACTGAGAAGCAGAGAAGTGAGGGAAGACTTGTCCAAGGAGGTGATGTTGAGATGGAGCAGGAGCAGTCATGAGAAGAGCAGTCTCAGAAGAAGGGACAGCAGGTGGGAGGGGAAGGGTGGGGGACTGAGACCTAGTGGAGGTCTGCCTCGGGCACTGCTGAGCTATGTGCTCTTGTCTGCGGCACGCAGCCTTTCTGAGCCTCAGTTTTCTCATTTGTAAGACAAGGATAATAACATCTACTTTTAAAGGTTAATGAGAGGAGAAAAGAGTTATGGGCCAAGCAGAGCTTGTTATTCATTTCTTTTTCGTTTCTTTTTTCTCACTCTGTTGCCTGGGCTAGAGTACAGTGGGGTCACTGGAAGACACTGAAACCTCCAATTCCTGGGCTCAATCTATCCTCCTGCCTCAGCCTCCTGAGTAGCTGGGCCTACTGGGGCCCACCACAATGCCCAGCTTAGTTGTCTTTTCTTTCTGGAGATGGGGTCTTGCTCTTGTTCAGGATGGTCTCGAACTCCTAAGTTCAAGGGATCTTCCCCCTCTTGCCTTGGCCTCTCAGAGTGCTAAGATTACAGGCATGAGCCACCATGCCTGGATATTTCTTAATTCATGCAATCAACAAACATTGAGCTCTCCCCCTGAGCGTGAGGTGGCATTCTAGTCACCAAACAAAACAGGCAAAAATCTGTGCCCCTGTGGAGTCAGTGGGACAGACAAACAATGAATAAATAAGGAGGAAAATATATGTCCTATCAGATGAGAATTCGTGAAGGGGGGGAAATGAATCAGGGAAAGGGGTGGGGAGCTGTTGAGAGGCTGTGAGTTAAAATAGAGTCATCAGGGAAAGCCTTGCTAAAAAGATGTGTGGTGATCTGAAGGAGGTAGGGTGTGAAAGTATTATGGGGTGGACAGACGGCAAGGGCAAAGGTCCCGGGCCAGGAGTGGGCCTGGTGAGTGTGAAGGAGGCCAGTGTGTTGGGAGCAGAATGAGTGAGGGGAGGGAAGTTGAAGTCAGAGAGGCCATTGAATGGGCTTTTTCTCAGAGTGACATGGAGCCACAGCAGGATTTTGAGCAGAGGAGGGACATCATGTGACTTAGGTTTTAATATCTTACTCTGGCGTCTATGCTGAGAACACATTGTGGAGGGGCAAGGCTGAGACAGCGAGAAGGCAGCCGCATTGAGTCCGGTGAGGGATGCTGTGGGCTTGGAGCAGGGGGGTGGAGGAAGTGGTGAGAAATGGAGTCCTAGATGTATTTTGAAGGTAGCACCAATAGAATTTGCTAATGAATCAGGTGTGGGGTGTGAGAGACCTTCAAGGGTGCGAACTCGTCTAGCCCTTGGGATGCTGGAAGCCCCTGTAGTGGGTTTTTCTGGGCCTGAAGGTGATGATGATACTTGTCTCCATGTTCCAGAGATCAGCCACCACACAGGAATTGTGGTAACGAGCGGCTCTAATTGCTTCAGGTGTTCGCATCAAAGGAAAACCCAGATCTTTTTATAAAAAATACATTAGAAGGAGCTACTCCATGGGAACAGCGGGCAGAGCTGGAGAGTGAGGAACATGTCATCATCCCAGGGCCTCTCTGGTGCAGGTGAGGGGATGAGGTAGGGACTGCCTGAATTCCATAGCACACAGCCCTCCATGGGCCCAGAATGGGATGCAAATTGGAATTAGGGTAGGGGTTTCACTCTAATGGTGTCTTCAGGGCTGGCACCCTGGGCTGCTAGGACTATAGGCTGCTGCAGCCACAGCTGCCCCTCACAGCCACACTCTCTAGGACCTGCCCTGGGCCACTGGGAACTGCTCTGCCCAAGGGTTCCGCTCTCCCCAGGGCAGTCAGGGCTAAGGCCTGGGCCTTCCAGGACATAAGTTGGGACTGGTAGCAGCCCCAGCTGCAACCATACTGTAGGCCAGCTTCTCCCTCGGCTGCATCCTGCCTTCCTGCTCCTGTATGGAGCAGCTCCTGACCTGACCCTGTCTCAGCATTTCCAGGGCACCCAATCTAAGACAGTGGGGTGGGGTGTATGGTTTCTGCCATCTCCATTTGGAGGTCACCAGGGCAATTCTTTCTTGACTTGTCTCAGATTGAGTCCATTGCCCCACTCTCCCACCCCCAGCCATCCTCTGGACTTTCTCATGCCAGGAATGATATTGTCACCCGCTTGGTCTCCCAAGGCAGCGGTGGCTATTGACTGGAGACCAATGAACCAAGTTTCCTTGCCACATGAGTGTCGTCACGGGAAGCCCAGAACGTGGCAGCTAGCTTCTGTCTGGGAAAGCAAGAGAGACAAGAGAAGCCCAGAACCAGAGAAGCCAGAGTCTTCTAACCTCTCGGAGGTGATATCCTGTCACTTTGGCAATGTCCTGCTCGTTAGAAGTGAGTCATTGGGCACAGCTCACATTCAGCGGGGTGGAGGACCACATAAGGGCCCAAATTCCAGGTGGCAGGTTATGGTATCCCTCTTGGAGGCCTTCAAGTCAGCTGCAGCCAGGTGCCACCCTCTCCCTTGGCCTCCCTCAGGCCACGGTTATACTCAGTGACCCCGCCCCTGGCCCATCTGATTGGCCCACGATGTATATTTGACAATGAGCCAGGCCAATCAAACTTTGGAATGGTGCTGCTCAGCTTGGACTAAAGGCTTCCGCGGAGAGCCGTGCAGTGTTTGTGTTGCTCCACGGGGAAGCAGGGAAAGCCAGTTTTCAGGAAGACACCGGCAGGGACAGGGAAACCAACACTGGCATTCACGGTAGGGATGGAGACGTTGCAAGAAGTGAATCTGGCCCTGGCCTGCGAGGCCGTGTCCCCTGAGAGATGCTCTGTCCCCACAGGAAGCTACTCCTTATTCTAAGCCTCCTCTTTCTTTGTCAGCTATTTTTTTTTTTTTTAGCCAGAGCCTCAAGCTGTCCCCCTGGATAGAGTACGGTGGCATCACAGCTCACAGCAACCTCCAACTCCTGGGCTCACGCTAGCCTCCTGCCTCAGCCTCCCAAGTAGCTGGGACCACATTTTTTTGTCAGCTATTTTGTGGGGATCCCCTTCCTCGGGAAACGAAGAGCCTTGAAGAAGAATCATAGTCTCTGTTTCCTTTCTGTGCTTCCCCCTTTTCTTTGGCAAATCTTTTGAAAGATGTCAGCCCCTCGCTCCTCCGAGAAAGGGGCCAGGGAGGCTGGTGTTTGTTAATCTCTCATTATACATTGGGGTCTTCTTGGGCGTTCTGGCATTACACCATTTCACAGAAATGAAAAGGCTCAGGGGCTCAACGCCCATAGCTCCCTGGTTAGGGTGCCGGCCACATGCACTGGGGCTGGTGGGTTCGCACCCAGCCCGGGCCAGCTAAACAACAACGACAACCATAACAAAAAATAGTCAGACGTTGTGGCCGGCGCCTGTAGTCCCAGCTACTTGGGACGCTGAGGCAAGAGAATCGCTTAAGCCCAAGAGTTGGAGGTTGCTGTGAGCTGTGATGCCACGGCACTCTACCGAGGGCGACATAATTAGACTCTATCTCAAAAAAAAAAAAAAAAAGAAAAAAGAAATGAAAAGGCTCATTGACATTAAGGGCCTGGCTCAGGGTGGCTCAGCTGGGACACCTTCTCAGGCTGCTCTGACTCTGAAGCCTGGGTCCTTTCATTCCTCCTGACTCCAGCACCACCACTGTACCCTGGGTCCATGATTGAGCGTGAGAGTCAAAGGGGCACACAGATGCCCTTTGTCCGTTTCTTAAGGGGTTTGTCTTCCACTCCCACTTCCTGTAACTTTCACAGGCTGCATCGCAGTTAAGGAAAGCAGTCACACAGGGGCTCCAAGCTTCCTGGAGTTCCACTACCTCCACCTCCAGAATTTTGTCTCAAATGTTCGTTTCTCCCTTCCAACAATGCCTTACTTCAAATGCTCTTTAAGAGTCAAAGTGGGTTTCTGGAAAGTTCTTTCTTGTGTCTACTTCACATCTGTCATGACGCAACTAAAAATCCCAGGCAACATCACTGGGCCAAGAAGGAGGATGTACTGGCCATGGAGTTATTCCGAATTGAGTTGGCACCCCCTTCTTGCCTATGGGCTGTGGGACTGTGGTCAAAGACTCTGGGGCTCTCTGAGTCTCACTTTCCTCAACGGTGAAATGGGAATATAAATCTTACCCTTCGGAGTTTTTGCAAAACTTGAATAAGTAAAAATGAAGTCTTTGGCCTCATGTTTGGCACCTAGGAGCCTAATTCATTGTAGTTGCTTTTGCTATCATTATAGTTTCTTTTGTCCTGGGAGTTCCCAATAGCAGGGAAACCACAAGAGCCTGCCTCCAGGGGGTCAGGTGGGGCTCCACTTTTTCAGTCTGGCGGCTACAGCCTAACAGACCCCTGAACGCTTTGAAACCGCTGCCTTCTCAGCAAATTGAGCCGCTCTCTGGGAATTTCAGGACAGGATCACTAGCTATGAGACCTCCTCTTGTTGCTAGATGCAGAGAAAACAAATATTGTTTTAGATACATTAATAATTGAGAGGCTTTCGGCAGAGAATCGGTCAGCATTAGAGGAATTGAAAATTAAGACTAAGACACTACCTCAAGCCGATTTCCCAGTGAATAATTCATGGGGCCAATGCCCGTGAAGACCTAGAAGAGAAAATACCTTCTGTGTCTCTCCTCCCCACCACTGCCTCTAGTCCTGTCACTTCGATTTTTTCCTGAAGGAGGCATCTGGGGAGTGGTAAGAGTAAACAACACAGCAGAATTCTGATTCGCATTTTCGTTGCCATTTTGCCCATGTGTTGCTGTGTGATGATTGATAAGTTCTATCCCTCTCTGAATAGATATTCTGCCACCTTTGAACTAACCATGACTCTTTGAGAGTCAAGTGATGGAAAGGGTCTCAAGTAGCCAGTGACCTCCGTGGGACAACTATATCCCAAAGCGTTTTCAGGTTGGTGGTCCACTCCATTTCCAGATCTCCCAGCTTCCTTCCCTCTGCACACGTTTATTGCATGCCTGCTCTGTGCATTGTCCTGACAGTGGAGAGAATGCTGAAGGAAATGGACAGTTACCAGGGAACGAGCTCCTAAATGCAGCAGAAGTACAATCAGGGAAGGCTTTCTGGTGGATGGGGCACCTGCACTGAGTCTTATGGAAAGAAATGAATGGTAAAAAAGGGAATAAGGGCTGGGCGTGGTGGCTCATGCCTGTAATCCTAGCACTCTGGGAGGCCGAGGCAGGGGAATTGCTTGAACTTAGGAGTTTGAGACCAGCCTGAGTAAGAGCAAGACCCCCTCTACTAAAAATTGAAAAATTATCTGGGCATTGTTGGTGAGGACACAATGAGAAGGCGGCTGACTGCAAGCCCAAAAAGGGAGGCCTCTCCAGAAACCAATTCTGTGGGCACCCTGATCTTGGATTTTTCTCCTCCAGAACTGTGAGAAAATAAATTTTTTTTGTTAAAGCCATTCAGTATAAATAGCCTGAGTGTTTGTTATGGTGGCCTGAGATGACTGCTGCAATCATTAGGAGATTTAAAAATCAGATTTCTCATCAAAAGTCGGGATCGCTGCTTTTACTGAAATATCAGATATGGCCCCACTGGGAGCACCTTCCCGTAAGGCAGCCAATGACTGGTGCTGGGTGGCAGCTGCCCCTTAGATGAGGCCCACTTGTTCTAGTTCACCACAGTCCCCACTAATCCCTGTCGCCTTCCTGTCCTGAGGCAGCCGCTATCTGTCATCATCCTTTTACCACCATATTTCTGCTACAAAACAAGGAGGAAAGTAAACTTATTTCTTGATATCCACATCTCTATCAAAAGCAGGAAAATGAAAGCAGACCAAGAGGGTCACCTATTTTAAGATGAATGGGAGAATGCATATTTTTTGACACTGCATAACCCTGTCCCTTCTCTTGGGAGAAATAGGGAATAATTAAGGGTTTAATATATAAACTGGTTGTGTCTGGGTTGAAAGGGTATAACTGAAGATGCTTTGCCAAGTCTGTCTGTCTTGTGTGGTCACTTACTCAGGTTATCTGTCTGGGCTTGGGTACTTGTGGGTTTGTAGCCCCCAGGTTCGATCTTCTGTTGGGACTCATGGAATGTGACTTCAGAATGCCAAGTGGCAGAACCATTATTTCCAATTGTCTTTTCCAGATCCCTTAGTTCAGGGAGGTGGCCCAGAGCTCCATGAGGGGGACAAAAGTGGGGAGAGGGTGTGTGATTGGCTTTTGCTCTGACCTCCCACTCCAGCCTGCGCCCAGGCCACTCAGCTTCCCTCTCTGGAGGTCTCCTGTCATTGTAGTGGGGTGGGAAGATGGTCCAGTGCTTTTAAGAAATGCTTAAAAATGGTTGGTCTAGGCTTGGCACCTGTGGCTCAAGCGACTAGGGTGCCAGCCACATACACTGGAGCTAGTGGGTTCTAATTCAGCCTGGGCCTGCCAAAACAATAATGACAACTACAGCCAAGAAATAGTCAGGCGTTGTGGCAGGAGGCTGAGGCAAGAGACTTGCTTAAGCCTAAGAGTTTGAGGTTGCTGTGAGCTATGATGCCCCTATTGAGGGTGACATAGTGGGACTCTGTGTTAAAAAAAAAAAAGAAAATTGTTGGTCTACTAGAGCCTGTTTGTGCAAATCTGGGGAAAACTAGGTCTAGGGATGGAGCCTGACCTCCCCACTGAGACTGTGTGTATCTAGTGTGGAAACAGAGCCTGTGTCCTTCTTCCCCTCCCCTCCCTTCTCCCCTCCTCCGCATACTGGGTGAGGTGCTCCCACTCGGTGCTCTTGCCTCCCTGGAGCTGCACCCTCCCACTAACTGCACCGTTGCCCTGCCTACCTCTTCCTCTAGACTGGGGGTTGAAACTCCAAGGTCTCTGGGCCAAGCAACAGTGAGATGGGGGCAAAGGGAACTCAGCTGCAGCTGCCCTTGCTGGGTGGGAGTGGGGCTGGTGTCTCCAGATTGAGGGAGCCACAGTATGGAGCCTTAAGTGACATCTCCTCTGGGCTGATGTTTTGGGATTTCTGGCCCAGGCTGTACGCAACCTGAGGACAGAAATGGCTTTTGATTCTTACTTACTCTTAGGAGTTCTGTCATCCACCACACAGGGTACAGAGCTATGCACACAGCAAATGATGAATGAGTGAATGAGCTGAATTCCTTCACTCCTTTTCAAGTTCTCATTCCTTCATTCATCAATCACTCATCTCCATCTGCTTTGTGCCAGGCCCTGAGGTAGGGGCTGCGGCTGGAAGTGGATCTGGAAGAAAGAAGGTCAGCAGCTGCCTTTGAGGAGATTCGTGCCAGTCTGGGAGCCATGGTAACAAAGGCTGCCATTGGTTGAAGGCCTACTATGTGCATCAAGCCCAAGGCTTTGCACAAATGATCCTGCTTGCTCCCCAAACTCTAGGAGGTACCTTTATGGTTCCTATTTTACAGAGGATGACACTGAGAATTAGAAAGATTAGCTAAGACACATGTTCCAAGGCACATAGCTGGTGTCTGGCAGATCCAAGGCTCGTGCTGAGGGATTCTGAACCCAAAGGCTGTTCTGTTCACTATTGACAATTCTAGTAATAGGACGAGGGCATCCTGTGCTCACATTGGTTAAAGTGATGTGTATGGGAAGGATTTTCATCAGAGAAAGGGATTCCGGGAAGATTTTCACAAATCATAACTGAAAATTCATTGAGGAGAATAGGTGGCCCAAGATACAGGTCTGTCAGCAGTCACTTTTACGATTTTTGGAATTCATCAAGGTGGCAAACTTGGGGTATGTGCATGTGTGTGGTAAGTTTAACCTCACTGCCTCTCATTTGATCACATTTTGTGTCTTAAGAACTAACTTACAAGCAAGGTTTGACTAGTTTCCACTGAATTGCCTTTGCAATACTCAGATCCAGCTCATTCATTCATTATGAAGCACCTACTGTGTGCAAGGCATGCTTCTAAGTGCTGGGGACACAGCAATGCACCTACTGTGAAAAGGGATAGCTCTAAGTTCTGGGGACACAATGTGGGGTAAAGTAGACATAGTGCTTGGCCTTATGAGAGTCAAGGCTCACAGGAGCAGGGACTTTAGTCAAAGAATCACACATATAAATGTGAAGTTACAACTGTAATTACGTGCCATGGGAGACAGGGGACATGGTGCTCTGAGAGTATATTCAGGGGATTGGATCTAGCCAGGCGGGAAGGGAAGCCTTTCCCAGGGAAGGGACAGGAGAGTTGAGCTCTGAAGGAAGAGTAGAAAGCAACCAGGTGGAAGGGGCAGAGCTTGTGCCAGGTGGGGAGAGGAGCGTGGTTCGTGGTGAGGCCAGGATGGTCATGGTTTGTCCATTTTCTCTTGCAATAGCAGAACACATGAGACTGAGCAATTTATCAAGAAAAGAGGCTTATTTTGCAGGCTGAGATGTTCAAGGGCATGGCCCTGAATTCTAGCAAGAACTTTCATGCTGCCATGTAACATGGTAGAGAAAGTCAAAAAAGTGGACATGTGAACAAAGTTCCAGGGAATTAATCCAGTTTCGCCAGACTGAGAACTCACTGCCAGAGAGTGCTACCAAGCCATCCATGCGTCCCCAGGACTCAAATACTTCCCCCTAGGCCCCACCTCCCAATGCTGCCACACTGGGGATCAGTGTGGGGAGAAACAAACCACCTACAAACTGTAGCAGTCATCAAAGGCCAGAGCTGTGGTAGTCATAGTGGGAATTGTGCTCTTTACTCTCAGAGCAAAGCAAGGTTATCAGAGAATTATTAGTTAGCTTTGGCTGTGGAACAATTACCCCAAACATAGTGGCTTAAAATGACCTCTTCTTTTTTATCTCTGGAGCCAAGTTTAACAGTTTGGGTTGGGCTCAGTTGGTGGCTCTTCTGGCCGCTGATCCTATCTGGGCTTGTCCATGTGTCTGTGGTCAGCTGGTGGGCCATTTGGGGCTGGCTGGCTTATAATGGCCTTGAAAAAGATGGCTGTGGGAGCTGGGGCCTCTTGCTATGTGGGTTTTCATCATTTAACTGGCTAGCTCAGGCTTGTTCTCATGAGGGTTGTGGAATTTGAAGAATATGAGAGCAGAAGTTGCAGATCTCTTAAAGACTAGGCCCAGAACTGCAGAGCATCACTTCTGCCAAAACAAACCACAAAACCAGCCCAGATTTGAGGGATGGAGAAATAGATGCCTCCTCTTCATGGGAGGAGTTGCTCAGTGTTTGGACCATTTTGCTACACCAAAGGTTGTAAGTGAAAGGGTGATTTTATTAGAGGGTAAAAAATGTCCCATTAAGCTTGGTTCCTGTAGCTCAGCAGCTAGGGCGCCAGCCACATACATTGGAGCTGGCAGGTTCAAACCCTGCCCAGGCCCGCCAAACAACAATGACAACTGCAGCCAAAAAATAGCCAGGCATTGTGGCGGGTACCTGTAGTTCCAGCTACCTGGGAGGCGGAGGCAAGAGAATCACTTAAGCCCAAGAGTTTGAGATTGCTGTGAGCTTTGATGCCACAGCACTCTACTGAGGGCGACATAGTGAGACTCTGTCTCAAAAAAAAAAAAAAAAAAAAGTCCCATTAGCTCCTGTGAGGAGAATGGATTGAAGTAGTATGGCAGCAGATCCCATAATTGCCCATCTCAGTATCCATCCTTTCCCCCATCGTTAGTAACAGAATGATCATTTTTATTTCTACTCTTTGTTTCCTAGAAGAGACCAAATTGCCTTACCTCCCTTGTAGCTAGGGGTAGCTGTGTTGTGTGACACATTAAGGAAATCTCCCTAAAAAGGAGAGTCAAGACCCTCTTCTCCTCTTCTTCCTCATGCTTGGCTGGAAAGCAGATGTGTTAGATGGAGCTTACCCAGCTATCTTGTACCATGAGGATGTGGCCTCATCCTCAGGATGTGGAATGGATTTCTGGAAGGAGCTGGGTTCCTGATCACTTCGTGGAGCTACCACATCACCTTGGACTGCTGCCCAGGGTTGCTGCTAGTGGCTCACAGCTGCCCCTTGTCTGGAGAATTGCTCTTGGCTGTATGGGATCCATTTCACCTGGCAGGTTATGTTCCCCCAACCCAAGGTAGAATCTGTGGTACAGGTCACACCCCAGAGCTCCCTGTGGGATCAGACCGAGGTCAGCATCCCTCTCAGACCACAACACTGTTTAACCCTGTCCCTTCTCTATGCTGCTTGCCTTACTCTGCTTCTGCTGGGGACATTCCCCAATCACTCTAAAGGAATCCCCATCTCAGGTTCTGCTTCCTCCCATCTTCCTGCCCATGATGAACCACTTAGTGAGAATTGGTAAGCTCCTGGCTCAGAGAGAGCCGTAATTAGCAGACACTCTATTTCACTCACAGGATTTAAAGTGGGAAGAAGAGGCGGTGCCAGGAGCTTGAAGAAAATGGAAGCAGGCATGACAGTGTTAAGGAAGTGGGAAGGATAAGCTCCTTCCCAAGTGGAGGATGGAGAAGGGAGCACTTGGGAAGAGAGGCCTCCAATTCATTAAACGTGAATCCTCAAGGTCCACTGGCCAAATCCCTTTTTTCTGCCTCCCTGCTCCAGGCCTGTTTGAAGTCCATGGGCTGCTACAGTCTCCTGGATGGACAGCATTTGTAAGCAACTCTCTCCCCAGCCCAGTTAATAATTCAGGACTCAGTGCCTGCAGCCAACCCATCATTCCAACCCTGCTGCCACCCTGAGCAGCGAGCTAGTGGGCAGGAAAGAAAAAATCACTGTGCTGGCTTGAAAAATGGTCCTCACTTCAGGTGCTTGCTGGGTGCTCGGAGTTGGGGTGGGCGATGGCCAGGCTGAGAAGCGTCTGCTGGGCACACAGTGAGGGAAGGATGGGGCAGTCCTGGGACTTGCAGGCAAGCACAGGGAGCATTATTTAAACTTTGGATCCCGAGCTGACTTTGTTTGGGGACCATGTGCTATAGCCACTGGAGAGCAGGTGTGGGGGGACTCAGCTTTCTTCTGATGTGGTCATTCACATATGTGCTCTCTCGTTCATTCATTTGGTCATCACTAATGTTGCTGACACAGAAATGGGCATGGAGGACGCAGAGAGGGCTGGGGAGTGGCTCCACATACACTGTCAGGCACTAGGTGGCCTGCTGCTCAGAGGCCTGAGACAAGAGACAGCTGACAGGGGCTCTGTGGAGAGGTATGGCCGGGTGACTGGTGCCTGGCTATGCTAGGATGAGGCTGCCTGGGTTCAAATCCCAGCCCCGTCATTTACTTACACAGAGTTAGCTACTGCATGTCTCAGTTTCCCCACATGTAAAATGGAGAGACTGATGCAAACCACCTTCATATATGGTTAAAACAGAAACCCCAAACCGAGAAATACAAGGTGCTGGCAACTTTCTGGTATCTTTAGAAAATGATTTGGCAGGCCAGGTCACACCTGTAATCTTAGCACTCTGGGAGGCCGAGGTGGGCGCATTGCCTGAGCTCAGAAGTTCAAGACCAGCCTGAGCCAGAGCGAGACTTTGTCTCTAAAAACAATAGCCAGGCATTGTGGTGGGTGCCTGTAGTCCCAGCTACTTGGGAGGCTGAGGAAAAAGAATCCCCTAAGCCCAAGAGTTTGAGGTTGCTGTGAGTTGTGACGCCACTGCACTCTACCTAGGGCAACTGAGTGAGACCCCATCTCAAAAAAAAAAAAAATGGCAGTTTCTTATAAGGTTAAGCACACCACCCCACCCCACAATCCCACTCCTACGTATTTATCCAAATGAAACGAAGAACTTACGTTGATGCACAAACCCGTACATGAATGTTCATAGCAGCGTCACAATCTTCCCAAGCTGGAAACAACCTGAACGCCTTCCAGCCAGAGAACTGATAGACCCCGGAGTACTACTCAGCAGTCAACACAAGAAACATGGGTGATCTCAAATGCTTTCTGCTAAGTGGAGGAAGTCAGACGCAGAAGGCTACAGAGCGTATGATTCTGTGTTTGTGACATTCTGGAAAACTGTTAGATCAGAAAACTGGTTCATGGTTGTTGAGATTGGCCAGGGATTACTAGCAATGGGCATGAGGAGATTTTGGGGAGTGATGGAACTATAGTAGAACCTCCATAGTTGACCACCTCCCTACATTGACTCCCTACCTAAGCTGATGTAATTTTCCTAGACCAGACATGCACCATACGTTTGTATCAGGACATCAACACTAGTTCCTTGTGTCGACCGGTCTGCTATAGTCCCTTGGGGACCGACTTACAGAAGTTCTGCTGTGTGTGGTATTCTGATGGTGATGGTGTGATGTTTGTCAAAAATCATATAGCTGTATGCTATAAGAATGTGCCTTTTATTGTGTCTAAACTATGCCAGGCAGAAAGCACAGCACATACAGAAGCACAGAGGCTCAGAATCGGGTTTGAGATGTAAATCAGATTAGAGACAGTTGGAGGAAGCGTCAGGGAGTGAGGCAGGGAAAACACATTTGGACTGGTGTGTGAAGAGCCTTCAGTGCTGTGTCAAACGCTTTGGATGGCGGGAAAATGTCAGAAGGTTTTAAACAATTGAGGAATATAAGCAGATTTTTGTTTCAGAGAGGTTGCTCTCCTCTCTGTTTAGAAGCAGAAGCATGGCATGGCATGACCCTGCCTTCAGAAGTGTTCCCATTTACTTTATAATTTTTTTTTGGAGGAATCTGAATTTGTGACCAGTATTTAAAAATTGAGAGATTGTCCATAGAATTCTGAATTTTTGCCCTCTCCTTGGAAGAGACACAAGCTCTCCATTTTGCCAAAGCCTCACCCCCGCCCCTTGTACTATATTACCTTCCTGGCCTGGCAGGCGTGTCTGTTTTTGACCCCACAGTTTGTGCAAGTAGATTCCAGGTGGTCAAGGTCAAGGGTAGTAGGGCAGCAGCAGCATTTCTCAAGCTTGGTTTGGAAGTTACGCCCCACCCTCCTTGGGCACTTTGTAAAGTACTGCCCCTGCTCCAGGGGAAGGGGAATACCTGGGCTGGGTGGCAGCTGTGGCAGTGGAGAGGTGTTGGGGACTCATGGCACAGAGGGCTGAAGAAGAGGGAGACAAAAAGGTGATAGTCAGGGTCCAGGCTTGGACAACTGCAGAAAGATGACCGTATCTGCTGAGCAGGGACATGGGAGGAATGGGAGGGCAGGGATGGTGGAGAACTCAGTTTTGGCCATGCTGTGTCTATGAGGGCTCTTTTCTCCTCTGAGAGGGAAGCGGGGATGGGGGGAAAGGGGCAGGGATAGGGCAGACAGATGGCTAGGCTTCCCCCAGAGCCCTGCCTGCAGAAGACAGGGGCTCACTTGGTGGACTGAATGCTTGTTCCTCACTGAAATTCATATATTAAAACCTATTCTCCCCCAGCCCCTGGGCCTGCGAGGCCAAGGTGGGTGGATTGCCCTGAGCTCATAGGTTCAAGACCAGCCAGAGCAAGAGTGACACCCCGTTTCTAAAAATAGCCAGGTGTTGTCAGGGATGCCTGTAGTCCCAGCTACTCAGGAGGCTGAGGCAACAGAATTGCTTGAGCCCAAGAGTTTGAAGTTGCTGTGAGCTGTGATGTCACAGAACTCTACTGAGGGCAACAAAGGGAGACTATGTTTCAAAAAACAAACAAAAAAATCTATTCCCTTAGAATGATTAGGAGGGGCCTGTGGGAAGTTGTTAGGTCTCGGGAGTGGAGCCCTCATGGGTGGGATTAGCACCCCATACAAGGCTCCAGGGTCTCCGTGCCCCTCCTACCACACAAGGCTACAGTGTAAAGATGGCTGTGTATGAGGAAGTGGGCCCCTCCACACACCTGATCCGCAGGCACCTTGGTCTTGGTCTTCCCAGCCTCTAGAACTGTGAACCACACTTTTCTGCTGTTTGTAAGCCCCAGTGTATGGTATTTTGTTACAGCCACCCAAAAGGACTAAGATATTTGGTAGGGGTGGAAGGCCATTCTCTGTCTGCTCTGGGTCCCAGGTGCTCAGGCCCTGCTGAGCAAGTTTGCTTGGAGGAAAGTCAGGGGAGTGTGCTCAGAGCGGTGCTCATACTGAGAAGAGACTCACCAGACCAGATGCGTGGTGACCTCACACCCAGAACCAGTCATCCTGTCCCCAAACCTATCAACACCCTCTGCCAAAACCTTGCCTCCTAGCAGATGCCGTGGCTCCTTCTGTTTTGTTTTGGGCCATTAACTTTTTCTCTGTATTGGGAGTAATTATCTTTTCTGAGTCTGTGAGTGACACTAGACAGAGATCACTGTGCCCATTTCACAGATGAGCAAGGAAAGGGAAACAAAAACATTTCTTTAGTACTTGCTGGGTACTTAGTCTGTATATTCATGACATCTGTGTAACTATCCTATGTATGAAATTGGAGTTATTGTCCCCATTGTCCAGGTGAGGACATGGAGGCTCTGGAAGTGTTGAGTACTTTGCCCAGAGAGCCAGCTCAGGAGCGGTACAGTGGGAGCCCCTGCTCTCTTCACAGACCTTGATGTGTTTGTGCCCCGCCCAAGCCCCTGCCCCGAGACCTTGGTAGGATTGCACACACAGACCTGCACGCCGATGGCCTCTCCAGACACCGTTTATTGTCTTTGGTGCCCCCTCAGCTTTCCTTCTGGTACCTAGTGGATGTCTTCATGGCAGTCTCTGGCCTCCTCCCCTTTGCGGACCCACTCACTCCCTTGAGTCTGGGAGATCAGTCCAGGGGGGGGCTTTATCGTCCTGAAAAAGGAGGGACAGAGACTGTGGCCCTTCCATCCACCGAGGAACGTTCACCGAATGGCCCAGAGCTTCCCCCGTTGCAGCCGTGGCTGGCTGGGGTGCGCTCCGTCACCATTAAGTGCTTATCATGGCATTGTCCTGCCATAGGATCATTGTTTCAGCCCTCTGAACAAAGGATGCTCCTGTGCCCTTATTGTCTCTCTGCCTCCTCCGATCCACACAGAGACATGAACAGGGCTGCGGGAAGCTTTTGTTCTTGGGAAGGTTCTGGGTGGAAGCTGCCCAGAAACAGTGCTCAAAAAGGAAGGACACAGCTCCCTTGGGTGATGCTCTTCAGGGATGGGCTCCCCAGACACAGCCCTCACAGATGCTCCCACCAGGCGCTACTCCCTGTGGGCTGGTGGCATGCACGGCCTCTTCTGGTGGTCCTTCCTTGGGGACAGCCATTGTGGGCTGTGCTCCTGGGGGTGCTGGGAGTCACCGAGGTGCTCCCCGTGCACTGTGCCCCTCTCGCAGGTGCTCACCGTGGACAGTGCATGTTACAAAGTATGGCAGGGACTGAGTTCCCTGCAGACGTGGCTCCCCACGCGTGCTGCTCGCTCCAGATGGTGCTCGATGTGGACAACCCCAACCACAGTTTGGTGCTTGATTCTCCTGAGTTTGTTATGGTTGGTGTTGGTTGTAGATGGTGGTCATTGTTTAGGATGGTTTCATCATGGAAGTTTCTGACTTGCGATAGTTGTCAATATGGTTGGCATTTTGCCACTGATACAGAAACACCTGCCACCGCTGATGAGTCTGTGGTCCCCCCAGGGTGGTGTTCACTCCAGATGGTTTTGTCCTTGATGGATCTTGTTTTGGTAGCTTATTGCTGAGGCTCACATACTGATTTTATTGCCACTGGCAGTTTTGACACAGGTGGTGCCAGCATTGATGACCTTGACCTATCACTTTTCCTACCAACAAAGCTCCTCAGTCTAGGATTCTCACCACTGAGGCCGTCTCAGCGTTGATGCTGCTTAGCTGCTATAGCTCTCGCCACATGGGAGCTGCCTGCTGGCAGGTGTTACTGCAGATGGAACTATCCACTGATGGTTTTCGATACAATCAGTGTGTGTTTTTAAAATGCCTTTGGTACTTGTTTTGGCGATAAACACTCTGGGTGAAATCTGCGTTTGCTGGGCCCTCCTGCCTGTAGTTTTGCTAGAGGATCTAGTTGCCAGAGGCTTCTCATATTGGTACCTGGGGAGGCTGCTCACCCTTGGCCACCTGGTTGCTATTTTTCACTTCGTCCCCCGTCTTGTTCTCCTGAACACTGGTGGTGCTCCTCGGCCCACCTTGCTCAGTGCCGTTCAGCCCGATGCTGTGGTGGCTCTTGGGGAGGGTGGAGGATAGGCTGCCAACAGGAGTGAGCAGCCCGCTGCTCACCTGGAAGGTCAGAGCGCTGCTGCCCAGGCTGATGAAGCTGAGGCTAGAGCTGCTGCTGCTGCCCACATCTGGCAGACTGGGCTCACTTTTTTCTTCCAGTCTGCCTGGGGGTGTGGGGCTGGCTCTTTGTGTGGCTGGGGGAGCTTGTGGAGGACAGCTGGCTGGACTGTGTGCTGAGCACCTGGGGGTGGAGCCTCTTATTCAACCGCACGATTCGATGACTGTGCACCAAGCTGACCTCACTGTTCTCCTTGTCCCCTGAGTACCCACTGCTCAGTAGGCTGGTGTCACTGCCTTCGTCCAGGCTGGGGTGCTGTGTTCCCGATGCATGGCTCTCGCTGCTCCAGGTGTTTCCTATGTTACTACCAGAAACTTTTAGGGAGTCCTGAGTTGCTTCTGCATGGTGTGGCTGCGTGTGGGTGTGGAGTGCTGAGCTGGGTGACTGTAGGCTTGGCACTTGTCTCTGAGCTTTGCAGGCAGGTGACTCCCCTTTCAGGAAAATGGGGGGCAGCTGAATTGGTTTATCCAGGGAGAGGGGGCCCTGGGAGGCCTCTGAATGTTGCTTGTGGCCTCTCTGGGGAGGGGTGACTCAATTTATAAGGCTGCCCTTTGAAAACTGGATGTTCTGATTGGCTGGCTCAGTTCCCATGGTGATGGGGTCTGTGAGGCGGGCGCACGGGAGGGAGGGAGAACAATGCTGTCCCAGCACTGGTCACATAGGTGGCCTGGCCTGGACAGGTGGGTCATGGACAGAGGGTGTGAGAACACCTTTTTAGGAGTCTTTCTGAGGGGCCTGTGGCCTGTGATTTTCCAGCCCCCAGGTCCAGAGACCTGGGTGTGCACCCACACCGAGCCCCATCGAACTATTTCTTCATCCCAGGTGCTTCCTTGCTGAGGTGGTTGTGAGGATGAGAGAGGAGACTACCGTCAGGAGTTTAACCTCAATTCCCAGCCAGATCTCAAGACCCCGCCTGGTCTGGCCTCCCAGCCCCAATGCGCACTGTACCTGGCCCCTTCCTCCCCTGGACGCAGAGTCAGGCTGGCCACTCTCAGGCTGACCTCTCCCTGCCATACGGTCTTTGATGGCTGCTCCACCTGGGTGTTTTCTGTGGCCCCCTCATCCTTCCTCAGCTTCAAGCTGCAGCTTAAGTGTCCCTTTCTCAGGGAGCATCCCCTAACCTTCCCCAGGGAGATCCCTCTAGTATTCTTTATGCCACCTCCTAATTGATGTCTCTTGTGACATTAATGAATTATGTATTGGTTATTTATTGCTAGTTGCCTTAGCCAGACTATAAGCTTGGTGAGGACAGAGACTGTGATTACTTATCTTCTGCTCTGTCCGTGATGCCCCTCACAGCAGCTGACCTTTAATAGATACTCACTAGAGTTAATTGAATGAATGAATGAATAAGCCACCCTGTAGTGGGCATCACAACCACTGGGGAACTTTTCAGAATGTTTGGATGCTCATTGGAATCACCTGGGGATGCCTGCGTCTTTGACAACGGAATTTTAAAACACTCTCCAGGAGATTCCAATGTGCAGCTACTGTTGAGACTTGTTATAGGAGCACAGCTGTGCATTTGCATAGGTGACTGTGATGTGCAGCCCTGATGAAGGATACTGCAGGTGGAAACACCCAGCATGCTATTTATTAGCAGACACTTAATAGGCATTTGAGTGATGGACTGAATTAAGATTTCATTGACCTCTGAAGAGTTCGTGGGTGGGTTTATAGAACTCATTGAAATTGTGTGCAAAATTCGTGAAGAACTATATACAAGATTTCTTTCCCCTAAGGAAGGAAATAGAGCTTTCGCCAAATTCTCAAGGGTATTCATAATCCCCCAAAGATCAAGGAATATCAAGATTCAATGCGACTCATGCCTTAGTGTTTGGATGGCCCTGGTGCTTAGTGTGACACTGAT
Source organism: Otolemur garnettii (assembly GCF_000181295.1). NCBI lineage: Eukaryota > Metazoa > Chordata > Mammalia > Primates > Galagidae > Otolemur > Otolemur garnettii. The sequence continues at coordinate 5,060,399 of NW_003852491.1, read as the reverse complement.
GAGTTTAGAGAGGGCTGGCTCTCTCTGTGTGGGAAGCAGGGTGTGGGGAGGAGGAAGACACACCTCAGAGGGAATGCCACTCAGACCCTCCACAGTCATTACTGATTTTCACTGTGATCTTCATTTTAGGAATTCCTCTCCCATTGCCTGGACCACTCAGCTTCCCTTTGCTGTACTAGCACGTCAGGTCTCATCTGTATCTGGGGCTGGCCCCAGAAAGCCCAGAGGACATGGTGGGGCATCACTGTGGTCTCCTAGGGGTGCCTCATCTGTAAAAGTGGGCAGTGATTGTTCCTCTAGGTCATAGTGAGGGTTACATGCAGTCAGACTTGGAGTGCAATAAGCACTCAATAAACACTAAGAGGCCCCCCCCGCCCCCCCCCCTGCAGAAAACTACTAGATGACAGGGCAATGATTTAGATGCAAAATTTGTGAACCCAGAACAGCAGGGGCTAATTAGAGAACGCTGGGACTCACACTCTAGGGGGCTTGCAACTGCAGGGCCCAGAGAGGGTAGAACTACCAGAGCTGGGTGCAGGGTAGTGTTAGCCTTGTCCATTTCAGGCAGGGGCACAAGTACTGACCAGGATGAATCTCACCAGAGGCCCAGAGGGAGCCCACTGCTCTTGCCAGGGAGGGCATCCTTTCTGGCCAGCAGAGGGCACTGAGCGCAGAACAGCAGTGCAGTAACCCCTTAGGAGAGAGTTAATGTCTCAACTTAGCATGTGGCCCCGGGGGTGGGAGTGGGGGTATCGCTGTACGTGGAACTTTCAGTTTTAAAGCCAGACAGTTCTGAGTAAACCAGAGTGAGTTGGTCATCCTAGTGAGTGAAGTCATAGGTTCTCAAAATGACCACAGCACATCAAATTCTTCTGTCAGGCCCACACGTAAATGTTTGAGAACAGTCCAGGTAGAACGAAGGACAAAAATTCCATTCCCAGATGCCCTAGTGTCCCGCCCCTTGGGCTTTAAACTACTCTCTGGTCCTTGGTGGTGGATCCTGAGGTGAGTGAGGGTGGGATCTTGGGGTCTCTGTCCCCCACCATCTTTGTCATGGGCTCCGTAGTACAGACTCTTGAGGTCCGATCTAGGCTCTGCTCTCTACTAGCTATGCTGCCTGGACAAGTTATCCAAACCCTCTGAGCCTTTGTTTCCTCCTTTGTAAAATGGGGCTAGTAAACATTAGCTGTTGATATCCTTGGGTTCAAGGCATGTGTGTTTTGCTGCTGCTGGGTCCTGAGTGTTTAGAAGAGGCTGTGATGTTCCATATAGTTTTGCTGAGTGAATAAATGTAAATCCCTAGAGTGAGGTGCTTTGACACTGACATTTACAGAGTTACCCATGGAATGTTCAGTAGGCTTAATTAATATTGTGTTTTGCTATTAAGCACTGTTATCATCAATGTAAGGGAAACTGGATTTGTTCATTTTGGGGGTGGAGTAAAGGAGAAAGAGTTGTAAGTGGGATTCTGGTGGTGGGTGGGGTGTTAGTGGCAGTAGGACCTTGGGAAAACAGCCTTTGCCTAGTAAGTCCTGAGTTACAGGTGAGGAAATTGAGGCTCAGGGAGAGAAAAGAGATCCCCTAAAGCTGCTTGGCTTGTAAGTGGCAGTGCTGGGATTCACATAGGGTTTAGTGGCTCCCAGTACCATCTAACTCTGAGGGTGTAGCTCTGAACTATAGGTCTGAAAATGAAGGATAGGCCGTTTGTGTCATGAGAAGGTGGGGTGAAATTGTGTAGGAACTGGATGCCCAGAGAGATGGCACACCGGGAGTGGAATGTTAGGAGGACCTAGGGGGCCTCATGTCCTTCCCACAGGGCACTCTGGACCCAGAAGTCTGACCCTATGCACCCTGGACTTTGGAGTCTCAGTTTCCATGTTTGTAAAAGTAGGCAACAGTCAACAGCAGCCTTCTCTGGGGGCTTTTGGGGGTGTGGGGCTCCCCTGAACTTCTGGAGGGGAAAATACTGCCAAGGGGCAGGTGATAGCCACACAGGACCCAGACCCACCTGGCTGCTGGCTCTCGGCCACTCTGGGCTTCTCAGATAGTACAGCTCCCACTGTAGACAGCCAGGCCTGCAATGGCCCCAAGTCATGGTTGGCGTGTGGGCAGCCTTTTCATCAAATTATCCCTGCACGTTCACAGAGGGGGGAATTATTGGCAGAAAATGAGAACATAAAACCCCACTGGAGCCTAGCACCTTTGGGGGGCGCTTGGCACCAAGCACTTGGAAACCATCCAGTAAATTGGTTCAGTTTTAATGGTCTAGGACTATAGTTCATCTGTTTAATTCAAATGAGGTGACATAATATCTTTCATTTGGACTTATTACCAAGACGGTGGCAATTCAGCTCCCAGCATTCTCCGGGCAGGACAGTCTGTCATTACTGCACATTTTCTCTCTCTGGCCAATTTGAAAGTCCGCTGGCAGGGCAGCGGCCTCAGAAGGGAGGGATCGACACAGAGTAGGTCACATTGGGTATTAAGGAATGAAAATGAATTCATTCTTTCCTCTGTTGAATAAGCAGCTGTACTTGGGTCTCCGTGATCCATGAAATAGGCTGTCAGGAAAATAGGAAATGGGCTGCGTTTGAACTTCACCAGCTGATTCTGCCCCTGTCGCACTGGGACCGCTGCTGCCACTCAGAGCGGGGGAGGAGGTGTGCGTGTCTACAGGCAGCTGGTATTTCTGGGCACCTGTGTGCTGCGCACCTGTCTCCTAATGGTCCTGTGGGGCGGGGATGGAGAGCCACCTTATTGTCCCCATTTTGCAGATGAGGACAACAGGGCTCAGAATGGTCCAGAGACTTGCTCAGTATCATTTAGGGGAAGAACCTGGCTTCAGGTGAGTGTAGAGCATTATGGCGGGAACTCGGACTGAAGAACCTCAAAGCCTCGTTCTCCCTATTTACAGTGGGATATCTGTTTAAAGTCTTAGCTTTCCATGTGGTAGAAATACTGACCTTGTCAGCTTAGCACAGGGTTCCATGCAGAGCGATTGCTCACAGTGTTATTGACTCCTTTGTTCATATTTATATACCCTATGTTGTATCATTCTTTATTATAAACTTTATTATAAAGCATGAAGCCAGGAGAGTGGGTGTCTTTCCCTACGGCACAGTGCAAGTGGCTAGGGGGCTAGATCTGTCCCTAGGTGGACCCCAAAGTCTGTGTTCTTTCTGCTATACCATGTGCTCTAATATCTGGTGTGGGGAAAGGGTTCTGAGATGTTGATTTTGGAATTACCCCCTCCTCTGTCTTTATTTCTCTAGAACATTGGTCACCATCCCTATCCATTTAATCTGTTATTTTGCTCTCTGTCCTCACTTGTTGTAGCAGTTTTGCTCAGCTGGGACTGGGGTGGGGCAGGTGAGGCATGCTCCAAGTTCAGGCTGGAATCCTGTGAGTGAAAATTTTGATATTTCGTTCATCATGAATATTTTTACATTAATTTTTATTTTAAAAAATATGGATTAACATATTACTAGTTTGTTGGCATTCTCTGGAATTTTGCCCACAAGGCAAGTGCCTCACTTATCTTGCCCTACTCTGGCCCTGCCTGGATCAAATTATCATTATCTTTTGTAGCCTCAGCTTTAAATCTTAACCACCAACAACTCCCTTATGGATAGCCACAAATGACTTCCCTATGTGGTGTCACACAGTGACATTCAGTAAAGATTTGTAGAATGAATGATGCCCTGTTATGTATTAAGACTCATTTTGGGGTTCCCCAGAGAAGAGACCATCTCCGAGTGGGTGTTCAGGGCTTCTTATATCTAAAGGAAGCCAGAACCCCAAACTGAACACTTGCTTGGCTCCCTAATTTAAGGGCAGATGAGTAGTTCTGACAGTGGCAAGCTAAAGGATAGGGTGTGTCCCTTCCAAGATCCGACTGTGGAACCAATTAGAATTTGAATCTCTAAAACTGCCTAATGGGAGAATGCAATGCAAGAGACCCACAGCGCTGGGAAATTCTATGCAGAATTTCATTCCATCATTAGAGACCGCAGTACCTTACCCTCTCCTGGATGTTTCTTGCAATTAAAAGCCACATTGGGTTGCACTGACAATCGTTAGTGTAATGAGATCTGGCTGTGCAGTGCCATTAATCCCCTCCCCCATGGCGAGCGCACCTGGGCTGAGCCAGCTGCATTTCTGCTGTGATGCCTCTGATGCTCCATTTCAGTGAAATATCAGATCTTGCCTCTACCTTTGGCTTTATTTCCCTCCAAAGCTGAGGTTTCATTGAGATGCGGTCTTATAATTAGAGCGAGAGTGAGAAATAACCTCCTATATAATTTAAAATGGTAAAATTATCAATACCTTTTCTGGCCTCAGCTTTAAATCTTAGCCACCAACGACTCCCCTATTAACGGGCCTAATTAAATCCATTTTTCAGGACGTCTTTGGCAAATTCCATTTTAGCAAAACTGTAGGAAGTTCAGTTTGATTTGTCTTTGCTCCCTAGAGCTCTTCTGTAAAAATGCGGATGGGGCAGATAGATGCTCATCTCTCACCCCTTATGTTTGTTAACTCAGCCAACAGATATTTACTGAGCACCTACTATGTGCACTGGCATGAAACTAGGGAGGGGGATGGAGAAGTGAAAAGACACCAAAGTTCCTATCCTTATGGCCAGAGGGGCCTGAAGGTCATTCATTCATTCATTTAACAAACATGTACTGAGTCTGCTAATGGGGGGGAGCCACTGTGTTAGGCCTGGTGTTATGGTAATGAAAGACCCTCCCCCCAAGGTCACTATCCCAAGGTTACCACTTCTTAGAGATGGTAGAGACAGTTAATATTCGTTGCGATAAAACCTCTGAGAGAATTAAGCAGAGGAGATTGGAAACTCAGAGGAAAGCTTGCAGTTCACCCAGAGAATCTGGGGTCAGGGAAGGTTCCCTGGGGCTGAGTTAAGGGGACAGGCCGGGGAGGTGTTGCAGGAATGGGGATGGGTGGGAAGCTGGGAACTATGCAGAACTCTGAGCCATTCATTTGGATTAGGGCAGTGCTCTCAGCTCTGGCTGCACTTCAGAATCATATAGGGGCTTGAAAAAATATACATGCCCTTACCTCATCCCTGACCGTGGAAATCACAATTTGGGGGATAAGGATTAAGGTAGTGATATTTTTTTAATGCTCCTTAGATAATGCTCATGTTCAGCCAGCGTTGACAGCCACTGGGCTAAAGCACTGCAAGTTGATGGGAAGAGGGGCTGGAGAGGTAGGCTAGGACCAGATCGGGAAGGGTCCAGGAAGGCTGTTAAAGGATTCAAACCTTACCTGAGAGTAGTGGGATCATTGAAGGGTTGTAAGCAGGGGAAGGGGAAGAAAGGGGGGACATTTGGGCTTCAGAAGGAATACCTTGCCAGTAGTGTAGAGGATGGTTTGGAGTGGGGTCACTGGTGACAGAGAAACTGGTAAAGAGGCTATTGCAGCCATCTGGACAAGAGATGATGGTGGCCTGGATGAAGGGAGACATTGAGAAGGTTGATTCGAAAAGATTGAGTGGAGAATTGTGCATCTTGGGCAAAGGAAGAAAAAGAGTTTAAGATGACTTCAAGTGGCTTGGGTGACTGAGTGAATGATGGTGACACTTACCAGAGAGGGGCAAGGAAAGATACTGATTTGAGTTTAGGACATGCTAGAGAGGTTTGACTGGCAGCTGGAGTTGAGCTCTGACACTTGGGATTGTGCTCTGCATGGATAAACTGATCAAGGATGGTGGAGCCTTTGAGATTCTCAACATTTAGAGAATAGCTAGAGTTTTGATGAGCTGAGAAAGAACTTGATGAGGAATGGCAGGGAGGTAGGAGGAATAGGCAAAGAGTGTTATCATGAAGCTATGGGAGAGAGAGTTGTGAGAAGAGAGTGGCAACATGTTGAAAGGTGTATAGAGGTCAGATAGAGAGGCCTCTATTTAGGACCCCCACTCCCCAGTTTTGGTGAGACATTGGGTGCAGAAATCACACTGCAGTAAGTTGAGAGTGAATGGGAGAGAGGTGAGTATAGTGTACATGTTAGCCAAAGGAAGAGAAGCGAGAGATTGGGCAGTGCCCAGAGTACTCACATGTTGGAGTGAGGGAGGTAGTTGAACAAGTCAATACTGACACAGGATTGAGTGAAAATAGATTTTTTTGGAGGTGATCCCAGGAAGCACCAGTAGAGGAATGAAGATATAAGACATTGATAAAGAAATCAATAAAAGATTTGCCAAAAGTGGGTAGCAAGAGTCAAATTCATGGGATAAGTAGGAGCAATGGACAGATGTGGACTGGCTCAAAAACAGTGTTGACCATGTATTCAGAGATATTCTCCATGAGGGACAAGGAAGCTGGGATATTTACCCATAATTTCCATCAGTTGTGGGTTGAAGTTCTGTTCCTTAGGGTTGGGGAAACATTAATTCCTAGGCACACTGTACAGGCCATGTTAATGGGGACAATAAACTCTGGTAGCCACATACAGTCCCCATCAAAGAGACAAAGTTGGATTGCAGTGATGACAATAGTAAGAGCCAAAGGAGTATGGATGGAGCACTGGGACCATCTGCCACAGGTGGGATTTTTTTTTTTCCAGGCCAAAATGAATTTGTCAGGATTGAATGGTGAGGATGAGTGAGAGAGAGAGGCTGAAGATATAAGTCAGAGAGGGGAAAACTGAGGACAAGTGGTTCAAGCAGGGGTGGAAGGGATATGAATAGGAATGTAATTGGAGGGCTTGCCAGAAATGACAGGAAGTTTGGTTGGTCAATAGGAGGCTCAGATGCAAGTTCAAGCAGAAGTAGGGCATGGGTCCTTTGTGTGGGTGGTAGAAATGGAAGGAGGGTGAAGTTCATTGGAAATGAGAGGTCAAGGGCCATGGGAGAGGCAATGTGAACTGGCTTACTCACTTTGGACCAGGGAGGTGGAGGTGTGGACTGACTCATCCACACTGCATCAGGGAGGTAAAGATGTGAACTGGTCCATCCTCACTGGCCCAAGAAGGTGGATATGTTAACTGGCTCATGCACTTTGGTCTGGGGAGGTAGAGATGTGAACTAGTTCATCCTCATTGGCCCAGGAAGGTGGAGATATTGACCAGCTCATCCACTTTGGTCCAGGGAGGTGGAGATGTGAATCGATTCATCCACACTGGACCAAGAAGGTAGAGATGTGAACTGGTTCATCCTCATTGGACCTGGGAGGTGGAGATGTGGATTGGCTCATTCACAATAGATGTCAAAATCCCAAAGGACATGGAGGTGGAAAGGAAGACTAAATTAGCTCCCAGAGTCATTAATGAGTATTAAAAATCATCATGTATCCCTAGAAAACCACAGATGTGTGTCACTGTTGGGTTCTGGGCAAGGAAGGAACCATGTAAGTCAGAAAAACAGGTAATCTCAAGATACATTATCTAATAGTTGAGTCATTTGGAAGGAGACATAGGACAGAGCTGAAAAAGTGGTAGCAAAATTCAAATTCATGGGATAAGTAGGAGCCATGGACAGGAAACAGGGGCCAGGTCAGAAAACCAAGAGCAGGTTAGTAAACCAAGTTCAGAATTGTTCAGGGTGCATGACTTGTGATGAAGTCTGTATGCAAGGAGAGGAAATTAAGGGCTCATGCTTCTTGGTGTGTGTGTGGGGCTAAGAGATGGACAAAAAGGCCAAAGCACTGACTTTGCTTTTCTTATTGTCTTATGATTCATTTCTGCTGAACTTCAGGGTACAATGGGATCCTATGTGACCACTGATGAGATGGAGTGAATTCAATCTCTGGAGTCAGAACCAACTTGGGGTCAGATCTCTGCTCAGTCTCTTCTAGCTGTGAATCTTGAGCAATTTTTCACCTCAGGGGGTGGTTGAACCTATATTCAAGGATTTTTTTTAGGAAGAAGTTTGGTAAATTGTTATATCTATGTTCTTATTGCTCAAATATGTATACACATTACTTTAACATGATAATAATGACACATGCTTATGAAGAAAGATACATAGGGCTCTAAGAATGTGCCACAGGGAGATTTGACATAGTCAGGAGATCAAGGAAGGCTTTCTTTGACTTTTGAGCTAAGATTGCAGAGCAAAAAGGAGTTAGTTAGATGAAAGTAAATGTAGGAGCATCCTAGGAAGAAGGGACAGCATGTGCAAAAGTCCTGTGGTGGGAAGAGGCATAACCCACTCCAGTCATTTAGTAATTGAGTTAAGGGCTGTTGGTTGCAAAAGAAAAAGTGAGGAGGAGCATCAAGGAGCTGTCTTTGGGAGCCAGTCCATGTAGGACCTTGATCTTGGTCATAAAAGCAATGGGAAGTCAGAGTTTTAGTAGAGGGCGAACTTGCTCAGTTTGTGGCTTTTGTTGCTGGATGGAGGAGGGACTTTAAGAGCCAGCACAGGTTAGGGCCTGGAGAACTTCATCCAGGGAAGGAATAAAATAGGTTGGGAATAGGGTGCTAAAGATGCAGCAAAAGTGAAGAGAATGGACCTGAGAGACGTTAAGGAAATAAACTACGTAGGGATTGGTAAGGAATTGGCTATAGGGAGTGGGAGAGGTTAAGCACAAGAGCCTCATTTCTGGTGTGGCAATCAGCCACACGTAGTTGCCCACCTAAGGGCCATTTGTTCTTTTTCCTTTGATGCCAAACCCTAGTTTTTGAGGGTCAATGAGTGGAAGACTGGGTTTCTTGTCTAGGCCCAGGTCACGGACTGATCTGACCAGTGGGTAAGAAGCTATGAGTATTCGTGAGTTCACTCTGGGAGATTTATAATGAAGGGGGGTGAGGGGTGAGGTCCAAGTCTTGGATAACTTTAATACTTCACAGGCAGTCATTGGGGAATGATTCTACAGAAGGAATGTAGAGAAGAAGCCAGAAAACCAGGTGGGAGAATGATGCAAATTTGTGCCATAACAGCTCAGGAAAGAAAGAGTTTTAGAAGAGGGGGTTGTGCAATCATGTTGAATATTGCTGAAAAGTCAGGCAAGGGAAAGACAACAATTTCTCTATCATGTTCCTAATGAAGAACTTTCAGAGTAAATGTTTGTGTTAGAGTCAGCAAGTTGGTAGTAGAGCCTCTTGTAGCAGTTGACTATCACTGGGTAATTAAGAAAGAACTCTACAATGAAGTATCTTAAGACTACTGAACTTTATTCTTATGAGGCTGTAATTTGGTTGTGTTTTTCTGCTAATCTTGGCTGGTCTCATTCATGGCCAGTTGATAGGCTGGCTAGAGCCTAGCTGGTCTAGGGTGGCCTCAGCTGGGATGGTTCATCTGTTTTCCATGTGGTCTCTTCTCCAGCAGCTTAACCCAGTGGTATAGGATCCAGGAGGAGGGAATAAAAGATACAAAGACTGTGCAGTGAGAAGAAGCTGGTATGCTTGAGGAAGAGGAGGGAGGCCTGTGTGGTTGAAATAAGTATGCATGGGGAAGAGTGGTAGCAGCTCAGAGAGGTAGTGGGTTGGGAATATCGTGAGTGCCTTGTAGACCACTGTAAGGATTTTTGTTTTTACTTTTATTATTACTTATTTGCTGCTATGTTATCCTGGATGACTCCATGAAAGAAATTTTCCATTTCTTTTTTTTTTTTGAGACAGAGCCTCAAGCTGTCCACCTGGGTAGAGTGCCATGGCTTCACTGCTCACAGCAACCTCCAACTCCTGGGCTCAAGCGAGTCTCCTGCCTCAGCCTCCCAAGTAGCTGGGTCCACAGGCGCCCACCACAACGCCCGGCTATTTTTTGGTTGCAGCCATTATTGTTGTTTGGCGGGCCTGGGCTGGATTTGAACCCGCCACCTTAGGTGTATGTGGCTGGCGCCTTAGCTGCTTGAGCCACAGGCGCCGAGCCAGAAGTTTTCCATTTCATTTGGCCCTGCTCGTGTGGACTTTCCTCCTCCTTTTTCTGGGCTGATATTTCCTCTATTTCAGCCCCACTGAGTGGTGGTGCAAGACAGGTCAGCATCCCTGGCTCAGAAATCACTAAAATTTGCTCCTAAAGTCCCATCTGCTAGGACCAAAGGACATGGTCTACAGGCCAAATCCGGTCCTCTGCCTGTTCCTGTCAATAATGTTTTATTAGAAGCTGAGTGTGCTCATTATTTTTACTTCTTGTGTATGGTCAGTTTTCTGCAACAATGGCAGAATTGAGTAGTTGTGACGGAGACTGTATAGCTCACCACAAATCCTTAAATATTTATTTCTGGTTCTTTAGAGATAAATGTAAACTTTCTAGAGATTTAAGAAGAAATACATTCAATACTATTTTGCTTGGAAGGGTGGGCATGTTCAGGTCTGTGGAACTGCCCAGGGCAGAGGAGGTGCAGGTACATCCACTCTCATTTTTAGCGTCTTGTCCCACTCATCCCTGCTCCCTTGGGCTGACCTGTGACCCTGTTCCCAAAAATGGTGGCAGTCCAATGTCTTAGTCTGCTCTGCCTGCTAAAATAAAATGCCACAAGGTAGGTGGCTTAACCAACAGACACTTGTCTTTCACACTTTTGCAGGAGGAGAGGTCCAAGATCAGAGCATCATAATGGTTGTTTTCTGGTGAGGGCTTTCTTTAGGACTCGCAGATGGCTGCCTTCTTGCTGTGTTCTCACACAGCAGAGGGGAAGAACACTCTGCCTCTTGTTATAGGATGCTAATTCCTTCATGGAATTCCATCCATCCCCGCCCTTATGACCTCATCTAAACCCAGTCACCTCTCAAGGGCCCTACCAGTCTTTAATCTCAAGAATTTCAATAACTCTGGACAATCTACCTTGTTTTAGAAAAGCAGGAAAGAACCAATATCCCAAAGCCTGCAACCAATAAAATACAATCACACTGGGGGAGTTAGGGCTTCAGATTGTGAATCGCAGGAAAGATAAACACTGTCTGCAATGCCTGACACCTGTTATCTTTCTACCTGCTCCCTCTTTCAGAACTAGCGGGAACTAAGCTAACAGCACCGTGTTGGTGGTGCCTCAAGATCAGTCTCTGGAGTTGGGCACATCTGAGTTCAAGTTCCCTGACATCTTGGGGAAGTCTCAGAACATGTTTCCTCAGTGAAAGAGCTGATGTTAATTCCCACCTCTTTAGATTGACGGAAGGCTCGAGTGAGTATAGCTTGTACCTACCATGTTTAGTTGACACATAGTAAGTGCTCAATTTTAAATTGTAACTATGAAATAAATTTCAGGGAAACCACCATTGTTTTCCTTTCTAGGAAAATAAGAAGACCCTCTGGCGAATGGTGCAAGTGAATCAGCAAGTCCATATTCAGCCTCCATTTCAATAATTTCCGCAACTCTGGGCAATATACCTGATTTTAGAAAAGCAGGGAAAAAAACCAATATCTTGAAGCTTGCAACCAGTAAAATCTCAGAAGTGGCGATTGCATCCTTACCATGCTGGTCTACATCACTAACAGTGTACTCAACACCAGGGTGGTGAGGAGTCTGGGGTAAGGGAGGCTTGTAAAAATGACCGATGCAGATATTAATGATTTAATCTGCTAACACGGTGTGGCTGCCTCTGAAAATCCTATTCGTCAGCGTCTAGGAACCCATTACTGGGAGACTCTGTGAGAAGCACCGGGATAGCGCAAGGATGTGGCACGAATAAAGATGAATAGTGGAGCATAATATTGATTTGCCTTGCCTAGAACGGCTGCTTTCTGTTTAGAAATATGGAAAGCAAATTAATGAATAAATGTGCTGGTTTGGTGAACTGAGCACTGCTGGGAGCCCTGGTATTTAAGCCACATATGCCATGTAGGCTCTGAGTAAATAAGGGGAAGGGGAGGACTTGTGTAGAGGGGAGGTGGCTGCGTGTATCAGCCTGAGAACAGCACCTGAAGGCTTTGGAAAGCTGTGGCCAGGTGTACTGGGGTCAGCCCATTCGACTGAACTTTGGTGCTGTACCCTGCTAGCTGTGGTGCCTCAGGAATTCAGCAATCTCTCTGAACTTGAGTTTCAGCCTGAGAACAGCACCTGAAGGCTTTGGAAAGCTGTGGCCAGGTGTACTGGGGTCAGCCCATTCGACTGAACTTTGGTGCTGTACCCTGCTAGCTGTGGTGCCTCAGGAATTCAGCAATCTCTCTGAACTTGAGTTTCTTCATCTGTAGAAAGGGGGCCACGTACTGACCCAAGGAAGGATTCAATTAGATTGTGTCAACCTCTTACATGCTGTGAGATACTGGGCAAGTTTTCTGGCTTCTCTGTGCTTCAAAGTTCCCTTCTAATCAGATGGAGTTAGTAACACTCATCCTGTTGAGTTGTTAAAATTAACTGAGTCAAGCATTTAGAACAGTGCATGGGACACTGACAGTGCTAAAAAGTGATAGTTTTTAAAGCTATTCAACAGATACTTATCAAGCACTTATTAAGCGCCAATTTCTGCTTTGGGCACCTAGGATAGAGCTGTGAACAAAATGGAATGTAATATTTTATCTTACATAATTTGATTATTTTTTTTCCCTATAGATGCCCAAATTCTTCTGCATTATTTGCTGAAAGGACTATTTTTCCTCTATTAAATTGCATTCGCACCTTTGTCAAAAGTCAGTTGGGGGAATATGTTTAGGCTTTATGTTCCTCTTCCACTGGTTTATGTGTCTGTTCCTCTGTCTTTACTGTACTGCATCTATAGTAAGTCTCAAGGTACGTGGTCTGATTTCTTCCACTTTATTATTCCTTTTCAAAATTACTGTATTCTAGTTCTTTTGCCTTTCTACATAAAGTTTAGAGAAAGTTTGTGTATATCTATGGATGTCTTTCTGAAATTTTGATAGAGATTGTGTTAAATCTGTATAGAGTCAGTTTGGGGAGAACTGACATCTTTACTGTATTGAGTCTTCCAATCCATGAATACGGTATGCCTCTCCACTTATTAGCTCCTTCTTGATTTCTTTTATCAAGACTTTATAGTTTTTGGTATAGAAACCCTGTCATATTTTGCTAGATTTATTCCTATGTATTTAATTTTTTCTGAGCAATTATAAATAACATTGTGCTTTTACTTTCCATTTATACTTGTTCATTGCTAGTGTCTAGAAATACAGTTGATCTTTGTGTGTGTGATCATGTATCCTATGATCCTGGTGTACTCTCAGACTACTTGGAGGAGTGGGGTGTGTGTGTGTGTAGTAGGTTTTTTGGAATTTTCTATATAAATAATCATGTTTTCTGCAAAAGAGGAATGGTTTCATTTCTTCCTTTCTAATATGTACAGATAATATAGATGTCAGGGATTTATTATTATTACATCGGAAATCCTATTCCCAAATGCCTGAAGGGGCCAGTTGGTGGAGACTTTGGCAAGTGGGAGCCCATGCTGTTCAAAAGGGGCTGTGGTGGCCTGGCTGTGTGGAATTGAGAATTTAGAATGTTTAAGAAGGGTTTTTTTTTTTTTTAAACTGCTAAATGATGTGGGGGTTAAAAAGATTCAAATGGGCAACTTTCTGATATTTGAATGTTGATGAGTTATTCAAATACTTAAACACTGGGCTGGACTGAGTCTGTACTAGTTTGCAACCTGGCACAAAATAGGTGTTCTATAAACAGAAGCAGCTACTCTTACTGGCTAATGGATCTATCTGGTGGGCAGCGCTCAAGGGAAAAGCTGGGAATCAACAGCACATGCTGTTGGTTTGATCCAGATTTCCAGGCTAGACTAGGAAGGCCTATGGGTGAAGTTTAAACTGCATCTGTGAGGCTGTCTCTGGGATCCTTGGAAACATCTGGGAGGGTGCTTCACAAAGCAGCTGTGTCTTAGTTGGGCTGTGTGACCGCAGATTAACCCATGATGGACTGATGACAACAGGGGGTGGGGTCAGGATCGGACAGAAAAACAAAGCCCAGGAAAACTACCAAACATCCCTGGGTTTCTGGGTGCAAAATAGGAGATATGGTGGGAGAGAATGAATGAATAAATGTTGAATATCTATATATCTATAATATTCTAAGTATGATGCTAATTTCCTCCCTCCCACTTTCCCTCCCTTTCTTCCTCTCTCTCTTTCTTCTTTTCCTTTATGGAAAACATTTATTCAGGACCTACTCTGTGCCAGGCACTCTTGTAGGCACTCTCTTCTCATTTAATTGTCATTTTCCTATAATGTAGGAATAATTCCCTCCATTTCACAAATGAGAAAACTAAGTCTCAGAGAGGTTAAGTGACTTGCCTGTGGTCCCAGATTTCAAAGACAATGCTCTTTGCACCTCATGCATCTTGATATCTCAGAAAGGGCATAACAGACACCTCTGATGGATTCTGACAATCTTTGGTTCTAGGAGCGCTAATCTGGTAGGAGGAATGTAGCAGGAGTAGAATCCAGGTGACTGTTGAATTCATAAATTAGGCACACCATGACTCGAATTTGTCTATAAAGTAGCATGAGGCATCTGTAGGAGGATGACCTATAAACTAATATCCTTCTGAAATTTTGATAAGGATTGTGTTAAATCTGTGTATCAAATTGGAGAAAATTGGCATCTTCACTGTGCTGAATCTTCTAATCCATAAATAGGGTATGTAATTTTGTATAATCTGTCTACAAAGGGACATGGCAGAATCAGGCAGTGCCTGGGGGTTTTAATGGAATTCTCCTTCATGGTGGGATTTATAGTGAAGAAAGCCCATGTGTAAAGCTAAGGGATCCTTTGCCCCAAGACCTGGATGAGAGATTTAATTCCAAGTCCCACTAGATGGGTGGGCAAAACTACTGGATCATTTCCTACCTCAATCAGACTTGATTCCAATAGGGAAGGTTGTATCTCATAAATAGATGTGTCAGGGACCTGGTCGTAGGCTCTAGGGAGAGATACCCTGCTCAGGCCCCCACCCTTCCCTTTTATTTCACTCTGCTTCCTCAAGGATGAATAGACCAACAGTAGAAACTTAATTGGAGAAAATGGCTTGTGAAAGTTTATTAATCATTACCTCTGAATTACAAGTGGCAGAAACTCCAACATTAACTTGCTTAAGCAAAAAAAGAGAATTTATTGTTTTGCATAGCCAAAAGCTCCATAGTGTGGTTTGCCTTCAAGCATAGCTAGATCTAGAGGCCGTACATGTCCTCAGACCCTGTCTCCATCTGTCATTGCTGCTTTTCTCTGCTCCCTTCCTCAGGCTCCGTCATGACTTTCAGCAACTCCAGGATCACATTAACTTTCTTCTAGATGTTCCAAAAATGGTTCCAGAAATTGGGTCTTAGTACTATTTTTTTTCTTTAATTCCTTCCTTCCTTCCTTTCTTTCCAAACTTCTTGGCTTAAGCGATTCTCTTGCCTCAGCCTTCTAAGTAGCTGGGACTATACATATTCGCCACAATGCTCAGCTTTGTTGTTGTTGTTGTTGTTGTTATTGTTGCAGTTGTCATTGTTGTTTAGCAGGCCTAGGCTGGGTTTGAACCTGCCACCCTCAGTATATGTGGCTGGCATCCTACCTACTGAGCTACAGGCAATGCCCTATTGGCTTTTTTCATTTTCAAGTCTTTGAGTCAACTACCAGCCAGAGAGGGCATGGGATGAACTGATTGGCCAGGCAAATGGATGGGGAGGATTTGGGTTAGCCTCAATTGAACCACATGAACTGGGAGAGGAGAAAATGATTTCAAATGGTCATAATCATTTCAAAATGGGGATGTTGTTCCCTGAAGAGAGTAGATGCTGGACATAATCTCTTCCCTCCTGAAGTTAATGAGCATACATATCATCAAAGTCTGGCCTCGAAGTGGACTGGATAGTTGAAAGAATTCGGTGACCTGGGGAGAACAAGAACTTATGCTATTGTCTCTTCACTCTGTAGACTACTTTATTTAATATGCTTTGCGCACAGGCTTTCTCTGCCTGTCCACACACATCTTCATCTTGGAGATTCCCATCCCTATCTCCATCTGTATGTTGCACCCACATTGACAATCATTGAGTCCTAATTTCTAGCAGATCATGCAGAGTGTCTGTTGGGTTCTGCTCGGCAGCCATTCACCCTCTTCTAGTAGCAGTTTCTTGGTCTTCCTCTGTAGAATTCTTCCTTCCCATCCCTCATTAAATCTATGTAGTTGAGGCAGGACTCTCTCCCCTACCTCCACCACAGCCCTGCTCCAGAAATGAACCTGTGATCCAGGCAGAGGCAATCAGCATATTCTAGCACCTGGCAAGGTCCTCACCTTAGGATTATTGCTGGGAATTTTGGGGAGGAAGGTATTCTCTTTGTACTGAGTTGCAAAGGTGGTGAGATGTTAGCCTAGAACTGTGAGTGATCACACATGCCACTGAAGGATGAAGCCAACATAGGTGAAAGCAGAGCCAGGACACTTTTTTCTGAGCATCTGGATCCAGCTATGCCTGCAGCTCTTCCCTCCTAGACTTTTCACTTATATGAAGAATTACATTCCCATTTTGCATAAGTAGTTTGAGTTGTGATCAGGGGTCCATACAAACACAGAGAGGGTTTGACTGACCTACTTTAATTGGCTTCTGGGTGTGTGTCAGCATCACATGATATAACGCAGTGATGGATGGAGGGGCTGGGCCAGGTTGTTGGATTAGGTGACCCATGAGTACCTTAGCATGTAGCTATGTTGCAAAGGTCAAGAATGGCCACAGAAGTGAGGTAAAGGAACTCTAGGCATGAACTCAGAGAGAAGCACAGCAGGTGCACGAGACCAGGGTTTGGAGAGGCCTTGTGGGTGTGAGTTGTCAAGGTCTCCTCCGCATTAGATACTCAGCCTAAGGCAGCAAGACCCCTTCCTATTGGTGAGATGTCAGGCCTGGCTCACTGCCTTGACTGGAAATGTGCTTGCAACTTGAGGATTCAAGGCTAGGAGGAGCATGCGCAGCCCTAGAATCTGATAGCTCCCTGTGCTTGAGGCTTAGACAACATTGGCAGGTAAGCTGCTTCATCCTACAGCCTTGTAATGGACACACCCATGTTTGGACAGTGTGTGGAGGCATTTCCTCAGCCAGAGGGGTAGTGGTGGATACAAATCTGGTTTCCATTGCAGTGACTGGACAGCTCTGAGTTTGCCACCAGAACAGCCCATCACTAGCAACGTGGACTTAATAGCCTTGTCATTCTGTCCCTTTTTCCTTCTGCCTGGGCATCTGTAGGGACTATTAGGAAAAAACAATTTAATGCTGAAGAAATTAATTGCATTTGCCAAATGGGCTTGAAACACTCTATAGGCTGTTTCTCTGTCAACATAACAGATTATGGTACTCAGAAAGAGAACGCTGTTGTCTGTTGACACAATCATCTCTGGCTGTGGCTCAACTGATTTTTTTGAGAAGTGGAAGGTGGAGAGTACAGTTTGTGGTTGACAGACATGATAGTTCTGGAAAGGGGCTGTGGCCACCTGTGGCACATATATTCTGTGGACCACTGTGTCCCAGTTCTATTTTTAGTAATCCTAACTACTCATTTCTGAGAGTTTGCCTTGGGCCCAGTGTGTGGTGGGATATATTACCTTGAATCTTCACATTTATGTAGGAAGTTGTTAGTATCCCCATATCACAGATCAGAAAACTGAGGTGGAGAGATAGAAAGTAATTTGCCTGTACTCATCCAGCTGAAACCACTGCTTCTTATTAGCTGCCCACCGCAGAGTATAGACTCTAGATCCTTATAGGATCTTACATCTTAAAATTGTGCATTAGGTCTGGGGAAGCATAAGAGTGTGGCTGGCCAATATCCTTGACTCTGAAGTCAGTACTGTGGATTCAAATCCTGGCTATGGATTATTTTCGATAAATTATGTCATCTCTCTGAACATCAGTTTCCTCATCTGTAAAATAGAGAAAAACCATTGTACCTTCTTCTGAGAATTGTTGCGAGGATTAAAGAAGATAATGTATGTAAATCACTTAACATAGTTACCCCCAACCTTTTTGGCACCAGGAACTGGTTTCATGGAAGACACCTTTCCCACTGACTGGTAGGGTGGGGAGGGTGCATTAGAGTCTGTGCATTAGAATCATCACACATGCAGTTTACAGAAGGGTTGGTGCTCCTGTGAGAATCTAATGCCACCGCTGATCTGATAGGAGGTGGAGCTCAGGCAGTGATGCCAGTGATGGGGAGCACCTGTAAATATAGATGAAGCTTCCCTGGTCTGCTGCTCACCTCCTCCTGTGCAGCCAGGTTCCTAACAGGCCATGGACTGGTACTAGTCAGCAGCCTGGCTGACATGGTGAGCACTTAACTAGTAGTAATTTTTTATCACCATCCAGCAGGAAGTAGGTGGTTGGTTCAGGAAGAGACTCCTTGGAGCACAGAATGAGGGGTGGGAGGGAGTAGCTGAGGATTGAGGTGCACCCAAGGGACTGCCGTGATTAGATAGTTTTTAAGAAAATATTCACACCTTTCCCTTGATGTCAGGCTCAGTTATGGGTGTGCTTTGGCTGATGGAAGGAAGGCAAGGTTATGGAGGAGAGAGCACAGCCCCGCTGATCTCTTGATTTTCACTCAGGGAGACACACATCAAACTTCTGGCCTCCACAGCTGTCAGATAATGCATTTATGTTGTTTTACATCACTATGTTTTTGGTAATTTGTTACAGGGGCAATAGGAAGCTAATAACAGTGGAAGGTCTGCCTTGCTAGGCAGAGTGAAAGAAGGCCAGGCAAGGGCTCAGGTCACTAGCTGCATTTCCTGCTTTCTGGGAGGCGAGAGTGTTGCAGAGCTTTCTGTCACTATCTGACAAGAATCCTCCCTTCTCCATAGAATGTTCCTTGTTTTCTTTTCTTTTCTTTTTTTTAATGTTTATGACAAATTTTATTTATTCATCTGTTGATGGACATTTGGGTTGTTTCCATATCTCGGTGATTGTGAATAATGCTAGGATGCTCATAGGAGTGCAGATGTATTTTCTTTTCTTTTTTTTATTGTTGGGGATTCATTGAGGGTACAGGAAACCAGGTTATACTGATTGCATTTGTTAGGTAAAGTCCCTCTTATAGTTGTGTCTTGCCCCCAAGAGGTGTGTCACACACCAAGACCCCACCCCCTCCCTCCTTCCCTCTGCTCTTCCCTTCTCCCAACCCCCTTCCTCCTTCGCTCTCTCTGCTCTCCCCTTCCCCCACCCCCACCATGTCATTGATTGTCATTAATTGTCCTCATATCAAAATTGAATACATAGGGTTCATGCTTCTCCATTCTTGTGATGCTTTACTGAGAATAATGTGTTCCACTTCTATCCAGCTTAATACAAAGGCTGTAAAGTCTCCTTTTTTTAATCGCTGAATAGTATTCCATGTTGTACATATACCACAGCTTGTTAATCCATTCCTGGGTTGGGGGCCATTTAGGCTGTTTCCACATTTTGGCGATTGTAAATTGAGCTGCAATAAACAGCCTAGTGCAAGTGTCCTTATGATAAAAGGATTTTTTTCCTTCTGGGGAGACACCCAGTAATGGGATTTCAGGATCAAATAGGAGGTCTAGCTTGAGTTCTTTGAGGTTTCTCCATACTTCCTTCCAAAAAGGTTGTATTAGTTTGCAGTCCCCTTGTTTTCTTTTCAACCCTCAGCCTCAGTATCCACATCTCTGTTACAGTCTGTCCAAGGCGATTATGCCTTTCTTCAGTACACCCTCTGCATCCTTCCAGCCCCTGCCTTTGCCGACTTGCAAGGCACACCTGCACTTTTACACGTTTGTTATGGCAGTGGCCTATTTTCAGGTACTAAAATCTGTCTCAGGTACTAATTGCTGTGTAGAGAATTACCCCCAGACACAGAGGCTTAAGACTACAAACATTAGCTTATCTGGGCTGCAGCCACTGCAGGGCTCCCTCGTGTGGCTGTTGGCTGGGCCCTCACTGGTGGTTGTCCGGAGCCACCAGATGCCTGCCATGCTGACCTCTCCTCAGGACAACCCATGACACAGCAACTTTCTCCTCCCAGAGGAAGAGCCCCAGAGATAGAAATGGTGCTAGAAAGATGGAAGTTACAGGCGCTATAACCTCATCTCAGTTGTGACATCCCTTCACTTTTGCTACATTCTATGTTTGTTAGAAGGCGGTCCCTAAGTCTTGCCTCAACTTAAAGTGTCATATGAGGGAAGAATCCTAGGGGTCGCTGGGGCTATGTTGGGAGCTTCCTATCACAACAGGCATGCTGTGCCTCTAGGGACCACGAATGCTGTGTCTTCCTGTTTCCCCTTTTTCTGAGGCACAGAAATGTAAGTAACATGCTTGAGTTCACTCAGCTACCAGCAAGTGGCAGAACCCCCGCAGGGACTTGGCCAGTCTGGTTCTTGAGCTCTGCTCTCCCCGCAAACGCTCTGGGCTCTCTCCAGCTCCCACCTCTTCCTCCCCCTCTTCCTCCGCCGCCTCCTCCCTTTACCCGTCTGCCTGTTTCTGCCTGGCAGTTTGCCTTTCTCACATGGCAAGAGACTTTCTTTCCTGCCTGTCTTCGTCTGTGATCGTTGGCCTCCGTCTGTCATTCTGTCCGTCTGTGTGTCTGCCCAGCCCGGCACTCTTTTGTGCCTCTCTCACTGTTTCCTCCGCATCCCTTTGTCTCCACCTCACTCTCGTCCTGTTCCTGTTTCCACGTTTCTCTGGCTCTGTGCGTCTGGCATGTGTGTGGGTTTCTCTGTCTCTGTGTGCGTCTGCCTTGGGCTTTGTCCATGTGCCTCTGTCTCTATCTCTTTATTCCCTCTGCCGGCCACATGTCTGTCTCTCTGTCTCTTTTATAGCTTACCCCATCCCCATCCCTCTCGATTTCTTTCTCTGTGGATTGCCACAATTTCTATCTTTATTTCTCTGGACTCTGTCATTTCTCTTCTTCTTAGGCCATCGTGGGCCTCCAGTCTGGGAGGCAGTTTTGATTATTTATGATGCTATCAATTATTAATCATTATCTTTATAATAATATAAAAACAACGGGTTTTGAGCCCCTGCCTGCTGGCGAATGGTGGCCCACTAGCCTTGTCCTCCTGCCACGTAGAGCGATGGAACCTCCCGCTTCTGTTTATCAGACTTCGATACTCATCTCCTTCAGAGACTGTCGGCTCCAATGTTACCATCGCAGCAATATTAGAATAACAACTTAAAACCAATCATTTTTATGGGGACACACACAGTATAAAAAGACCTGCCGATCTGAGGACACATATAACATCAGCAGCTATTGCCCCATAAACCTGTCAGTTAGAGAAACATCTCGTGGAGTCCTTGAACACCACTGCCCAAGTTTAACCAGGGAGAGAGAGAAAGAGGGAAAGAAAGAGAGAGAGAGAGAGGACTTTGCAAATCATTTTTCATGGAGGTCTGGCAAAAAAATGGGAGAGAGCGAATCCAGAGGGAGCCAAAGGATTGAGTTAAATGGCCAGGCCTGGCCCCAGCACGTACTTGGCATATGTCTCCTGCAATTGTGGAGGCAGCTTAGGAGGGCACCTGGGAGAGGGGGCAGCCAGCATGCATGGCCTGGTCAGCTTCCCTCAGTTCCCATTCTAGACCTGTTGCCTTTGAATCAGACCTTAGATGAAATTCTGTGTACAAGGTCTTCATTAGGAAGCATTCCCAGGGAGAACCAGTAGGTGAGGGAAGAAGTGATACAGGGAAGGGAACGGTATCAAGTGTGGTTTCACAGGGAGCCTCAGAGACAGTGTTGGGGACATCTCCTCATTGTCCGTCCTGGAGACGGGCAGCCAGAATACCGACTCCCTTGTACCTATTGGTTAAGGGCTTCCTTGTGGCTTCCTGATCACTTCTGGCTCTTTATGTGTCCAGGCAGAGAGTTCCAGCAGCCTGTAGGGGAAGCAAGTGCTGTTGGGCATGAAAGCACATCTGGGGCTGGTGTGAGTGAAAATGGTAGCAGGGCCAAGGGGATATAGATGGCGGGCTGCAGCATCCACCACGGGCCCTGGGTGGTGGCCAGTGCTCGCACCCAGCTCCAACACTGGGTCTCCATTCTTTGGCCTGGAATGGAGGTAGCCAGAGTTGTGGTTGACCCCGGACTCTCTTAACTGCGGAGATGCTTCTTACCTCCAAGGAGTCTAGCGTTTCTGGTTGCCCCGTGAAGTTTCCGTGTGACTGAGGGACATCTTACGATGCATGCAAACCCTTATGAAGAAGAATTCATCACGAGGAACGTGACTCCAGCTCTTCTGGTATGGAAGGCAGCAGGCATAATTTTGGGGTGAACACTCCACTGAACAGACAATAGGACCAAGAGGAGCTGTTTAGCAGTGGTTGTTTTGGAGAATAACAAACAAAACGAGAACCTTGACTTGTAAGACAAAAGTAAGAGTGCAAGCAGCTTTTACAGGGTCACGGTTTTTCCATATGGCGCCTTTGCCTAACTTGGAGCAAGCTCCCTCCTGCTGGGTAGAAAGGTACTATTAGCACACAGTCTACTTTGTGCTGTTACGCAGTGTGCACACTGTACAACTATGCATGACGGCCCCCGGCTTTTAGCTGACTGTGTGCTCAGCATGAGGAGCAAGGAAGTGCAGGTTGTGCTCTTCATGAGGATGGGGATAGGTCAGGACTGTTCATCACTGTGTCGCCTGGCATGAAATACAGTGGTGGGTATAAAATAGGCATTCAAAAATACTTGTTGAAGAAATGAATGAATGACTAAATCATAAATGCTTTAGGGAGCGTGTCATATCGTACTTAATAAATATTTGCCAAGTAAATGAGTGAATAGTCCTGTCAAAAGTCTAACGTGAACTTCCATGGCACCCTAGGAGAGGCAGAACAGCACACAGAAAAGCTTGAGCAAGCCTGCCTGAACAGCAGGGTGATCTGGGCAAATAACTTCTCTCTGTGCTTCTGTTTCATCATCTGTAAAATGGGTATAATAATAAGACTTATTTTAACAAGGCTGTTATGAGGTTGAAAAAGTTAATTCAGGTAATGTTTAGCACAGAACCTGTGAGATAATTCCTCAATAAATGGTAACTATTATTATTATTAGAGTTGACAGTTTCCTGTGCTCTGTGCTGGCCTGACCTTTGTAGAGAGCAGTGTCACTTTCTGGGTGTCATAGTCTAAAAGAGATGATGATCTATTCTCATATTTTCTTTGACTATGAGGGTCCCACAGGGGCTTCTCAAGAAAGAATTTTTAAATGAATGAAGTGAGTCCCCAAAAATTGTTCAAAGGAGTAACTCAGCATGGCTAAGATACCTTTTAGGAAACCCTTCATTTATTCTCTTTCCAGTCTCTATTCATTGTGGCATAAATATCATACTTTGCTTCAGTTAAAGAAGTGTTTTTTTTTTTTTTTTTTTTTTTTTGAGACAAGGTTTGGCTCTGTCTTCTAGGCTAAAGTGCAATCGTGAGATCATTGCTCACTGTAGCCTTGATCCCCTGGGCTCAAGTCAGCTTCCTGCCTCAGCTTCCTGAGAAGCTGGGACTACGGACATGTACCCTTATGCCTGGTTACTAATAGAAAGATTATTTTTAGAGATGAGAATCTTGCTATGTTGTCCAGGCTGGTCTCAAACTCCTGAGCTGAAGTAATTCTCCCTCCTTGGTCTCTCAAAGGGCTGAGATTTCAGGCCTGAGCCTCCTTGCCTCCAGCCAAGAATCCTCTTTTATCCATACGGCCCCTTGAAGGGGCAGAGATCTATGGGATGAGCCCTATCCTATTAGATTTACCTGGTCAACCCCACCCATTCCCCCACTGATTGGCTCAGAGATGGGCATGTGACCCACTTTGGGGCAATGAGCTGAAAGATGATGTTGACCTGCAGTTTCCAGGAGGAAGTCCCTATTTGAGGAAGCCCTGGGGAGTGCTAGGCAGCTATCTTGTCTCCACAGGAAATCTAACTATGGTTAGGAGCAGCGCCCATTGGAAGCAGTGGTAACTTTGGGCGACATTGTTGAGCTCCTGGGTCAGGTCGCCCACCTCTGAAACTGCTCTCCCCTGGCCTTGTCAGTCACATGAACTAATGAGTCCTTTTTATTATTTTAGCTACTTTGAGTTAGGTTTTCTGTTACTTGCTGGAGTGTGGTTCCCAGCTGACATGCTGGATCTGCATCCATTCTTTTGTGTGTGTGTGCGTGTGTGTGTGTATTTATATATTTTAAAACTTTTTTTAATTATTAAATCATAGCTGTGTACATTAATGCAATCATGGGCTACAATGTGCTGGTTTATATACAGTTTGAAATACTTTCATCAAACTGGTTAACATAGCCTTCACCCCATTTCCTTAGTTATTGTGTTAAGACATTTATATTCTACATTTAGTAGATTTAACATGTACCCTTGCAATATGCACCATAGGTGTGGTCCCACTCATTACCCTCCCTCTCCCCATCCTCCTCCCTCCCCTTTTTTCCCCCTCTTCTTTTCCCCTTCATCTTGGGCTGTAGTTGGGTTATAGAGTTCATATAGAAATGTGGGTGCTTATAAATTGTTTCATAGTAGGGCTGAATATGCTGGGTACCTTTTCTTCCATTCTTGAGATACTTTGCTAAGAATCCGCATCTGTTCTTTTCCCAATCAATACCTTATGGTATGAACTTTATACCTTGAGTTCATCATGGTTCAGTGTTTTGAACATGTAAAGCCCGTTTCTTGAGTCTCATTTCTTCTGAATCACTTGTCCTGAGTCAATGGGTACATGACGATGTGGCAGAGGTTGGGGAAGGGAGACAAAGTGTTCCAGGAAATTGAAGGGGAAAAACGTAGATTAAGATTTCCAAGTATTAGCTGTCACGCGTCTGCATGTCAGGCTCAGCACTGTGAGCTTTACCTGTACTGTGCCACTTAACTTTCCCAACCTTTTGACAAGTTACTGTGGTTATACCCATTTACACATGAGGAAACTGAGGCCCAGGATGGTTTATTACACAGCTGGCTTCATGTTGACCCAGCTGGCTCTCGAGTGCCTGACGCCCATTCAGTAGCTTCGCCACAGCCTGGGAAAGAGCAGCAGTGAGGAAGCAAGCAGAGAGCGAGGCATTGAAGATCCATATGGGAGTTGCATACAGAGTAATTTTATAGACAATTAAATCTGTAAAGATTGGCCAATATGTGCACTTAAAGCTGTGTGCAGAGGTAACTACCAAATTTCCTATTATCTGTTGAAGAGTTTTTAAACAAAGGGGGATGGTCTAACAGGCTGAATATTCAGCAGACCAATTAGGATAAGGAGGAATGGGGCTGAGCATGAGGGAGGTGGCATGGAGGGGGCATGGGGCTGGGGGTCACCTGCTCCATGGACCCTCTCAGGAGGCTGTGTGGTGTGATGGAGCAGTGTAGGCTTTGCCGTCAGACTGACTGATCCCTGCCTTCCCTTCACCAGCTGTGTGACTCCAGGCAAGCACTACACTCTCCTAATCCTCAGTTTCCCCATCTGTAAAATGGGGGAAAAGACAATTACCACCTGGCAGTGCTGCCGGGATTAGCTGGGATAACATCTAAACTTTCCTCATGTGTTACATTCTCTGGAATTCACACAAACTGTTCTCCCTACCAGCCAAACACCTGGGGATAAAAATTGGTAAAAACTGCCAGAACCAAACTCAGCCTGGAACATTTGGAGATAGTCTTTCCTAAACTTTTGGGTGATCTTTAATGAATGATGTGGTGGGAAGACAACTAGAGTCACCCACTTGCTTGCCAATACCTTCAGTTACTTAACTTCTTTCTCCTGTTGTTGCCTATCTCAGTTATCTATTGTCATGAAAATTCTGCACAACAAATCACCCCAAAGTGACTTAAAATAACCATTAATTATGGTTTCTTAATGAATCTATGAGTCAGCTGGTGGTTTTGCTGCTCTGGGCTGGCTTGGCCCATTTCCCCGGACTTGGCTGTGCGTCTGCAGTGGCCCAGCTGGGGGCTGGCTGACTGTGGATGGCCTTAGCCAGCCTGGATATGCCCTCATGGCGGAATCTGTACAGCCAGGGAGGAAGGAGAAATGCACAAGCACATTTTAAAGCCTCAGTGTGTATCCAGTTTGCTGCAATCCTATTGGTCAAAGCAAGTCCAGTGGTTAATCCTACAGTCTTGGGAAGATATTGCCAAACGACATGGAAAAAGGGAGATGGGAATAACTGGGCCATTACAACAATCAGCCCACTACACGCCCTCTTGTGGAACCCAGCCAGGTGCCTCCAAATTGCCCCCTATTTGCCATTGTACAGAGAAAAATTTCAGCAAATCCCGCAGGATTGGCAGTGCTACATTTCCTGGTCTCCAACCCCAGCTACACCCTACTGTTTCCTAGAAACCCCTACTCAGCTCCTTACTTTCCTATCCCCATAACAGATGTCACTTCCTCCCTCAACTCCTACTCACCACGTACTTCTTTCCACTTAGCAAATTATCTTATCTCCTACTTCACAGGGATGATATAAATCGCTAGAAGAAAAGCCTTCCAACTGCCTACCCTGTTTCAATCATTTGTACGTGCGCGTGCATGCACACACACGAATCGAGCACGTACTATGAGCTAGGCACTGGCTTAGATGAGGAAGTTCAGCGGTGAACAGACAAGACCCTTGTACCTCTGGAATTTGCATTTGGATGCCATAATAAACAAGTGAGCTAATTAACATGGTGGCAAGTGCTTGGAAAAACAACAGGACAGAAAAATAGGACACAATGTCTAGGTTATTGGCCGTTGGTGGTGGCGGTGGTCACTGTTGGGAAGGTCATTTAGCAACACCCAAAGGCCATTCTTGGGAAGGGCTGGGAGAAGCATGTTCTCAGGGAGGTGGCCAGTGTGACCAAGCGCTGTCAGTGAGGGAAGGATGGGTCATGGCATTACAAGGGGGAAGAGGCAGGCCACAGTGGGCATGGGGGGCCCCTGTGAGGACTTCAAGTTTTCTCTAAGTGTAGTAGGAAGCCACTGGAGGGTTTGCGCAGGAATGTCACGTGATCTATTTCATACTTTTTTTTTATTTGGCTGGGGCTGGATTAGAACTTGCCACCTCCGGCATATGGTGCAGGCGCCTTACTCCTTTGAGCCACAGGTGCTGCCCCTATTTCATACTTTTAAAAGACCACTCCAGCTGTATGTGGAGAACGAGTTACAGGCCTCTGTCCCATTCTTTCATTCTTTCTTTCTCTCATGGTAGAAGTGGCCTTTGACCTGTTCCCTTCCCAGAGCCTGGGAGGGCTCTGCTTTTGGGGGAGCTCTTCCTGGGGATGTTGGGTCTCTCCCACTCTCTACTGGTTCCTCCTCATCAGGTATTAGAGTGGGCGTGGCAGGTGTGCAGGTGTTTCCTTTTCACATGTAAATAGTATCTCTTTTCAGATAGACGTATCTTTTGGGGGTATATTTAGCATATCTGATTAATGGCTCCAATTAACCCTTCCTACAACTGTGCCCTTTGCACACACCTTTGAAGTCTCTCTCAGAGACTCAAAGGGATGGGACTCAGGGATGGGATGTGCTTTTCAGCCCTTTCACTCCTGGGACTTGCTTCGGCCATGGGTAGAAGTGAGAACATGCCAGTTTTGAGCATAGGGCTCAAGAGAAGTTGCATGTTCTGCACGTTCTCTTTGCTCTGAGGCCATTCATTGCCATGTCCCAGGGAGCAAAAAGACAGAGATGCAGGGAGCAGTCTCAGAGAGCCAGCCAGCTCCAGCTGTAGCCTGCAGTCAAGCCCTGCTGAGCCAGGCTTCAGTTTCCCAGCGGTAGCTGATTGATACGACATATAATCAAATGGTTCAAACGTGTAAATCTCCTTTTCTTACTCCCACCCTTACAACCCAGTTCTCCTCCCAGAGACCCACTAGAATTGTCAATGTCTATGTGTCATTGGGAGGCACACAGCAGTCCTGTAGGACTCCAATGTTCTCCACCTTATGTGTCCTGGAGATCATTGCAACACATAAAGCTCTTTTTCAGCTCTTTTATGGCTGTGGGCTGATTTACCATAGCTTATTTAACCAGTCCCCTACTGATGGACATTTGGGTTAAATGATCTTTTGCATTTTTTTTTTTTTTGCATTGGCTGGGGCTGGCTTTGAACGTGCCACCTCCAGCATATGGGGCTGGCACCCTACTCCTTTGAGCTACAGGCGTTGCCCAATCTTTTCCATTTTTAAAGTAGGCAGTCATGCATCTCCTGGTGCATATATACCTTTTTTTTTTTTTTTCCAGCTTTTGGCTGGGGCTGGGTTTGAACCCGCCACCTCTGATATATGGGGCCGGCGCCCTACTCCTTTGAGCCACAGGCGCCCCGCCCCCCCACATATACCATTTTTCACAAGCACAATTGTGTCTGCAGATAATTCCCTGGAAGCAGAATTATTTGATCGCAGGACACCCGCACTTGTAATGTTGCTGGGTGGAGCCACACTTCTCTTCAGAGAGGTTATCTAGTCAGTGCTTACTCCTGGGCAAGCCCCTCCATAAAGAATCAGATAACAACCCTAACAGGCCCCAGACTGCCCCTTGCTCCTTCCTTTGACTGTGCCCTGTTACTCACACTTCTTGACAAAGTTCTTTTTACCTTTTCTCCCTTCTGTCTCCTTCCTGTCCCCACCTTCCACTTCTCTTTTGAGGATCACCAGTGACTCTCTGCTTAGGAGCCCAGTGGACACAGGTCAGCAGTTACTGGACCTTTGGTTCATATCACTGAAAGCCACATCTTCCTCCTCGAATGTTCTCTCTCTTGCCCTGGAAAATACTGTGGTGGGTGGGGGTCCTTTGGTGTCCCCTGTAGGAAACAATAGAAACACTGAAATCCTCCATAGGAGGGTTTAGGGAGGTCATTAGCAGTCTCGGTTGTTGTAAGTAATTTATTCACATTTCCACCAAGTTGTTCAAATGGTATATTGAAAATACAGTAGAACCTCTGTAAGTTGACCAGCCAAGGGACTGTAACAAACTGGTCAATACATGGAGGTGGCCAACATAGGGAACTAGGCTGATAGGTACTGATAGGCACTGATGCGGTGTGTGTCTGGTGTAGGAAAATTAGGTCAACTTAAGGAAGTGGTCAGTGTAGGGAGATGGTCAACTATGGAGGTTCTACTGCAGGGTGGATATTTAAGTGTAATTAGGTTACTGGGTAATAAGATGGGGCTTCTCTCTGGGTGGTGTGAGAGCCTCTGGGTTGAGCCCGTGCTTCTCAGACTTTGATAAGCAGTTACCCAGGGAACTTGTTACCATACAGATTCTGCTCCAGTAGGTCTGGGGTGGGCCCAAGAATCTGCATTTCTAACTAGATCCCAGGAACATGCTTTGAGTATCAGTGTGAATAGAATTGGCTGGAGAAAATGTGCATTGGCAGTAAGTCAAATGATTGCATCTGTAACTTTTTTTTTTTTTTTTTTTTTTGAGACAGAGCCTCAAGCTGTCCCCCTGGGTAGAGTGCCGTGGCATTACAGCTCACAGCAACCTGCAACTCCTGGGCTCAAGCGAGTCTCCTGCCTCAGCCTCCCAAGTAGCTGGGACCACAGGCGCCCGCCACAACGCCCGGCTATTTCTTGGTTGCAGCCGTCATTGTTGTTTGGCGGGTCCGGGCTGGGGATTCGAACCCGCCACCTTAGGTGTACGTGGCTGGCGCCTTAGCAGATTGAGCTATAGGTGCCGAGCCTGCATCTGTAACTCTTGATCACAGTCTTAGTCTTTAAGGGCTAAGGGCACTAACACCTCACAACTTCCCCTGGAATTAAATAGGTTAACACCAAGGAATTTCTCCTGTGCCCTGACCAGAGCTGGCCATCATCCTGAGCAGATTTCAAAGGATGGTTTCAGGTTCCTATCTCTACCATAGCTCTCTGTACCCAGGCCAGACCAAGGTCACACAGAAGTCCTGAATCCTTGGACTTCTCGGACACTTTGCCGCAGTAGGGAAAACAGGCTGAGACTAGTTCCTTCCCCCTCCTTCCCAATCTGTTTAGGGTAGACGGGAATCCAGGTTTGGAAAGTGAAAGTTCTCTGAGTGTAGCTCATAGCTACATGACACAATGGCTGAGCGCCTGGTTCACAAAGCCTTACCCCTGCTTGTTGGGCGACCTGGGGAAGTACCTGCCTCCCGGGGTTGCTGTGAATCAATTAACTGAAAGAATGAGATAATACAGAACAGCAGCCGACACCCAGTAAGCATCTTGTAAGTATTTGCTAGTGATAATAAAAATGACAGTTGAAGGTGGCGCCTGTGGCTCAAAGGAGTAGGGCACCGGCCCCATATGCCAGAGGTGGTGGGTTCAAACCCAGCCCCGGCCAAAAACTGTAAAAAAAAAAAAAAAGACAGTTGAGATTCTTCCCTCTCCATTTTCACTGCGTACATGCCCCCTACCTGTGCAACCAGTCCCCACATCCCAAATCCACTTGCTAAAATTTCCTTCAGTCATTCTATGTACATCTGTCTCTCCAATCTGCAGTGCCACAGTGGTGGACTAAATCAACTGCAGATCAAAAATATTTGGGAAAAAAAATAAAAATACAACAATAAAATGTACAAATAAAAATACATACAGTATATGTAACACCTACTTACATAACACTTGCATTGTTTTAGGTAGTCTCAATAATCTAGAGATGATTTAAAGTGTAAGGGAGGATGTGTGTAGGTTAAATGCAGATACTACCCCATTTTCTATATGGGACTTACACATCTGTGGATTTTGTTATCAGAAGGGTCCTATGACCAATTCTCCATGGATCCTGAGGGACAACTCTATTTCTGATTCTTCAAACACCACCTTATTTCAGATCACAAGGTAATGTACTTTTTGTTCAATATTTTTTTCTCTGAATCCACACAGAGCCTTGCACATGGTAGGTGCCTAATGCTAGAAGAATCAATGAATGAATAAAAAAAAAAATCGGCTTCCAATCCTGCACCTCCTGCCTCTTGCTAGCTGTGTTACTTCTGGCAAGTGAACAAACCTCTCTGAGCCTTCACAACAAAGTTAGGAAGATTAGACCCGAATGCCCTTGCCTTGTCATAGTTGCCATCTACTTAGTGCTCACAACAAGGCATGTATATGCACAGTCTTCTGTCCTGGCTGAGTTCAGATTGCCCCCAATACAAATATTTCTTGGTCATCCTTTGTGTTTTTGGATATTGCAGTGTGTTGGGGACATAGTAAATAAGCAAGTGTGCCCTTAGTGCACACTGTTTCGGGTGTGGGCTCTAATCAAACCTGTAATTATAATCTTCCATCATAGATACAATAGCTGCCTGTGGGCTCTCTTCTCAAGGTGGGGAGAGGGAGGCCTGCAGTTGTCAGGACATGGCTTTCGAGCAAGCCTTTCTCTCATGCCACCAGCTCCATCACTTTCCCTTTCTTAGAGGCACCCTTTGTTTTCATTTTCTGAAATGACATGGCAGCCTGCCTTTTATTTGTTCATCCTGCCAAAGCCCCGCAGGTACTGGCAGGCTGGCCTTTGAAGGGGAGGTGGGTGGGCTGTGGGCAGCTTGATTCATTTTCCAGCTAAGCTGGGAGCTTGTGGGCACATCCTCAGGAGGGAAGTGGGGGGCTCCCAGCGGAAACCTGGGAAATGGCCTGAGCTGGGAAGAGATTCCTACAAAGGAGAAACCAGTTGGGATACAAAATGAAATTTGCCTTTGGAAGTTGGGGAGATACTTGCTGCCCAAAGAGGGGGTGCAGGCTGGGCCCCCTGGGAAGGGTCCAGGAGATGAGGGGCTGCAGGTCCAGCTGGAGTGAGCTGACAGTCAGTGGAAGCTGGTGTCTGTTGCAGATTCTCAGGCGTGTGTCCGTCTGGGCACGTGGAACGTGTAGTTCCATGTTGCGATGGCTGTGATGAAGCAGGTGTAGGGCACTGGAGGGACATAATGGGGTCTGTGTCTGAGTCGGGGAGGTCAGAGACCACTTCCGTGAGAGTGGAGCCCATGCGCTGAGTGGGAGTTATTTAGCTGAATGGTTTGAGTTATCGCTGTTTGTAAGTTTTTATATTTGGGCCTTCGTTGCGCAGAGGGGACTTAACCCCTCTTCTCTGCTGTGGCACGCTGACACTAATGGGTCAGGCGACGGGTGTGTGATGCATCTATTTTCCTTTATCTCTCACCTCTCCTCCCATTTCACTGCTCCCCCGGAGGCAGCCACTTTAATAGATCTTAAACTCATTCTGAAATAAGTATGTATTTCAGAGAAATAGGAAATGTTGGTTTTGAAGAGTATGTGTGTTTAATTACGAAAATGGTATCAGGCTCTCATTGGTTTCTGCTCTTTCCCGCTGCTGCGCGTTGGGAATCTTCCCAGGCTGCTTTCTGCCCACTTACTTTACAACTGACTCCTTCGTATCTGTGTCCCTCCTCGTGGGCACCTGGGGTAGCTCCTGCTTTGTGTCGCCCTGGGCAAGGCTGGCAGGAACATTCTCACCTGTGTCCTTGTATTGCTCTGGGTAAGAGTCTGTCTCAGGTTCCCCTGAAAGCAGCACCTGAGACAAAAACCTGGGAGCAGTTAACTTCATTTGGGAGGTGATTCCAGGAAGCGCTGAGCAAGTAAGAAACTGAGAGGGGGATAGAGATAGGGCAGTGAAGTGTGCTTTAATGAGCTGTTTACTTACGTGGTCATCTGAGGCTTAGTGTCACTGTGGGCCACTGCAGGTCACTGAGACGAGACCTCAGTGGAAGCAGGTCCCCACCCTAGCTCCTGGCATCTGTCCTTTGCTTCTCCTCTCCCTCCTGTCTTTCTTCCACTATGCTCTGAGGACATAGCAGTGAACACAGCAGATGCGTCCTGGCTCATGTGGAGATTATATTCTACTGGGGAGAGGCTGATAATTAACAAGAGAAATTAGTGGTGATTTCAGACTGGAAAGTGCTGTGAAGAAAATAAGACATGGTTATGGACTAGAGAGTGTCTGGCGCAGAAGTCCAGGTGAGGTAAGAAGGAACCAGCCATGCAAGGATCTGGGAAGAGTGTTTCAGGCAGAGGGAACAGTCAGTGCAAAGGCCCTGTGTTGGGAATCTGCTTGTTCTAGTCAAGGAGAGGACTGAGTGTGGAGGAGGGTGGCAGAGGGTGAGGTCAGAGAGGTGAGCAGTGGTTGGGTCATCCAGAATGTTGCAGTCCTCGACTGGGTGTCAGACAGGACCTTACTCTCCTTACACTCATTGGGCTGCTTTATCCTTCTGAAAAATTCTGACACTCCTTCTAACTCTGTAATGCATAGTCCTAAAATCACATCAGAATGTTGTAGAAGGTTATCTCTAACGACATGAAAACTCCTTAGAGGAAATCTGTTGTCCAGCCTCCTGTTAGGGTCAGAATTTTGCTACTGCATCCTTCACTGATGGTCATCCCACCTGGGCTTGTACAGTTATGGTGACAGGAGCTTGGGCAAAAGAGTCCCATTTAGGACTCTTGGTTGGAAGTGACAGGGTATGCATAAAGGGAGTATGTTAGCTCATATGACAGAAAGCATAAGGTGCAGCTTCAGGCAGGGCTTGATCCAGATCCCAAATAGTGTTGTTAGGAGTCAATGTCTTTCTCCATCACTGCTCTGCTTTCTCTGTCTCAGCTCCATCCTCAGACAGACTTTGCTGGATCAACATAAGACAGCTCTTAGCCAATAGTTTGAAAAAATACCTATTCTTGAACAATCTGGGCACTTAGGGTCACTTGTTCTAAATAATAAAAGAGCCACTGACATTAAAATAAGATAAAACATTTACAGTGATCCATGTAACCTAAACATTTGTACCTCCTTGAAATTTTGAACTAAAAAAATGAACATTTACCTATCTATAAATGTGAATATGTGCCTGTATATTAACATGTAAAGCTTTAGTTTACCGAGTTTTCCAGATGTGACATTTTTCCTTTGCCTCCTCTCCCCAAAGCATAACTATAAATTTTATGTTTTCCACATTTAGGAATGAGCAGTGATTTTTCAGAGGTCTAGAGAGTAAAGAACTCAAAACAGTGAAAGCGTTTGGTCTTCTACCGTTAAATATAATTTTTAGTTCTAGACTTTGTTGAGGAAACTCTATCAAGTTGAGGAAACTCTTTTTGCTCCCCAGTTTTCTGAAAGCTTTTTATAATGAATAGTTGTTGAATGTTTTCAGCTACCTATATCTGAAAAAAATTGTTTTCAAATATTTGCAAACCACGTGTCTGAGAAAGGACTAGCATCTGTAATATAAAATTAGCTGTCTCATTTGAGACGACCATGTGATTTTTTCCCCTTAGGTTTGTAAGTATGGTAGATCATGCTGGTTGATTTTTGAGAATTGAACAAGCCTGGGATCTTTGGCAGAAAGCTCACTTGGTCATGGTATCTAATTTTATTTTATGTATTATTGATATGTATTTTGTTATAGATTTCTGTTTCTTTATTCACGAGGGATATTAATTTAAACTTTTCTTTTTTTGTACTGCCCTTGTCTGGTTTTGGTTTCAAGATAATACTAACTTCCTTAAATGAATTAGAAAGTTTTCTCTTCCCTTTCTGTTTTCTGGAAGAGATTGTGTAGCATTTGTGTTAATTTTCTTTAAACATTTGATAGAATTATCCAAGGAAACCATCTGGGCCTGGACACTTCTTGGGGATTTTAAAATTATTCATTGATCTTCTTAATAGTTATGAGACTATTCAGGTATCTATTTAATACTGGGTGAACTGTGGTAGTTTCTCTTTTTTGAGGAATAGGTCCATTTCATCTATAGTGTCCTACCTACTTACGTGTGTTTAGTTATTTCTAGTATTCCCTGATTATTCTTTTGATGTTGGCAGGATCTGTGCTACTCCCTCTTTCTTTTCTGTATTTGTAACTTGCGTCATCTTCTCTCTTTTTTCTTTATTAGTCTTGTTAGAGGATTTTCAATTTTACCAATTAGTCTTGTTAGAGGATTTTCAATTTTACCAATCTTTTGTTTCATTGATCTCTATTGGGTTTTTCTGCTTTCAATTTTGTTAATTTCTGCTCCTCATTACTGTCTTGATCTATTTGGGTTGCTATTACATAATGCCCGAGACTGAGTAAGCTATAAAAAACACAAAGTTATTTTTCACAGTTTTGGAGGCTGGAAGTCCAAGATCAAAGTGCCAGCAGGTTTGGTGTCTGGTGAAGGCCCCGTCTGTGCTCTGCAGATGGCGCCTTGTTGCTGTGTCCTCTGAGCAACAGAGGGGATGCTGAGGGGATGAACGCTGTGTCCACACAGGACAGAGGAAGAGAAGGTCAGAAAAGGGCCTCCTTAGTTCCCTCCAGCCCTTTTATGAGGTCGCTAATTTTGTTCATGAGGGCTCTTCCTTGGTGGCCCGATCGCCTCCTGAAGGCTCCCCCGGTAATGCTGTTGCATTAGGGATTAAATTGCAACGTGAATCTTGGAGGGGACACAAGCATCCAAACCCCAGCAGTTGTTTCCCTGTTTCTGCTTTCTCTTACTTCATTTTGCACTTATTTTTCTAGTTTCTTGATGTAGGAAATTACATTAATAATTGGATACCTTTCTTCATTTCTAATGTTAAGCGCTGCTATTACTGTGTTCCACAAAGTTTTATGTGCTGTGTTTTCATTTTCTTTCAGTTTGTTGTGTTACTGGCTTTCTTCTGAGACTTCCTCTTCAATCCAGGGATTATTTAGAAGTGCGTTGTTTAGTTTCCAAGTGTTTAGAGATTTTCTTGTTTTCTTTTTGCTACCAATTTCTAGTTTGATTCTGTAGCAGTCTTTGAATACACTTGGTATGATTTCAGTTCATTTAAATTTGATGAGATTTGCTTTATGACTTGGGATATGGCCTATTTGTGTATGCGTTTTGTGGGTACTTGAAAAGAATGGGTACTCTTATGTTCTTGGGTGGAATGTTCTATAAATGTCAATTGAATCCTGTTGGTTGATGATATTTTTGAGTTCCACATCCTTGCTGATTTCCTGTCTGGTTGTTATTATCTGTTCTTGAGAGAGGGATGTTGAAGTTTCAGACTATGAGCTTGTATTTGCCTGGTTTCCTTTTCAGTTCTGTTAGGTCAACTTTGTTGAATATATTTTGTAGCTCTATAGTTTGGTGCACACACATTTAGGATTGCTCTGTCTTCTTTGTGGATTGCCTTTTTGTTATTATGTGATGTCTCTTTCTGTCTCTGGCAATTTTTTTTTTTTTTTTTTGGTTCTGCAGTCTTTAACTGAAATTAATATAACCACTCCTGTTTTCTATTGGTTAATAATTGTATGACTTTGCCCATCAGTTTGCTTTCAATTTACCTATATCATTATGTTCAAAGTGAGATAGATTTATTCATTCATTCATAAACAGAGTCACTCTGTTGCCCAGGCTAGCGTGCTGTGGTGTCAGCTTAGTTCACCACAACCTCAAACTTCAGGGTTCAAGCAATCCCTCTGCTTCAACCTCCTGAAAAGCTGGGACTATAGGTGCTTGCCACCACACCTGGCTAACTTTTCTAGTTTTAGTAGAGAGGGGGTCTCACCGTTGCTCAGTTTGGTCTCCAACTCCTGAGCTCATGTGATCCTCTCACCTCAGCCTCCTTGAGTGCTAGGATTACAGACATGAGCCACGGAGCC
The DNA here is from genome assembly GCF_000181295.1 of Otolemur garnettii. Taxonomy (NCBI): domain Eukaryota; kingdom Metazoa; phylum Chordata; class Mammalia; order Primates; family Galagidae; genus Otolemur; species Otolemur garnettii. The sequence continues at coordinate 5,024,023 of NW_003852491.1, read as the reverse complement.
CTGCCCAAAGTGAGTTTCTTATAGGCAGAATATGATTAGGTCATGTTTATTAATCTGCTTTGCTAATCTCTGAATTTATCCCATTTACGTTAATTATCATTATGTTAGGGTTTATGTCTGCCATTTTAGATTTTGCTTTGCATTTTTTTTTTTGCAGTTTTTGGCCCAGGCTGGGCTTGAACCCACCACCTCTGGCATATAGGGCCGGTGCCCTATTCCTTTGAGCCACAGGCTCAGCCCCTGCATTTTTGCCTTCTGTTTTACATTTATATTTTTGTCCCTTGCTCTGTAGTAGTTCACTTGAACAATATTCAGAATGCCATTTTGATTTCAGCACGGTCTTTTTGAGAGTATCTTTTTGTGTAGCATTTTTGGCAGTCGCTCTAAGTATTACTTTATATACACATAATTTATTACAATCTCCTGGTGGTTCATCATTTTCCCAGCCTGAGGTAAGTGTAGAAGCCTTTCCTCCTTTCCCGTCATTTTGCCTTCCTAGTTTATTATATCATTGTCTCCAATATTCCCTCCCTGTATATGTGAGATCATATCAGATGTTGTTACAATTTTTGCTTCTTGCGTTCCTTCTTTCTGATGTCCCATGATTCCTTTATTTAGCGTTTCCTCTCTGTTTTGAGAATTTCCTTTAGCTATTCATTTAAGATAGCTCTGTCGTGGACACATTCTTTTCATTTTTCTTCCTCTGAGAATGTCTTGATTTACCCTCCGTTCCTGAAGGGTATTCTCTCTGTCTTGTCAGGGCTTTTTTTCCAGCTCTTGAAAAATATCAGGCCGCTTCTGTTTGGTCTTCAGGAGTCTGGATGAGAAATCCACTGTCCTTCAATTTGTTTTCCCTCTGTACGTAAGGTGTAGTTCTCCTGCTGCTTTCAGGAGCTTTTTTTTTTCTTTTAGTTTTCAGAAGTTTAATTATGGTGCATCTTCACATAGATTTTTTTGGATTTATTCTGTTTGAGATTCACTCAGTTTTTGAAGTTGTAGATTTATGTGCTTTTTTTTTTTTTTGCCAAATTTGAGGTTTTAGTCATCATTTCTTGAAATAGCTTTTCACCTCTGTCCTTTTCCCCTCTCTCCTTCCAGAACTCCAGAGGCACAATGTTAGATCTTCTGTTACAGAACCACAAGTCCATGAGGCTCTGTTAATTTCTTTTCACAGTCTATTTTCTCGCTGTTGTTCAGATTAATAATTTCTGCCATTCTATTTTCTAGTTTTCTAATTATTTCCTCTGTTCCCTTTATTCTGCAGTTGAGAACATCCCCTGAGCTTTAAATTCTGGTTATCAAATTTTTCAGTTCTGGATTCTTTTATTTTTTCTCATTTTGGGGGGGCGCCTTTTCTAAGGCAAGTTCTAAACTATTATTTGGTTGATCTCTCTGTCTTCTGTTTCTTGGTGGAGGCTTTCTGCTTTTTCATTTGCCTTCTATGTGTTTGTAATTGCTCACTGAGGAGTTTTCATCCTGGCTGCTTTAACACCTTTGCCAGATAGTTCCATCACCTGTGCCATCTTAGTGTTGGCATCTGCTGATTTCTCTTTTTCATTTAGTTTGAGATCGTCCTGGTTCCTGGTATGATGAATGATTTTCTATTGAATCCTGGATACTTTTGCATCACGAAGATTGTGGATCTTCTTTTTTTTTTTTAAAATTTTTTGTTGACTGTGGATTTTATTTAAGTCTCCTGTTTTCACTGGTTTTCTCTGGCACCATCCCAGTAGCAGAGATGGGGTGGGGGCTGCCGCATCACTACCAGGTAGAGGGAGAAGGCCACATCCCCCTCTTGGCCTCTGCTGACACTTGGGGATGAGCTCCTTGTTATTGCTGGGTGGGGGTGAAATTCTGGTCCCTCACATGGTCTGCATTGAAGAGGTATGGGGGTGTTGTTGTTATTGTTGGAAATGGTGGAAATCTTGACTTTGCAGTAGCCAGGCATCTCCCCCCCAACCCCTTACCCATCCAGGTGTTCCTCACAAGAAGACCGTGTCAGCCGAGTGGAAGTCCAAGCTTCCTCAGTGGCATCCACTGACACTGTGGAGGGAACAACCTCATTATGGGCCAGCAAAGATAAGATTCCCTATTCACTGGCAGCACCTATAGCGCAGTCAGCAGGGTGCCAGCCACATATACCTAGGGTGGCAGGTTTGAACCCGGCCTGGGCCTGCTAAGCAACAATGACAACTGCAACTAAAAAATAGCCTGGCGCTGTGGTGGGTGCCTGTAGTCCAAGCTACTTGGGAGGCTGAGGCAAGAGAATTGCTTAAGCCCAAGAGTCTGAGGTTGCTGTGAGATGTGATGCCACAGGGCAACAGCTTGAGACTCTGCCTAAAAAAAAATAAAAAAAAAAAGATCCCCTATTCAGACTTCTTTGATACCACCACCACCACTTTGGTGCTGGAGTACTTCCTTACAGCTTTACCTGTATGGCCAGGCAGGCTGTCCACTTGGTATTTTCTGGTGTGTGTAGGGGGTGGAGCCTTGTGTTTATTCATTTTATTGTGTTTGGCTATAATTCTGTAGCTATTGTCTAAAAGTTTTCTGTCTTCCTAGGTGGTCCTGGTCCTGGTCCTTTGGCTTTTGTTATGCTTATTTATGTCTGTGACTCTTGTTTTTCTGAGTTCCCAGTCTTTTTTAACAATAAGCTGAGATGTATGAGGTGGAAAAAAAGAAAAAAATAAAGAAACGACCCAGGGAACTATGAACTACTATGTTGTTCTTCGAGTCCCAAGTTCCCTAGCTGGTCTGTCTTTTTTACCTTTCAGAGGCTTCTTATGCTTGTTTTATATATAATATCCAAGGTTTTTATTGGTACTTAGTGGAAGGAAAAGGGAAAAAAGTATATCTACTACATTTTCCCATAAGAAGAAATATAGCTGCCTCAATTTGAATGTTTTTCTCTATCTTGAGCTTGAAATCTTCCTTCACGTAAGAGCCACATTTGACCCCAGCCTGGCTCCTGGAATTGTCCCAAACCAAGTAAACTCATCTTTTTTCCGACAGCCCTTTAGATATTGGGAGACTGTGATCACGCCTTGCCCTCCTCTTTAGGACTGGGGCATTGTTTCTGCAGTAATTCCTCAGGGCTCTTTCTCAGGGCCAAAGCCCACCAACCCTGCACTGTGTTGCTTGTTTGATGTTTGAGAATGTGGAAGAACGCAGATGCTGTCTCTGTCCTTTCTATGTTCTAGAATTCATGTAATTATTCATTATTTTCTGTCCCTTTTTTCCCCTTCTGACCTCCTCTCCTCCATCCCTTAGTCAGAACTACTCCCTTTCAGCCATACTGACCTTGAACGTTCCAAGGATATTTCTGCCTCAAGGCCTTTGTACTTGCTCTTGCCTCTGCTGGAAAAAGCTCTTTCTGTGAATACTTTCATGTTCCCTCCCATCCATCTGACTTACCAAGCCATCTCATGAACAGAGAACTTCTCTGACCTCTTTATATAAAATAATCCCCTACCCCCAGAAGTCTTTTACCCTTCCTCTGATTTATAGTTCTCCAACTACTTACACCATTTGTTATGGACTGGATGTTCATGTCCCCCAAATTGATGTGTTGGAATCTTAACCCTTAATTTGACTGTATTAGGAGATGGGAGGTAATTAGGTCATGGGGGTGGAGACCTTATGAATAGGGTTAGTGCCCTTATGAGAAGAGACACAGAGAGATGATTTTTCTCTTGGTTATGTGAGGTTACAACACGGCAGATGGTCCTCTGAGAACCAAGAAGAATGCCTTTGCCACACACTGGATATGCTGGTGCCCCAACCCTGGACTTCAGCCTCCAGAACTGAGAGAAATAAATGTTTATTGTTGAAGCCACCCTTTTTATGATATTCTTGTTATCCAACTACTTACACCATTTGTTACGTCCCTTTTCTGTTCTTTCATATGATTATTATATGAAAGGGCACTAATCTGAAGGGCCTGAACTGATGAAGACACCCTTAGTGAGTACTAAGTACTAGTCTGTTTATTCACTGTCTGTAGAATCGAGAGGACAGGGACTTTATTTACAGTGCTTAGAATGGTGTCTGAAACATAGTAAACCTGCTGTAGGTATTGTTGGGTGAATAAATGCTTCGTACCAGGCAACTGTGCTAGATGCTGGAGAGACCTAACCTCTGCCTTCATCAAACTCACAGTGCCGAAAGTTGGATATGAAACAGCTAATAATCACATGAATAATTAATCATATTTAAATGCTATGAAGAAAAAACACAGGGTATTATAAAAGCACCAAATAGGCGGGTTGATAAAAGTTGTTTTTAAGAGCTACATATATATTTGATCATAAATACCAATTTATACAAATCATTCACCCAGCATTTATTGAGCACCTGCTGTATGTTAAATGCTGTATCACGCACTGTGTATTCACTGTCTTACTTACTTTGTGGAGTAACTCCATCTCTGAAGCTGCCTGCCTTAGGTCAGACCTCCGCATTGCCATTTCTGACTGTGGAGGCAAGTCATTGAACTTCTGCCTTGCTTTCCTCATTTAAAGAAAATGAGAACAAATCATCGTACTTACCTCCTAATTGAGTGAGTTATTATATTTTCCCATTTTATTCGTGGGGAGATTAAGGCTCAGAGGGGATAAATAATTTGCTGAGATGCCAGGCATAGAACTCTGTCCCTCATCTCCCTGACTCCTGAATTCTCATTGTCCCAGTCAATGCATTATTCTGCAGAAACACACCTCAGCCCTAATCTATTGCTGTAATATTTATAACAATGCCACAACTCATTTTTTTTGCTGCTTCAATGAATCACCTTCTGATACTTTTGATTTCCAAGAGCAAAATGCCACCTCGATTTCTATTATCTGCCTGAGCCGAGGAACAATCCCCAGGTCTACTCTTTGCCTGGATGTTTTTTTTCCCCCATCCCTTATGGCCTGTGCTGCCTGATATACAGCAAAATGGGTTTGTGATTTAGCAGCAGAAAAGGTTAACTCTAAATAATGATCAGAAAGTTAAAATATAGAGCCAGAATGTTGCTTTAGTTTTTATAGGTTTTAAATAATTTTGCCTCCTTCCCTGAAGGATTTAGCATAATTCAATGAGAAAATTGCATTCAGATCCTGTGGGCTGCTCTGACGTGACTGAATTGCAATGAGCAGAAGAGGTGCAAAGTGTCTTTCTGGCAATGAACCTGACTGAGCCATGAGCTCAGAGAGGAATGACCCTGGGGAATGTCCTGGCTCCCCTGGACTCCCCAGTCTAGTCCTGGGGAACAGGCCAAGGGGTGCAGCTGGAGTGAGAGAAGTGGAGAGAGGGCATGCTCCTAGAGGAATACACTGGACCCACATAGCCCAGAAAAAGTCAGTCCTTCTCCCATCTCCGTCTGTGCCCTCAGCTCCGGGTTGCCACCTTTGTTGGAGTGGTGGGATCCCATCCCAGTGGCTTACCAAATGTATGAATTAGGATTCTGTCCGGCTGCCATTAACAGAAAACCTCACACTGGTTTAAAGAGATAAGGGTGTAACTGTTTAATTTATTCCCTTTTGTGTAACAAGAAAAATGTGTGAGTGCTCTGAGGCTCGTGCACATCACCAAGATGCCACCTAGGACTCGCATCTGCTCTCCTTCCCTCGCAGCCCTCATCACCACGCAGTCAGTGCATCGCAGGGTTGTGGTGGAGATTACATTGAATTAATATATGTAAAGTCCTTGGTGTGGTTCTTGCTTGGTTCATAGTAAATGCTACATAAGCGCCTTTTTTTTTTCTCTTAAGTCAAGAAGCTTATTTTAATCTGATTTTCCTCCACATGGTGGGTCAGAAACATTTCTTTCCATAGCAATAGAGATGAGCTTCATGTGTTTTAATGGGCACATAATGCTATGGGCTAAGCATTATTGTTTAGCAGATCTTCTGTTGTTGGATAGCTAGGTGCTAGGTTGCTTGTTGCTTGTGTCATATCATTATAAATATCCTCATTCGTAAATCTTTTACACTCATCCAGCGCTTTTTCTATTTATTAATTTTTAATTTTTAGAGAGCTTCCTGGTTCCTGATATGAGTGATTTTCTATTGAATCCTGGATATTTTTGGATTATGCTGTGAGGGACTGTTTAAGTCTCCCTGTTTTCGCTGGTCTTCTCTGGCACCTCTCCAGCCATGGAGACTGTGTGTGTGTGTTGCCTCATTACTACAAGGTGAAGGCAGAAATCCAGAGATAGTATTGTGCTATCTTGCCTAGACTGGTCTTGAACTCCTGGCCTCAAGAGATCCTCCCACCTCAGCTTCTGCAGTAGCTGACATTACTGTTCAAAAGCCTCCACACTCAGTCAATTCAATGATTTTTCCATGGATAAATTACACTAGGGCCTGCAGTGTGCGGGCATGCATATGTGTGTGCACATGTGCTCAAGTGTGCCTGTGTGTGTGATGGGAAGAGTCTGGGCAGGTGCATAAGTTATCCATGGTCCTCCCTCCTGGCTGATCTATTAGCTGAAGATCCACTTTGGAGCGCTAAAGAGAGTTGTCTCTGCCCTGTCCTCACACAAAGCCTGGTTCTGGCTTCATTGCAGTCAGGGCTGTCATTTCCCAAGGTGAGGGGCGTGGACTCCTTAGAATAGGGTGTAGCCAGCCCCTCTCCAAAGCTGGATTCTTTAAAGATCCTGAGCTGACAGGTTCCAAAGTCAGGTGATGAAATCAGTAGATATGGCTGCTTCAGAAGGTGAACTCTTAATAATAACAGCTGCTGTTTGCTGAATGCTTCCTATGTGCCAGCACTGTGCTAAGCACCTTGCGTGCCTCGGAAAATCACAGTAATCTTAGGAGGTGGATGATACTGATATTCGGATTTTTCAGAGGAGGAAACTGAAGCTCAGCATGGTCAAGTAGTTTGTTTAAGGTCATGGGATGAACAAGAGCTAGATCTTGGAACCTGGAGCTTGGGCTGTTGACTCTTGGGTCTTACTGCTGCTGCCTGGCCAAAGACCTTGATCCCCATGACCTTCCACATGTAGGGGCATTGTATGATCGCTGAAAGTGGACATGCTCATGTTTCATCCCCATGGGGTAGTCTGTGTGATCTGCACACTCAAAGCAACATTTTTCGTTAGACTTTGTAGGTGGGAGACTGGATCTGAAGAGTTTTTGTTCTCATGAGCCACTGAAAAGGATATTTTGGACATTCCCTTATGTCAAATGAAGCCTCTTGTTCACTGTCCACATAAAATATCAATTCCTTGCGACCAGGCTTCATTGCAAGAGCCCTTTTCTGTGGAGATGCCTCAGGATTCGACCACTCAAAACCCAAGGTGATGTAACCACTTGGAAGCTGGCAATGCTCTGTTTAGCTGCGGGCTGCACGTTCTTGGTTACCATAAGGATTGTAGCTGGGAAACTGAGCAGTGGATGTTAACATACGAACATTCTGCCCAACATAAATCAATTGAAAAAGCAATTTACCTGTAGCTAGTAATGAATAATAAAATGATAAGATGAGGCTGGGTCAGAGATAGCCAGCTGGCTTTTGAAAATGTGTGCTCACCTTTGCCTTGTGTGGAGTCGTTGCTGAGAGGTCTTTTATCCCTTGGTGTCCCTGGCTGCAGGTGTGGTTACACGACTAGATCCGCCCATGGATTGTGAATAAGCCTGATTACGGCTACTTTGGAAGTAGGCTGAGTTTTCTGTTTTATCTTTTTGTATGTCCTGTGGCACGTGGAGGAGTCGGGGCGTCTAGTCCTTTGAATGCACTGTCACCAATGGCCAGGGACACTCACGTCAGGTGAGGACAACTGGGTGAAGATGTTTTGAGTGGCAAATAGAAAAAGAGAACAGCGATGACTTGGGATGTGATGACTTGGGACAGAGCAGCTTCTCTGTGTGAAGTTGTTTCCTTGGGCCTTGGAGCACCCTGAGCTGACTGTGGTCACCAGGGTCAGTCATCCTTGGCAGTGGGGTGCGGGGGGGTGGTTGGTAGGGGTCCTGTTGTGTGTGGAGGTGGTGGGGGCTCAATGCATGTTTGGGGGAAGTGATCTTTCCAAAGGAAATGCCAGAGGAGCAAGTCCAGGTTGTGACTTAGGAAATGCTGAGGTCAAACACCAAGTCCAAGGAAGAGACTTGGGTGAGATGGAGGAAAGAGACAAGAAGAGCTTCAGAGAGGTGCAATCCCAGAGCCAGGCAGGGATGAAGCCAGAGCACCCAAGACAATGAACAGAAACGGGGTGACATGCACTGGATTAGTTGGTACTGATGGTGGAGCTTGACTCAAGGTGCAGAGAGGAAGGATGACCAGCCTCTCTCCTACACGCGGATGGGAGATGGGGCAGAGGCTTGGACCTTCCACGACAGGATCTCGTGCTACACGTTCTTGGAGACTGAAGTGAAAATCGACAGCAGTGGGCCTGAGGCAGGGCTGGCGAGCCCTCCCCACTGCAGCCTGGGGCTGAAAGCCTTCCGAGGGCAGTGTCCCTCTGCTGTGGCCTGCTGGCAGCCATATCTCCATCTTCTGAAACAGTGCCCTGATTTTCCTTTGAGAAACCTCCTTTCTCCTGCTAAATCCTATTGGCTGCCTTCTGGTCTCAAGAGTTGGTGACTGACCATGCCTGACCATCTAGCATAGGCTGCCCATCCTCACTTCAGTGACTGATTCAGGGATGGGCATGTCACCCGAGTCAGAGCGATGACAGCCAGCACTGGGACTTCTGCTGGACCTATTAAAAAAGAGGTTCTCTGTCCATCGGGGTTGCTGAGAAGGTAGAAGAAAGCCTGGAGATGTTGTAAGCCACATTTCAAAGGGGGCATTGCCTGAGTATGACTGCGGCATAGAGACACCATCCTTTGGAATCTGGAGACAGCAATGCTTGAAGCCAAACTGGGAAGTTACACATGCCAGCAAATCCCCCTAATCAATTAAACCATTTTAAGTTGGGGTCTTTCGCGTATAACCAAAAGAATCCCAACTGACTTAGGGTTTTCTCTTCTCGTCTCTGCCATCTCCTGGGCCATACTTTTGATCTTCTTCCTTCAAAAATTTTACAAATGAATCTTTATGAAAAGGTTTCCCTGAGAAGGCCTCCATCACTTTCAGGATCAGCAAGTTTCTGTGGGTACGCCGCGTGCCCCTGCTTTGCTCGTTCCTTCTCCCCCTCTCCTGATGAACACACTTGCTTTCCAGGGAAAACCTCTGAATTTCCAGTTTTGAGGCCACATCTCTATGGCACTGAATGCCTGTTTTGAGGCAGGTACCCTCCACACACCCATGTCTCACTTAATCTTCAGTCCTGGGAGGAAGGTTTCCTTGTGCCTATTTCCTACCTCTGAAATGAAGCCTCCTCTTCCTCTCTCTCTCCCTCCTTTCCTCTGTCCATCTCTCTTATTCGGCCTTCCACTGACATTTTTTTCCTGCACCTACTAAGCGCTTGGAGCTGTGCCAAGTTCAGATTTTCTTTTCATGTGTAATTCCCTCCTGAGGGAATGATTTTTAAGGCATTTTCTGGTTTGGGTTTCAGATCAGTAAACTTTAAAAGAAGAGATGCCAGGCTGAGAGGGCAAAGACCTTGGAAGCAACCTGCCCAGTTCCCAGTGTTAGGTAGATAGCTAGAAATCCAGTTCTCCTAAGGAAAAAGGCCAAGGGCAGCCCACCTGAATCTCACTTTAATCTTATCTAGAGAGATTTCTCACACCTGGGGAGGAGGGAGCACCCTACTAATCTGACAATCAAAAGTTCGAGTGCCAACTCCCTCTAGCCCAGGAGCCGAACACCATAAGTATAAAAGAGTTTTAAAAATAGCCAGGCATTGTGGTGGGCACCTGTAGTCTCAGCTACTTGGGAGGCTGAGGCAAGAGAATCACTTAAGTCCAAGAGTTTAAGGTTGCTGTGAGCTGTGACACCATGGCACTCTACCAAGTGTGACATTGTGAGAGTCTGTCTCAAAAGAAAAAGAAAAGGAAAGTGACCCAGAACAGCCTTACGGCTAATTATCATGTCTTTAACTTAAATCTACATTGTGGTCCATAGCCCCCCAGTGGGCTTTCAGAGAGGCTCATGGGAGGTCCACATGCATAGTTAGACTCTGGTTCCAAGGTGAATCACAAGGTAGACCCCACCCCGGCACTATAAAAGAAAACTGGGGCCCTAAGGAAAGCTTTTCGAGTCTCAATAATGGGGGCCACTTGCTGTCTATGGTGAAGGTACCTTGCTTTGTAAACGTTCTTGCTTTGTAAGCCCATCTTTATCTTCCTTAATAAACTTTGTTCCATGCTTGCCTTACTTTGGGGTGTTTGGTCATTTTTCTGCCAAGAGCACCCCAAGAACCAAGGTCACACACAGGTGCCTGAAGCCTTTTCAAGAAATAGGCAGCTGCCTTGAAACCTAGTACCAGTGGGTACCAGGGTCAGGGACTATCAGACAGACAGAGGGACGTAAACCCAGCAGGAACCCCCAACTCAGGGCGGTTATTTGCACACGAGCAGCCTAGAGAGAGTAGAGAAGTTCCCCCAGCATAGTCTTCCTTCTCCGGAACTCCAGGGCCGGGCGAGGGGGTCTGGTAGTATTGGGGGTACGTGCTCCCCCCTCCCTACTCCCAGCTGCCTGGCTACAAGCGGAGTTCCGGCTTCAAGGAAGAAAGCCAAGGGCAGTCACACATGATTCACCACCGTCCTCGAAGGCTTTCAGAATTGTCCTCTTTAAAAGAAGCCAATTTATTTTTTATTCAAAATCCATACGAAACAATTGAACAATAAAACTGTCAGCCTCACCATCTCTTTCAGTGAGGAAACATGATCACCTCTGAAATTAAGACTTCCCCTCCCTCTCCTTCCCTCCTATCCTCTTCCCTCTCTCTTATCGTACCTTCCATTGACACTTTTTTAGAGCACCTACTAAGCGCCAGGACCTGTGCCAAGTCTTTATTTCCTCTTCATGGGTAATTCCCTCCTGAGTTTTATTTTTAAGACATTTTCTGGCTTCCAAACTTGGAACAGCCTCTCAAGCATCAGAGAGGTTTCAGATCAGCAAACTTTGAAAGAAGAGATGCCAGGCTGAGAGGGCCAAGACCCGGGCTTTAAGACCAGCTCTGTGATCTGCCAGTTGTGTGACCTTGGACAGGGATGACTGTCTCTGCTCCTGAAACTCTTCATCTGAGAATTGGCATGAAGACCCTTGTGCTGTGCACTCCCCCCTCTGGAATGTTCTGTAAGAGAAAGTCCTCACCTTAGTGCCATTCACTGCTAGCACCTGGAGCAGCGTGTGGCACCAAGCACTAGGCTCAGTGCACTTGGGTGAGTGAATGAATAAAGGTCTGGGTTAGAACACTCATTCGGAAAGGCCAAGAATCCCAATCCTAGGCCCCCACAAGCCACCGAGCCTAGAGTCATGGAGCTCACCCCCGAGGTAGGAGCCTCTGTTTGCAGAGTCTTAAATCACTGGGGTGGGGGTTGTAGGGCCCAGGCTGTTAAACTGACATGAGGCTGTGCTGACTAGGCTGAGCATGGGTGGGTGTGCGGGTGGGGTTACTGCTCACATGTCACTGTGGCACTCCTGGCCCCATCCTCTAAGGTGGCGGGAGGCTCTCTCTGGAGATAAATGTAACCTTTGCAGGTCACATCTTTATGCTGGCCTGAGGCAAGGCAGGAACTGCCTTCATCCGAGCTGGGAGACATAAAACCCCCATGCACCATTGATGAGCTCCTGCCAGCAGCATTTACGGACACGCTTTATCTGGCAGATGTCATACATTATTGACAGTGCCTCTCCCGCCCCCTCCGCCGCTGCTGAAGGGCAAAGCAGCCTCTGAGGGTGGGGTGGGGGCAGACGACTGGCTCTGCAGACCTGCCAGACTAGGGGGCCCAGTCTCAGGGGGCTATGGGGGTGACAGCCTGGTTTTTAAAGTCCGGGGTTTTATGGCTCATTTCACTCCTCTGATCCTCTATTATCTCATTTCTACAAGGAGAGGGGAGTCCAAGTAACCAGGATCCTGGGGGAGGATTAGCTGACACAATGCATGAAAACTGTTTAGCACAGCCCCAAGCCTGGCCCATGATAAGCCCTCAGTAAATGGAAGCTGAGTTATCATAAGCAGTGCTTTGTAAAAATAAATACTGTCTGCAGGTGAAGGCTGATATTCCTGAGAGGATCCAGCCCCAAGACATAGTGGGTAAAACTCTGAGTCTGGGTTCAAATCACAGTCACATCTCTTTCTGGTGGTGTTAGGTAAGTTCGCTGGTTGCTTTGTGCCTCAGTCAATGCACCTGTAAAATGGGATGACGATAGCATCTACCTCATAGAGTTGTTTTGACAGTTGAGTGAGTTAACACACACACACATAGAGTTTAGAGCTGTGCCTTATTTGTTACAAGTGCTCTGGAAGGGTCTCTGATATTATTTAAGGCTCCCTTTCTACACTCTACACCAGTGCTCACCCATTCTTTGGCATAGATACTTTTTTTTTTTTTAAACTTTGAGGGACCAATATTTACCCTATGTCTTGCCTTCCCCTCTGTAATAGGGATTGGGATGTTCAAAGTTATTGTGGGAGACAGAATAATAGTTCTCCGAAGATGTGCCCAGGCTGTTAAGGCACAAATGTGTTAAGACACAAAAATTAAATTGTTAAATTTGTGTTAAGACACAAATTAGGCTGTTCTCCTAATTTCTGAATTATGTTAATATGTTACTTTATGGGGCAAGGGATGGTAAATGGGATGAAATTAAGAATCTTGAGATGGAGTGATTATCCTGGATTATCTGGTGGGGCCTGATGTAATCACAGGGTCCTTATAAGAGGGAGACAGGAAGGTCATAGAGAAGAGAGAGAGAGAGAGAGAGAGAGAGAGATAGATATAGGGGTACAAAGAGACTAAGATGTTACACTGCTGGTCTTGAAGATGTGGGAAGGGGCCTCCAGCTGAGGAAGGGACCATGTTTGTGGTAATTCATCATAGCAATGATCAGAAATGAATATAGTCATGTAGCAAGAGAAGGGAGACCAGCCCCTGGTCCCTTGGCAGTGGCCTTGGGCACCAGGCAGGCCTGGTCTTCCCCAACTGTATGTGAGTTGGGTGAGTTATGAGGCTTTTCTGAGCTTGCTTTTCTCATCTGTAGAGTGGAGATTATCATTGTCATGGGAACAAAACTCCAAAATGCTGAAGGCGCAGACCTGGCATATAGTAGGTGTTCATGGGAATGGCGCCCCCCACTCTCCTGCCAGCCATGCACAGATCCTGTCCCTTCCTTCTGTTCCTTAGTCACAGCAAGCATATGGGCAGAAGTCCAGCCCTGGCCGGTGGGAGGGTTAAGGGTGTGTGGGGGGCCAGGAGAATGGGGCGTTATCTGCTGGGAAGTGAGCAAACTGCAGGGCTTGTTCTACTGGCCTGCTCTCTCATGGCCCACCCACTGGCATTTCAGTCTGTGTTGAGAAGACCTCTTGTTCCATACTGATTGCTCTGAGGTCGCTTCACCATTGTCTTAACGACAAGCTGTCAACACAGTCACTTATAACATCTTGGAGAGGTGGCATTTTTGTAGAAGGTGAACTTCGAGAATAACCACTTCTTTTTTTCCCCCAGAAATGTTGCTGATGCTGGGACCTCAGCATTCATTCATTCAACTGGTATTTATTGAACACCTACTATGCATCAGCCACTAGGGGTGCTTTTTGAGCCTAAACTCTGATAAACAGAGACAGACAATAAATATGCACAGAGGTAAATAAATACTTAGGGAAATTTTCCACTTCAGTGATTCAAAGAAAATAAAGTGGGGTGATAGGCTAAGCACAACTGGGGGAGGAGGGTATAGCTTTCTGGGTAGGATGTTGACTTGGGTGGCTGAGGGAAGCTGGGGAGGTGGGTGGGCCTCAAGGTGGGAGCTGCCTCGCCCTAATTAGTTCTTGCCATTGCTCATCTTTGTGAAGCCCACCCAGTGGGTGAAGAGGAATGTGCACAGTCTAGGCTCAGCATGGCGGGGCCATTCACAGCGGCATAGCCAGGAGCTATGAAGGGGTTGGAGCTGTCCAAAAACTACCTCCACCAGGATGATGGGCTGAGCAGTCCCGGGGCGCCTTCTGCTGGCGGAGATGCCAAAATGACACAGCCATTCTTTGGGGACGTCTAGACCTATAAGGCCTGCATCTTGTTTGTAATGGAGGGGGATCAGGTAGTCCCCCTGATGCCCCAGCGTGGAAGCTGCAAACACACACTCTGGGGCTAGACTCTCTGAGCTCAAATCCCAGCTCTGCTATTCGGCGGCCATGTGACCCTGGGCAAGTCATTCATCCCCTTTCTACCTGGGTTTTCTCTTCTGGGAAATATACTACAAATCATTAGTATGTGCTCTGCCTGGCACATAGTAAATGCTGATGTGGATATGTGACCACACTCACGTATATCTCTACACCCACATTCTTATTAAAAAATACAATTTAAATTTCTGACATCATGTCCAAATAAGATTTGTACACCATTATAGTCAGAGATCCACTAACAGGTTTGAAAGAAGTAATTTATTCTAAAACTTTCAATTTATGCCCCATTCCTGGACTTTGTTGCCCATAGGGAACACAAAATTGATAATATTTTAGGACTCCCATAATTATCTTATGAAAAGTATAATTATATTGCTTTGCCTTTTTTTTCCCCCTTGAGGGCATTAAAATGTGGAAATGTTCATTCAAGGTGTGCTGTGACTCGATTGTTTGGGCTTTCTTTTATTTTTTAATATGTCAGGAGCCTCAAAGAATGGCAGGGCTCACACCTTTGCACACTTTTGGAGGCGACAGGTGGAGAAGGAGGAAGTGCGGGAGGAGCTGATGCCTCTGGCAGGCTCCCCCCGCACGTGGGTACCTGCTCTCTCATTACTCCCACGAGGGGGAAGTAATTACTTGAGAACACTGCTGCTTCCTCCTCTGTGGTTTTCAATCTTCAACAATTTCCCGACTTGTCATGCCACCTGCAGCCCTGTTAGTCATGTTGCAGCCTGGAACGAAAGGTGGCAGAAGCAATTATTGTTGACATTGTCACATTGTCACGGTGGCGTTTGTCACCTGTGACTGGTGGCCAGCACCCTACATGTGGCCACTTGCTGTTTCTCACCTGCTCCCCTCCTCGGCCCCTGAGGAGCTTAGTGTTGGGAGATTACAGAATGGTGCCAGGACAGACACCAGGGCCACCAGCCCCACCTTGCCTGGCCCCCTTCAGCTGCCCAAGCTGAAGATGTTCCAGCTTTCTACCAGGTCTATCCACACCTGAGCCAGACTAGTCCCAGGTGGGGAAGAGTTTAGGATTTCACGGGAGCCACTTGGTTTTGGGAGTCAGACAGACCTGGGAAGATTTCCATCTTGGTTTCTTTCTCTACTGGCCCTTGAAGAAGTAACTCCCCATCTCAGGTACCCAGTTTTCTGGATCTGTCAAATGGGCTTGATTTACAGAGATTTGTAAGAACCAGCTGAGATATGAATGCGGAGCATCTGGCATTGCACCTGGCATATAGCGGGTGCTGGATAAATTGCCATCATTGTGAGGGAGGATGGGCATGTGGCCCTGAACTTTGAATCTAGAGGGCCTGGGGACCCCAGCTGCCTTCCCCTAAGCACAGCTGTGCCCATGTCCTCCCCAGCTCTGGACACTATCTTTGTTCTTCTGGCCATGTTCCTAATTCCAGCTTTGACCTATCCTCTTGGGGGGTCAAATCTTGCTCTGTGACCCTCAGGGCTGGCCCCTGTCTCATTACCAGCCCCACCCCTGCCTCCCATAGGAAGTCTTGCTGGAGGCTGAGGTTCCTGTACTTTGCGGGGCACCAGATGGGCTCAATCAATGTTGCATTGGGGACCCAGCACCAACCCCAGCCACAGGACGGCTCCCCTATGTAGCCTCTCTTGGTGACAAGTGCAAGTGTTCTCACACCAGCTATTAGACACCTGTATCTGCCCCCTGGTAACCACAGCCTCACTCAGTCACAAGCAGCAGGAAAGTAATGACAAAAGGCCCTGCGGATTGAGCCCTTCACCACCGTGCTAAGACCTTTACTTCTATAGTCTCTCTGGACCCTCAGAAGAACTCCAGGACCTCAGCAATGAGAAATCAGAGGACCAAGGAAATCCGACAAGTCAAGGCCACACGCGAGTTGGGGGGAGGGGTAACCACACAGTACACGCCCTGCCCGACAGGACAGAGAAGGCTGTGAGGCTGGGGGTGGGGTAGGGGAATTGAGGGACAACAAGCTGGCTGCAGGGGTTAGGGGCATGAGGGACGGCATTTACCAGTGAGCAGGGGACATTCTCAGTGCTTTAACAGCTGTGGAGCCAGTCCTGGGCGGGCTCACACTCAGGCCCCCTGTTCCTTTCCTTCTGTGCTTCCTCTTTCTTACTTTGCTGTCATCTCCTCTGCTTCTCTGCCTTCCTCCTCCTTCCTCTTCCCTGCCCCAAGAACCCCTCACAGACAGGAGTATCCCTGGGCATTTGGCTTACTCAGCTCGGGCACCAGATCAAAGCACCAAAAACTGGATGGCTATAACAGCAGACACGTACTTTCCCCACAGTCTGGAGCCGAAGTCCAGGACCCAGGTGCCGGCAAGGTTGCTTTCTTCTGAGTCCTTGCCCCTTGGCCTTCAGAGGCGGCTCCCTGGTGCCCTCCCATGCGCTTCCTCTGTCTCATCCTCCCGGGTCCTAGTCTCTTCTTTTAGGAGGTCACCAGCCAGTCACTTAGGACTCCGCCTTGATGGCCTCAGTTTAACTTAATCACCTCTTTGAAGGCCCTATCTCCAAATATGGTCATATTCTGGGGTGCTGGGGCTAGGACTTCAACATTTGAATTGGGGGCATGATTCAACCCATAGCATTGGCCCCCCCTACCATCTCTTCCCCTCCACTGTGTCATCTCCAGACCCCAGCATGTCTTCCAGACCCCAGCATGTCTTCCAGAAGGCCACAGAACAGCTGCAGTGAAATCCTGGGTGGGGGGGAGGTAGTGCTGGACACACCAGCTAAATCCTCAAAAAGAAGTCTCTGGACTTTCACACTACCCTCCAGGGTGACATAACAGGCTATTCACACCAGGAAGCTCAGCTGTGCAAGTGTGAATGTCCTCTCTCCTGGATATGTCATAGAAGGGAGAACTTTGAGGCGAAAGGACCTAAAATCTTGCTTGGGACAGGGCTACTACTTTGTATAACCTGAGGGGTGTCTGTCCAAGTGGTATCCCTGGACCGCACTTATTGTTATTTAAAATTTTTTTTTCTCTTTGTAGAGATGGAGTCTCACAGTGTTTCTCAGGCTGATCTTGAACTCCTGGTTTTAAGCAATCCTCCTGATCCTCTCACCTTACCTCCCAAAGTGCTAGGATCACAGGCATGAACCACTGCACCCACCTTCTTTCTTTTCTTTCTTTTTTTTTGAAAGTGTCTCACTTTGTCACCCTCTGTAGAGTGCTGTGCTGTCACAGCTCACAGCAACCTCCAGCTCTTGGGCTTAGGCGATTCTCTTGCTTCACTCTCCCAAGTAGCACCCACCATAGTGTCTGGCTATTGTTTTGTTGCAGTTTGGCTGGGGCTGGGTTTGAACCTGCCACTCTCGGTATATGGGGCCAGCGCCCTACTCACTGAGCCACAGGTGCCACCCACACCTTATTTTTTTTTAATTTAAACTTTAATAGAATAGTTGCAAAGCAAAGAGTTGCAGAGAGTTCCTTGATACCCATCACCCAGCTACTTCTAATGTTAGTGTCTCTTTTAAACATGGCGTATTGACAAAACTAAGAAACTAGTGTCAGTATTTACTATCAGCTACACTGCAGTTCATTTTGATTTCACTAGTTTTCCCATGAATGTTCTTTTTTCTGTTCCAGACTTCAATCCAGGACTCCACTTTGTATTTAACCTTTTAAATACTAGATTTCAAATTCAAGGCACATAGGTGGGAAGAACCTGGCATTAAGTTATCCCATGCAAAAGTGGGTCTTGAACCCCCACTTGTCTTTCTGTTTCTTCCAAGCCTCCACGTTAGGATTCCCTGGGAGCTTGTTAATTTCCCCGTTCTTCCCTTGAAGCCACTGACATCGTGGGAAGCCACTGGTCCTTGAGATAGCCACCGCGGGACTCTCCCACAATGCACTGGTGGTTCCACCGCTGTAGTGGGCAGGGAGGGTTCAGCAGGCTTCAGTTTCCTCATTATGGGAATGGGATGGTAACATCGTTATGTCCCTTCAACCACTCTGTGCCTCAGTTTCCTTCCAGATTAAATGAGGGGGAGTTTGTAGTTCCCAACTATCTCCAACAATTGTTGGAGGATTGGATGAGTTGTGTATTCAGATTAGTGGAGACAAAGCTTACAAAGGAATCCTCAACTCTGGCTGCACAGTGGGACACCTGGGGGCGGCGATGCTTGGGCCCCACTTCTGGAGAGTCTGATTTTGTTGGTCTGTGCTGCAGCCTGGGGCATGGGAATTTAAAATGCTCCCTGGGTAAGCAACCAGGGTCAAGAATCACTGGTTTGGTTAAGTAAATACTTTCCCCCCACTGTAACTCCGAAGGCTTCCGACCAGCAGCTTCAGTGAAGAAGCAGGAACCAGAATGATCTGGTGGGAGGAGAGACTGTGGGTGGGCAATGAAACCTCATCATTCCTCCAACAAACACCACCCGCAGCAGCAACCCTGCTAGTGTGTGTGTGGAGCTCATCACAAGGTGCATTACCTTCATAATGACTTTACCACCCAGTTCCTATTGTTACTGCCATGACACCGATGAGGAAACTGAGGCACTGAATTTGAGTTACTTGCTTAAGGTTGCACAGCTATTCACCATCAGAGCTGGGATGTAACCCAGGTCGATTTGATGCTAGATCCTGTGTTCTTAACCATGGACTGACCTACTTAGAGCAGTGAGATGGTCTCAGGACGTAAACCTATGGCTCATGGCTTAATCATGATAAATAATAGCAGATACTATTCATTATTATCCTTCTGAGGGCACATGTAGTGTGAGTAAGATGGAGTCAGTCAGGCCAGGGCTGAGATGACACGGCTGCTCTGGCCAGCTTAGGTCCTATGTAACCTTCACCTCATGACTTCCATCCTTGTTTTGTAAATTTGGCTTTAACCTAAAAACATATATCTGGAGTAGTTTAAGGCCATTGATTTAGGAGATTAACTTTTGAATTGGAATGTTGTTTTATGGATCATGGGTTATGCCAATTATTGTTTATTATGGGTCATAGGTTGTGGCGATTACTGTTGTTTAAGATAAATGTTAATTACTGTTATTTAAGATAAGGGTCAGTATGGTTTTTGCTTTTGACTTTTATTTATAAAATTGTGATTTTGGAAATGGAAGATCAGAACAGTCTTGGAGAGGTCACTCTCACTGTTCTCCAGAATTACTGGCCTTCTGACAAATAAAGTTTGATGGAACTGTCCCTGTCTCTGCATGTGGGCTGACAGTGACATGAGGCTGGACCCTCTTCATCTGATAACACTGCCAGGTGCCAGGCACTGGGCTAAGTTTCAACCTTCCCAACAGTCTTGAGAAGTAGGTAACCTCTCCCTGGGAAGCAGGCCCTCAAAGAGATGAAATTCCTCCCCTCGGGTGAAGGGCAGAGCTGGGGATTGAACTCTGTCTGTGTGGCTCCAAGTCTCTGAGGGAGGAAGATCAGCCAACCTCGAGGGGAGCACAGCGCCCTCATGGAGGAGCGCTAGGCGAGTTTAACTAGTTAGGAACAGATATAATGGTCTCCCCAATTTTTTTCCATGTGGAGAAAGTGATTGTCAAATTGGCTTCATTTTTAAACACACTATTAACGATACCTGGGATTGTTTATCCTAATTGTTTTGGCACTGGAGGCGTCGCTGTGAGAGCTGCAGAAACTCAGCATCTGGTGTCGGCTTCCTGGTGGGAAGTTGCTGAGTTTGTCAGTGGGAGTCTTCTCCTTCCTGCCCTGTCAGTGGCAGGGGATGGACTACATGGGCCAGCTGTCATCTCCTTGTCACTCTCATCTAAGGCTTTTATCTCTCCCCAGACCCTGGCCCTATAATACCCATCAGTCCATTTTCCAAGCTCACACCTGCTCCAGCTGTAGAACTAATATGGCTTGGGTAGAGGAGAAAAAGGGAAAACAATAACAAGTAGGACAGAGGCAGATGGCTGTCCCTCTCCCCAACAGCACAGACCTGATGCTTCCCGGGCTGCCAGGCCAAGGACTCCCACGGTATCTAAGACCTGACATGTCTGGCCATGGTTGTTTGCAGTTTGTCTCTTCCTCTCTATCCTTCCTCTCTCCTGAGTTAGTCCATCCACAAGGTTTGAACCCCAAGCGTGGGAGCCCTGTCTTACCCTTGCTGTCCTTCTAAGCCTTGGTGCCTTTCTCCACACTTACAGATCATGTCTGAGGCCTACCACTCATAGGCATTCCTGGGAAGAGTTGACCCCCTAGGTTCTCCTGACCTCAGACTGTGGTGACAACTTCACAGTGGAGAAGAGCCAGTGGCCTTATCCAGATCCTAAGGACAGCTCCTGATTCGAGCAAGTAGCGCCAGGGTGGGAGCCCAGACAAGGGCAGGACAGCAGCAGAGGTGGGGGCCACAGCAAGGAGCTCTCTGATGGCAAGGCTGTTTATGGTTCAACCCAGCCGTCCAGCACAGGCTCACAGAGATGTATTGGAAGGGTGTCCTATTCTAACTGGACATTCTCCTGCATTCCTGTGCAGAGCATTCATAGGTGCTAAAAGGATGGTGCAGTCTTACCGAGAGTTCTAGCAGGAGCATATGGCATGCTCCAGGGCACAACCAAGGACAGTTTGTTGAAGGGACTATGTCTCGAGACCTAGGCAGGGTTAAGGGTAGCCAGCAGGAGAGCATGATGTTCTCTGGGACCTGTCACAAGGGTGAGTCACTACCACCCTTAGGTCTGGCAGGGCAAGAGTGAAGGTCTTGGCAAACCCAATGGGAACTGTAGGCAAGGGAGAGAGCCATTCCAGAGGACCTGTGTTTGTTAGAAGAGTGGCCACTCCTATCTGTGGCTGCATTAAAGGAACACCTGAGGCTGGGAAAAGAGGTTTATTTGGCTCATGGTTCTACAGGCTGTCCAAGAAGCACGTGCTGGCATCTGCTTCCTATGAGGGCTTCAGGGAGCCTCCCCTCATGACAGAAGGTGAAGGGAGAGCAGGTGTGTCACATGGAGAGAAGCAGAAAAGAGCGAGAGGAGGGGCACCCGGATTTTTGAGAGAAATGGTTCACTCGGGGAGAGGGAGGGCAGGGCACCAAGCTATTTATGAGGGATTTGCTACCATGAGCCAAACATCTTCTGCTAGTAGGGGATCAAATTTCAACTTGAGATCTGGATGTAGCAAACATCCAAACTGTATTGGTGGCTTAACAGGGATAATAAGCACTCACCTCTCTCTCCTCCTGCCCTCCGAGCGCCTGTTGGCACCTTCCTCCAGCCAGATCGGACCAGAGAGAGGCTGACTGACCCCAGAACACAGCAGTTCACCCCCCAGGGCAGGAAGGTAGGGATAGGGGGTTCTGGAGGGACAAAGAAATCCACTGTTCTAAGCCCTGCAATTGGACAGGGACCTGCTGTCCCCAGGGTGGGCTTGTGCTCCAGGTGCTAACATGAGCACAGTCCTTGGAGGTGCCACTTGAGGGAGATGTAGACTGAGCCCAGAGCCCATACCTCAGAGATTCCAGTGACCAGAGCAGCTGCATCATCAGTGGCACAGGCAGATGCTGCCGACCTTACTCGTGGCTGCATCCCCGTGACCTGACCCCAGCTGGTCACTCCTCCCAGGATGTGGACAATGATCCGACATACTCTGTCACTTGTCACTAGCCTGACCTCCAGCATCAACTCCCCAGGGACAAGGGAGCAGCATTTAGAACACAGAGGACAATTATTCTTCAAATGAATCGAGCTATGGGTAGGGGAGGCATCCTGGCTGAATAAATCAAAGCAGATGGGGGCAGGTTTCACAGAGCCAAGAGGCCATGGCTGCTCTTTGTGATAGATTTGTGTAAGAGGTCTCCTTTGTCACCACCCAATGTTCATAAAGTGATGTCTCCTCTCTGTGTCTTTCAGCCATTTTCCAAGCCAAATGAAGATAAATGTCAGATGAGCAAACAGCCTTCAAAGCACTATTGAAAATATTTTGAAAAACCCATGAAATGCCAAGCCTCTCTCCCTTCCAGGGGGCTCCTATTTATTTTCCAAAAAATGTGCCCCACCCCCTGGAAGCTAAATACTGCTCAGCAAAGTGGGGATTAGTGCCCAAGTGATACTTCGAAGGAGCCGGCAATGCCTAAGAGATGCTCCCTCCAGCTGGGTGAATTTCTATTCAATTAGTGTGAGTTGACCGGACTGTGCCAGCCTCACAAGAAGAAGACTTCATTTGATGTTTACTGTGCACCTACCCTGTGCCAGCCATTGCATCAGCACTGGAAACACTGCAGTGGGCCAAACAGACAATGTTGTCATTGTCACAGAGCTTATCCTTTCGCATGTGGTGTATGGGAAGATAGACCATAAAGAATAGAGTCTTGGTCAATGGTGACAAGGGCTATGAAACTGAAGCACAGCAGAGCAAGGGGGACAGCAAGGAAGGGAGTCTTGGGGCTATTTTAGAGTTAGTTAGAGATAGTGTTCTTATTGTAGTTAGGCAAAGACAGAAAGGAATCTAGTGGAGCCAAGCAGATATTTGAGGGGAAGGGTTACAGGCAGAGGGAATAGCATGTGCAAAGGCCCCGAGTGTGGGTGGTTGCCTGGTTGGAATGGCAGCAAGAAGCCCGTATCACCATTGACGACCATACGCATGGGAACGTGTTAGAGCTGGGGCCTTATCATGCATAAAATATTAGGCTGGGGGAGAACTTCAGATTTTGAATGAGATCGGGAGTCACTGGAGTGTTTTGAGCAGATATATTACCTGATGTTATTTATGTTCTGCGTGGGGATTATTCTGGCTGCTGTGTCGTCATAGACTGCTGGAGACAGGACTAGGAGTCAGGAGTGATGGCATTCTCTTAGGTGAGAGATGACAGTGGCTTGTATCACAGTGTAATGGTGCAGGCACTAGTGACTATCCTGGATACATTTTGCAGGTAGAGTTGATGTGATATGATGATAGACTGGATGTACAGCATGACACAGAGAGGGGGTGGGGAGAACACGCCCAAGGATGACTTTAAGATTTTGGTCTGAGAAACTGGTAAAGTGGAGGTTCCAGTTAATGGGGGTAGGAAGACCCAATTTGGAGAAGGAAGCAAAGAGTTAATTCTGGACACATTAAAGTTTGCATATTGGCGGGGTTGAGGGTGTCAGGTGTGTATAGTGTCTAGAGCCCCTGGAGTGGTTGAGATGGTCTAGGGAGGCAGAGGATTTGTTCCATTTTATTAGGAATTACTCAATGTACAGCCTGGATCCACGTGTTGGGATACAGCTCATGGTCTAGTGTGGAGGACAGAGAAGTAACTGGACAATTTCTTTCTTTTCTTTTTTTTCTTCCTTTATTGACAATTTCAATCCAATGTGATGAATATTGCTGTGGGAGAAACACACAAGGGAAGACTCAATTTGATTTTTAGACTCAGGCAGGACTTTCTTGGAGGAAATGAAATTTGTGTGTATACTTACAAGATAACCAGCAGCTAACATTTTCCTTGTACAGTCAGCCCTCTCTTTGTGGATTTTGCATCTGTGGATTCAACCAACACCTGCAGCTGCCTCCTCATTGTCCTCTGTGAAATCCAAGAAATTCAAATAAGCAATTGGGTCTTCAAGTCTAGAGTTTGGACGTGTGTATGCCAAACTATAGCCATGGAGTCTAGGGTTGGGCCATGATTCCAAAAGACACAACCCTAAACGCTGTAATCCTGAAAGATGAAACTCTTGACAATAAAATCCTGGGAGGAATAACTTAAACATTCCTTAAAAGACATTTACTCACGTTTTAAAAAGTGGATTTATTTGAGAAACATCTAAAAACACAACAGAACACTTTACAGGCCATTTACACAATAAAATAGGCAATAATAACGTACGCAGTTTTGCAAGCAGAAATACTCAAGTATGCTAATGAGAGTCGCGCAGATATAACAGCTATGATCAGACAAACCATATTCATAAAGACATAGGTCAAAAAGCAAAATGTATAAGCACATAACATTGTGCTTCGCAGTGTGCTCACCCAGCTTTCTTACCGCAGTCATCTGAAGTTCCGGGATGGGCAGCCTAAGGCTTTTGACAAGATTGATCAAAGGCTGAGGTGGGTCACCTCTGCATCTGCAGTCGCCCAGAGGACTGAGGGCAAGGCACAAATCCCTTCCCCAGAATCCAGCTTGCAGGATTTCAACATTTGGAGTTTTACTGTTTCAGCATTGTGACTTTCGGTATTTCAGACGTTAGGGATTTTATACTTCAGAGGTTTTGATCTTTTAGCAGTTCAGCGTTCAGGATTATGGAGTTTGAGATTGTGCCTTTCAGGATAATGAATGGCACCATGTAGTCTGAGAGTGATGTCCCCTGTTCTCGTGTCCCTGGAAGACATTTGGCTCTTTTTTTAAGGGGAGGTGTTGCAACAGTCTGGCACATTCTCCTGTGCCATGAGAAGTCAGGTCAAGCAGACATAATAGTATAAATATTGGGTCTCGTCCTTAATGTTAGGGTCTGCACAGTTCATTTTTCCAGCAAGGAAGCTGAGACTCCAGGAGGAAGGGACTTGCTCAGGATCACACAGCACATTAGCAGCAGAACTCTCATGTCCTTTCTCTATGCTTAGACAATCTGCATAGGTTCCTTTGGCTGGAGAGAAGGCACTGGACCCTTGAGTATCGAGAGCTCTATCAGGTGGGCTCCACCACTTAGCAATAGCCCTTTAGTTTGCTGCTTCTCTGCTCTGTGTTCTTGTTCTTCATTCCCCTGTCTGGTTTTATCAGCTCCTGAATTGCAGAAGTGGAAGCCTTTTGGAGGTTGACTGGACCAGGAGCACCTGTTCCACCCACTGCCTGTGGCAGACATCACCAGTCTATCTCAGAACTCCTTGTCACAGAGATGTTCATTTGGACTAGCCAAAATTTGATATGTCTTGGCCAGCATCTCAATGTTTTTTTTCTAGTACTCTCTGAGGATATTTCCTCACTGAGGGGTGAGAGCTGCCTCAGTCTCCTGTGCCACATCCATTTGGGAGACCTTTGTGCATCGCTGTCATGTGAGGTTCATGTGGTCACCTGTGAGGCATGTAAAGGTGGGCCAGGTGCTTTGTACTTCTCAGGTGGCAACATACTGGCCAACCCCCACCCAGCTCCCTTGAGGCTTTTGAGAGCAGGATCCAAGCAGAGATGGTGGGGAATGTGGAGGGTGGGCTTAAAGCCATTTCCTGGAGTCACCCCATCTTTTCCCCAGGCTTTGCCTCTGGTTCCTGCCTTGTCCTTCCTGTGAGCTCTGGGGAGTTTGGTGGGAAAGAGACTGCCAGTGAGGCCAAACTCTCCTTGCCTCTGGGTCTCTCATGGGGTCTAAAGGGCTGTTAAACCCACATTTGCCATTTAGATACTCTAATTTATAGCTGAGTCTTTCTTTGCTGCCGAGATGACAGCCACCCCTTCCCCTTGAGCTGAACTTGTTATCCTGATTGCCTGTCCTGACTCCCTATCCTGACTTCCTGTCCTGAGTCCCTATCCTGACTCCCTGTCCTGACTCCCTATCCTGACTCCCTGTCCTGACTCCCTATCCTGACT
>NW_003852491.1:4989566-4998270 GCF_000181295.1 Otolemur garnettii | reverse complement strand
CCTGTCCTGACTCCCTATCCTGACTCCCTGTCCTGACTCCCTATCCTGACTTCCTGTCCTGACTCCCTATCCTGACTTATGTTCTGTGACATTCTCAGAATGACAACCTGGACTGGATATTCTGTCTTTTGCTTTGGGGGAAGTATTCTTCTAGCTTTCCTCTCACTCTGACCCACCTATGGGGCACTGCCAAGGGAGCTGGCCTGGCATAGGAGGGGAGAGTGGTCACTTTGGGTTAGGATGGTGGCCTGGGGGGTAGTGCACAGCACCACTGGCAAGTCATGTTCAACTCTTTGGAAACCTCTTGACCACAGTGCAGAGCCCTGAAGGTGATGGCTCCTGGGTTGGGGGTGAGGACCACCTGCCGTCTGCCCTGAGGAAGGTCACTCTAAGGCAGTGATTCTCAACTTTCCTGATGCTGCTTTAATACAGTTACTGTGGATTGCAACCCACAGGTTGAGAACCGCTGCTCTAAGGGATCACAGTAAGGAGCGATGAAGCCAGTCCTCAGGTTAGAAGCCCACCCTTGAGTCAATACTGATGCTCATAGAAAGTGCCTCAGAGTGTATTTATTTCTCTGGGAGCAGAGAGGATGAGAAAACCCAGCTGTTCCCCCAGGGATGGGCCCACATTGTCAGCCGGGCTCCAGCCGCTCATGTCCACAGTAGCAGCTGGCTTTGCTCCTCATTTCAGGAAATTTGGTGACAGTTCCTCTCCTTGACTGGAGGAGGAATAAGGTCAAGGATGAGAACACGAGAAAGAGAAGACCCAGCACAGCCTTCAAGTTAGATGAGGTCAGGGCTCTGCACTTTGAGGCTAGGCATAGCAGGCTCAGTGTTGTTGCCTCTTTCCTGGGCCTCCCGTCTTGAGTCAGCCAGAACTGGGGCCAGCATGAAGGCTGTGTTGTGGTGAGTGCTTCTAACTTGGAAGAGCTTCATTTCTCCCTTTGGTAGGTCCTCAGGTGAACCCCCTTCAAGGGACAGGTGGAAGATGGCTCCCTGCACTGAGAAATTGCAGCAGTGGGGACCAGGGCTCAGCCAAAGAGAGAGAGAAGGTCTCTGAAGGCTGTTTACCTCCTTGCTTTGGGGAAGAGAAATAAAGGAATATGTTTGACAGGAGAAGCTATTTTAGTAACAAACACTCTCCAAAGGTCAGTGGGTTTATCATAGCAAAAAGAGTTTTTTGCTAACCTTAGTCCAGTGTGGATTGGCAGAGGGGCTCTGTTCCATGTGGTCTTTCAGGGACCCAGGCTCCATTCACAGCATGGTCCTGTACTCCCCTAGGTCCTCAGCTTAGGTAAGAAAAAAGAGTGAGAGCATCACTTGGGAGGTTTCAGGGCAGGCTGGGAAGGGGCTCAGGTTGCTCAGGCCAAGGGTTTTACTCTAGGAAGACTTTGCCTGTTTAGTAGGGAAGGAAGTCTCTTTGCAGAGATTTCACTTGGAGCCTGTTGCTCAGAATCTGGCCATGTTGGCACCTCTATATGCATAAGTGGGGGAGAGAGCATTGTTTTAGCTGAGCACAGTGCAGCTCTGGACAACACTGAGTTTGGGACGTGTGTGTAAGATGCACAATTTGAGGCAGGACATGAGCCACGCTCACCACATCTGTTCCAGAGACAGTAGTGTAGTGGTGAAGGACTTTGGATTTCTAGCCAGACATGCTTGGCTTTTAATCCTAACCAACCAGAGCTCTCTATACTTTTTGATTTGAGGGACCAGAGAAGAGAGGCTTCAGGGGTATAAATGTGCCGAGGGTGGGTGACTTGGGAGACTTGGCCCAGCTGACCCACATCTCAGAAGTCCAAGCAGTGATTCCCTCTGCCTTGAAGAAGCTCCCCATCCCACCCTTTGCTAGTTAGCATCTCTGCTTGTAACATTTTTGCAGCATTTGGACAAAATCCTTGGGATGTCCTAATGCAAGACTGGTCAGAGCATGACACAGTGCAAACTTGGATATCTACAGGACCCAGGCTGTTTTTTAAATGCACAAAGTGGTGTAAGCTGATAGCTGGAGACACCTGTCTACTCAGGCCCTGCTTAGGGCAGTTCTCTGAGGAAACTACTGTTGCTAGACTTCCAGAAATATCAAGAGAAGCTGCAAGTCCAAACTTTATGTGTACTCTTCTGTTTTTAACACCAAAACCATCACCTAAACATGCTTGATACTGTGGCTCAAACCAAACACATCTGTGGAAGGGCTACTTCCCAGGGCTTGGCCCTCACTCCAAGTGTGACGGTAGATCCGGTGCCTGCTCCAGGGTGAGTCCCTCTCTGCACATGGGAGCATACTGATTGGCTTCGGTGACACCCTTCTGGGTGTGTAAAAAATACAGCTGAATGTTAAACAAATACCCGCTAATTACCCTGAGAATATTTATTGAGGTTTCTCCACGTTGTAATAAAAAATTATTGAAACATACATCACCTACCAGGCTGTTAATCATTGGTAAATATATTTTAAATACAGCAGTCCATTAGTATTTTAATTTAGCCTGTCTCCCGGAGAATATGTGCTAGATCAGACAAATGTCCTGAGCTTTAGTGCCAAGGGAAAAATTTCCTCACCTAGTTAATCTTTATGTTCTTCTTGTAGGGAGGAAATTCTGGCCACACTAGCAAGAGAAATGTTCCCCTGGGGCCGGTATTGTTGGTGAGTGTCCTTGAGGAGCTGATGGGTGAGGCAGGGAGACCACAGATCTGGAGAGGAGGCCAATTGGGTGGGGGGAGCAGGGCAGGGCTGGGAGTTAGGATTGCTGTCAGCTCAGTCACTTCCCTGCCAGTTTACTGAAATGCAAAATTGTACAGCTGAAAAAAAAAGTACAAGTGGTGTATTGCACCTCAACAAACTTGTCCAACATTGATGCTCTGCATTGAATTGCTTCCTTCCTTCCCTGAAGTCCTCCTCCCTGTCTAGGGGGCTGATTTCAACTTCATGCTGCACCTATGCCTTTAGCCCAGGTGAGGCCAGGTAGAAAGGAACAGATACAGTGATGATTAACTGAAAGACGTTTCTGAAAAGCCTGTGCGTTGGTGACCACTGTATGAACTTGTGGGATGCAGTTTCTGTGAGCTTGTTCATCCGCAGATATACGTTCGGCACCCATCATGTGCTAACTAGTCCTTTGGGCCCCAGAGACATGGGGGTGGGTGGGAAGCAGTGGAGAACCAGGGAGAGAAGATGTAAGCAAGTGTGTCCCAGAGAGAGGTGAGTACTGATCACATGGAGCAGGGTGATGGGGTAAGGGTAACTATCAGGGGTGGGAGGGCAGGAAAATCCTGCTTTGAACTCAAAATCAATATTTTAAAAAATTTCAGATTAGTGTGAAGGCACAAACAATTAGGTTACAATGTTTGCATTTGTTAGATAAGTCCCTATTGTGGTTGTGCCCTGCACATAACCCAGGAGGTGCGCCCATGAGGTGGGAGCATACCAACTCCCCTTCCATCTCCCCTCAAAATCTATATTTTTATCTGATGGGTGAGGGAGTGGGAGAAATGAATATCTTTCAAGTTTCAAAACTGGAGTGGATGTTGGGCCACCCCCTGAATTCAGGGATTCAGGAAAGGGGTGATGACAGTTTGGAATATGTTGAGTCAGTGGCATATGTTGCACAGCCAGCTGTTCAGGAGGAAGGCCTCTGCTGAAAACACTCTTTCTCCCAGTCTGTGGCAGACCTGTGTGAGACACTGAGCTGTGTCCCCTTAGCACATCAGATTTCAGCACACAGAGGTGGGCAGTTCCCTGCCTGTGGCCAGAGTCCTGTAACAAGCATATGCTACTGTGTCTTTGCTTTGCTACTTGGGTTGGAGGGCCCTCAGTTCAGTGCAGGGCTATCGAGGGGGTGAAGTGAACACCCCTGGGAAACCCTCAACCAAAAGGAGATGAAATGTGTTGCATAAATGCCTTAGATTCCCCTTTCACAGGTAGGATAGTTCCCAGGGACATTCAACATGGTTCCTCAGAGAGTCCCCTGCGGACTTAGTGCCAGTTCCCCACAGTAGCCACTTGCTCATCCATGCTCAGAGGATGGGCTTTCTCCCCTACTCTCCCCAAGCTCTCCTGCTTTCTAAAATAAACTCAAATTCCTTACACTTGAGTCTTTGTCTCAGGCTCTGCTTTGGAGGCTACACAAATTAGGATGGACTCTTCCATCAGAGAATACACATGAGAATCATCATTACGGCTCTGCTCAGGGCAGGGGCAAGTTTCCCAGGAAGGATGGGCAGCAGATGAGGGCTGAGACCAGAGCCTGAAACATACCAATGCTTAAAGGGCAGGCAGAGAAAGTAGAGCAAGTTCTAAAGCACACAACGAAACAAAACCAACGTGAGCCACCAAATACTTAGACAACATCCTCAGGAGGGGGTTCAGAGGGGAGCCCCCTCCTCTTCTTTCTTTCTGCCCCCCCATCCTCTCTGAGTTCTGAAGTCACAAGCAGTTTTCAGAGGAATTTTCACATCTCTGGCATAGCCCCATCTGGGACATTTTCCTCCCAGACCCTGTTGATTTGCAATCTGGTAGGATTTCTTGAAGCATGGTGTGAATTCCACCTACGATGCCTCCCAGCTCAGGAGGTGTCCCTGACTCATGCACAATCAAAGTCATCTCTTCTTTCTGTCAATTTCTATCTTAAAAAAAATAATTTTTTATTTACCTTACTTTTAATTGATATATAATAATTGTACATATTTATTAGGGATGTGTTATATTTCAATACCTGTATATACTGTGTAAAGCTCATATCTGGGTAATTAGCAAATCCATCGCCTCCAACAGATATGTTTTCTTTACGTTGGGAATATTCAAATCCCCTCTTCTAGCTATTGTCAGTTTCTATCTCAATCATCTCTCTCCACAATAATGCCATGTAGCAAACAGCCCTGAAACTCAGGAGCACGTGCAAAAAATATTTATGTCTTGCCCATGCACCTGCAGGTTGGTGGGGGCAGCTCTGGTTGACATATTCCCTTTTGGGCTCTAGCGGGAAGGGCAATGACTAATGGAGGCACATTCTTCTTGAGAAAGAGGTTGGATGGTCTCAGAAAGGTGAGCAGATCTGTACCAGATGTTGTAAAGCCTCGACTCTGAATTCATAAACTGTCCATGCACACCTCACTGGATGAGCAAGACCTATGTCCAAGCCCCTGATATCAGGCTGCAAGGAGGCACATTCTTCTCCTGAGGAATGTGCACGGATGTGTGTAAATGCATACTTGCTAAACATTAATCTCCCATCAGGCCCTGTAGCACATGATCTATGCTTTCCTTGTGGCATTTACAACTTTCTACCCTTCATTATGTGCATGTCAATTATATGCTTTATCTCTCAACCACACTGAATTTCTTCAGGGCAGCATCCATGTACAACCACTCTCAGTACCTCCCCATCAATTAACTTAGAAAAGGGATATTGCACCTCATAATAGGTGGTCGGATTCTGGGTATATTTTGAAGGTAGACCAGGCAGAACTTGCTGATGGATTGGGTTTGTACTACATGAGGGGATGAGGGGGGATGATGATGTTTTTGACCTGGGCAATTGAGAAAATTGAGCTGCCCTGTATGTGTATGGGGGGATTTGTAGGAGGAACTGATGCTCAGAAGATTGAGGGTCATTAATATCTATTTCATTGCTCCCAGAAGTGTGGGACGCTCACTATTTATGGGTGGTAGAGGAGATGTTTAGGTGATACAGAGACCCGAGAATAGTTAGCATTGAATCTGAGAGTTAGAAAGCTATTTATCTTTCAATTCTTTATTGACTCTTTTGATTAGTTAAAAACAGTCTCAGTTTGGTGCTAGCGTGTCTTTAAACACTTGCTGATTTCCCTTTTTAGAAAAAAGAGATTATGCTGCAGGCTTCGAGAATTGGGCTGGCAGCAATATCTAGCTAGATTTGATAGCAGCATTTTCATTTCATTGTATTTCTTTTTCTGGATAACTTCTCTTTATGACTGTTGATGCTGTTTCATTTACAGCCGAGTTATACATTTCCTTTAAAAATGGATTTACTTATGCTAAAAAGGGAATCAATTTACAGAGGAATGTTTAAGTAAATTCGTCTACCTGTTTATTCAGAAAATATTTATTGGGTGGCACCTGTGTACCGGACACTGTTTTGGGTGCTGAGGATAAGAAGTGAACGAAAACATTCGGAAGCTCAGGCCTTCACGGAGCTTGCTGATAATAAATCCCACAGAATAAGTAAAGCAGAGAAGGGGATTGGTGGTGGCAGTTGCAATTGAAGTAGGGTGGTCGGGGAATGTCAGGTAGAGAAGGCAACATTTGGGAAAAGGTCAGAGGGAGCTAGCCATGCTGGAGTCTGCGAAAGATGCTCCTGGGAGAGAGAACAGCAAGGATGAAAGTCTGTGGCTAGAACATGCCTGTTGTGGTCAAAGAAATGTGTATTTGGAATAAAGGTAGCAAGGGAGAGAGCAGGAGAAGATAGTATCTGGGAGGAAATAAGGTGGCAGGATCACGATCACACAGAACCCTGTGGGATACTGTCACGAGTGGGCCTGCTACTCAGGTGGGAGGGGAACCACTGGAGGCTTTTGAGCAGAAGGGTGAAGTGATCTGACTTATAGTTGAAAAGCATCACTGCAGCTGAGTCAAGAACAGACTCCAGGGAGCAGGGGCTGTACCACGGATACTGGAAGAGAGGCAATTGCAGAAAGCCAGGTAAGAGATAATGATGGCCTGGGCTTGGGGAACAGCAGGGTGTCTCAGATTCTCAGTGTAACCCAAAGGTACAGCAAGCAGAACCAGCTGGCAGATTGAATATATGCTATGTTAGAGAATGAGGGAGGTGTTGAGGATACTTTTTTTTTTTTTTCTGAGACAGTCTCTGTCACTCAGGCTGAAGTGTAGTGGTGCCATTGTAGGTCACTGCAACCTTGAACTTCCTGGACTCCAGCATTCTTCCTCCCTTAGCCTCCTGAGTAGCTGGGCCTACAGGCACACCCTTACATGCCAGGCTAATTTTTCTTATTTTTCATAGAGATAGAGTCTTACTGTCTCTATGAGAGTTGCCCAGGCTGTTCTCAAATTCCTGGCCTCAAATGACCCTTCTGCCTGGGCTTCACAAAGTTCTGAGTGAGTCATTGCACCCAGCCATGGTGTTGTGTTTGACCTGAGCAATTGAGAACAATGAGTTGCCCTATACAGAGATTGAGGAGATTGTTCAAGGAACAGGTGAGGAGGACATGAGGAATTTCACCTGGTTGTGTTGACTTTGAGATGCCTGTTAGGCATCTGAGTGAAGATGTGAAGGATGCTCTTGGTTATTTAAAATTGGAGTTCTGGGTGGTGCCTGTGGCTCAAAGGAGTAAGGTGCTGGCCCCATATGCCGGAGGTGGCAGATTCAAACCCAGCCCCGGTCAAAAACCTCAAAAAAACAAAATGGAGTTCAGGGGAGAGGTCCTGCCTGGCACAGGAGTCATCAGCACACAGTCATTGTTCAGTGAGTGAACATGAGACAGCAGAGGCGACAGAGCTGGGTCTTCTCTTAATGACTGACTGTGGCAAGCCCCGAATTCGCATCTGTTAGGTTGGCAAAAGTCTGGGCCCCAGTATGACAGGTGCAGATGGCACAAGGCCATTTTCTTAGAGATTCTAAGAAAATATTGAGTTTTGTGTGGCTCCAGAGGGCAAAGAAAATTTGCTTCAAAAAAACTTTCATTTCGGCAAAATCACTCTGTATGGCAAGCTTTACACATTAAGCTTTTCACATTGATCTGGCCTGTCATTTTCCTAAACTTTGCCTTTTTCTTTGTACAGTTCATATTTCCATTGGGAAACAGTTGTCTGAAGCCTGAACTATATATGTCAAAACATCCTGTTAGGGTTTCCTGAGGCTTCTGATCATGGACAATTCAGGGCGTTTGGTTTCCACATCAGAGGAGATTTTCTTTCTGTTACTGCCTTATTCCTGCAGACTGGGTCTCTACTGCTTCAGGTTGCGGGGTCAAAGCCCGATGTCTAAGACACGTAACAGCTTTTGCTACAAGATATGAAACTTCCTCAGCCTGAGAACTGAAGACAGTTTCAAATAATGGTGATAACTACCGTCAAATGGACACTTATGCCCCACCAAGAACCCTTTCATTGGCTGTACACTCACTGGGGTTGGCTGTAAACAGCTCACAGCTGTCCCCTTGGCTGAATAGGGTCCATGTCGCCTGGCTAAATAGGAAACACCTCCCCTGGGTAAATAGGAAACACCTTCCCTGGCCGAATAGGAAACACCTCCCCTGGGTGAATAGGACACACCCTCCCTGGGTGAATAGGAAACACTTCCCCTGGGTGAATAGGACACACTTTCCCTGGGTGAATAGGACACACTTTCCCTGGGTGAATAGGAAACACTTCCACTGGGTGAATAGGACACACCTCCCCTGGGTGAATAGGAAACACCTCCCCTGGGTGAATAGGAAACACCTCCCCTGGGTGAATAGGACACACCTCCCCTGGGTGAATAGGAAACACTTACCCTGGGTGAATACAAAACACCTTCCCTGGGTGAATAGGAAACACCTCCCCTGGGTGAATAGGACACACCTTCCCTGGGTGAATAGGAAACACTTCCCCTGGGTGAATCGGAAACACTCCCCCTGGGTGAATCGGAAACACCTCCCCTGTGTGAATTGGAAACACTTCCCCTGGGTGAATCGGAAACACCTCCCCTGGGTGAATAGGAAACACC
>NW_003852491.1:4988096-4989324 GCF_000181295.1 Otolemur garnettii | reverse complement strand
CCCTGGGTGAATAGGAAACACCTCCCCTGGGTGAATAGGAAACACCTCCCCTGGGTGAATGAATAGGAAACACCCCACCTATATGAACAGGAAACACCTCCCCTGCCCCTGCTACTGCCTTCCTTAGGGAGTAGTTCTGAGGTTCAATTTGTGCTCCAGTCTTCCTGCAGGATCAGGCTGAAGGCAGTTTGGGTGGAGACCCCTTTCTTGCCTTTTCTTCTTCTTTCATTCTATTCTGCTTCCCTTACTCCCCTCCTACCCAAACTCCCTCCACTTCAGAAGCCCATCCTAGGCTCTGTTTTAAGGGAACATGGCTTAGATAAGTGTTGGGTGCATTTTATTATGTATCATACAATCCTCTCAACAGCTACCTGATGTGGTATACTATTCTTTCTCCTTGGTAGATATGGACACAAAAACTCAAAATGGTTAGTGACTGGCCCAGAGTCCCACACTTGGGCAGGTACAAGAGCCGGGAGTGAGATCCCCATCTGATCCCAAGCACATGCTCCTAGCAACATGGTAAGCTGCCCTTTTCACGATTTTGCATGATGTGAACTTCAAATTGTTTCTCCCTTTCTCTTCTTTGGAAGTCAAATGTAGATTTCTTCAAGCAGTGTTGACTGGCGGGTCAGGGACCAGTTGTCGGTAGTGACCATGACTGAGGGCCCTTTGGGAGGGAAAAGTGGGGATTATGCAATAAATGCAGCTATGTTGTACTTATTCTGGTCAAAATAAGTAGATATAGTTGGAAATACAAGAACCATTCCCATTATGTTTTAGCATATAGTTGGAGATTTACCCTAGGCCATTTGTAAAACATTCATACACCTATTGTCACCTGTCTTAGACTTGGTCTCAAATGCCCTCTGTGCAGAGGTGTGCAGTGTTTCCAGAGAACAACTTTCCAGGGGTTGGGAGACATAAATATTTGTCTAGGTTCTATCACTCGTTATCAAGGTTTGATTTTGTTATGTTTTAACCATGTTAAAAAAAAGCCACCACACCTGTAAATTGGGGAAAATGACTATTTCTCTGGCCTTTATGACATCATCATAAGTGTTTGAAAAACTACAAGTTGCCCTCTGAAAGAGAAAAATTATGACTGGTGGATTTTCTGGTTGAGGAGAGGGCCCAGATTCCTCTGTATGACTCCCAAAGGCTTCTGCCACCTGGCGACTCAGCTTGTCTGTGGACTGGACTGCTGCAGGGACACTGATGCAGGGAG
>NW_003852491.1:4958784-4982481 GCF_000181295.1 Otolemur garnettii | reverse complement strand
GGAGTTGATCTATTCTGGTTATTCGAGTTGCCAGAGTTTTTCCGCTGATTCCGCCCCATTCTGAGTTTACCTTGTTTAGAGGCCTTATCAGAACTGTTCAGTTGGTGGCCTCTTCTGGTTGCCCAGCGAGAGAAAGGCAGAGCGTGTCTGTTGCCTACTCCCAGTTCTCGGGTGCTGGGTCAACTGGGGTGCCGTGGAACGGCAGCAGCTGTATTTTATGTTCTTAAATGATCTTCCTTGGATTTATAGCTTGCCGAACTTCTTTCTGGGCTCAGCTCCCCGTCTTTGACTTCATAGATTCTGATTCCAACCAGTTTTTCTTCCTTTGTTCAGGAGCCTCTGAACAGGGTTGCTACCAGTCGGCCATCTTCCCAGAATTCGGGTCCCAACATTCTTGATGCACCTAGTGGATGTGAGAGAGTTGTTGAAAAAACAATCTATACTTAAAAAGGATTTAAGGGTTTTTGATTGACAAAAGCAAAGTCAGTATTAGCCAAATAATGATAATGTTGTTCATTGCATTTGTGAGAATGTTAATATGATTCTCCTTTGCCTTAAGAGAAGTAGAGAATGCACGGTCTCATTCTGCTCTAGATTGGTGAGATTATAGTTGGAAAACAAAATAATAATGATGGAAGCTTGTGTTTATTAATCACTTATACCATAGCAGGCATTGAGCTATCTATCTATCTATTTATCTATGTATTTTAAGATAGAGTCTCACTCTGTCACCCTCGGTAGAGTGCTATGGCATCATAGCTCACAGAAACCTCAAACTCTTGGGTTCCAGTGATCCTCTTGCCTCAGCCTCCCCAGGAGCTGGGACTACAGGCACCTACCACAATGCCCAGCTATTTTTAGAGATGGGGTATTGTTCTTGCTCAGGCTGGTCTCAAAATCCTGAGCTCATTTGATCCACCCACATCAGCCTCCCAGAGTGCTAGGATTACAAGTGTGAGCCACTGTGCCTGGCAAGAGCTAAGTATTTTATCTGAATATCTTTTTTTAATGCTCACAGCATCACTTGGTACATGAAATAGTATTTAAAAACATTCTATAGATGAGGAAATTGGAGCTTAGAATAAACCATTTACCTTGTGCCTCACTATGAGTAAGTTTATGGCCTTACCAGGGACAAAATGTCTTGCAGTCTGAGAGTCTTTCTCTATTGTGGTCACGAGATCAAGTTCATGAGTCATGACCAGATATCAGAAAATGTCAGAGTGCACTGCAAGTGGTAAGGAGTTGGTTTGTGAAGCTTTTGTTCCAGCAATGCATGTGCTGTGGGTGTGGATGTTCATGCATGTGTTTATATGTATTGGGTTGTGATGGAAAATGGATTTCTTGCTCTAAGTTAGTTTTAAAAGCCTGAAAACATCAGCTTACATTATACTTCTTTCTTGGTGTTTCTCACTTTAAGAGGGACAGGAAAACACGAAACATATCCAGAGGGGCTGATCATGATGGCAGGGGGATGGAAAAATGTGTCTGCCCAGAGCAATGTCTCCAGCCCTGCAGTCTACAAAAGGAAACTTCCCCAATGTTGCCAATCCCAGGCCTGAAGATCACCATCAGCTGCCACACTGAGTGAGTGAAGCTCTGAGGCAGGCAGTCTGCAGTGTTGTCTGACAGTCTGGTGATCGTCAATGCAGGTGCTCCCTTAGGTGTAGGTCACGACACATCAAGGCATTGCTTATGTCCAGAGGAGGGGTATGAACAGGGGAAGACTGACACACAGCCAGGAGGTGGAGCCAGCTAGAGATAGCCCAGGTGTTTCACCCTGGACAGCTCCCAGGGGGCAGCCTTGTTCTGGAGTTGGAGGGATTTTGTCTTTGTTGTCTCTGAACTCCGTCATGTATGAAACCTTGCTGACAATGTGACTTTCCCTTTTTGTTGCCAGGAATTCATTCTCAACTTCCCATGACCCTTTACCCTGGAAAGCTGTGTTTTCTGACCTGACATATACAACATATGTACATTGATTTTCAGACATTAGGGTATTGTACATTTAATAGACTATAGAACAGTGTAAATGTAACATTTATGTGCATTGTGAAACAAAAAAATTAGTGTGACTCACTTTATTGTGCCTTTTTGGAACCAAATCTGCACTATCTCTGGGGTGTTTGTGTTTGTTGAATGAGGACGTTTCAATACCTCCTTTTTTTGGTACTAGGTATGTGCTCTTTGGCAAATTGCTTAACATTTCTGAGCCTCAGTTTCCTCATCAGTAGAATGGGGATGTGAATATGTATTCTGCATTCTGTAGTGTTGTTGGAAGAATCAGATAACATGTATCTGAAAGGACCTAGACACAAATCAGGTACTTAATACAGCTTTGCTTCTCTCTTTCTAAGAAAGTGACTTACTTCTGGGCCTTTTGCCTAGGATCAAGTGTGGTATCTGAGGAAGTGACTTTTTGCCCTCCCTTCCCTGGCCCTCTGAAGCCTACAGCTTACTGGAGTTCCTTCCTCACCCAAGGCCAGTTTTGCTTTTGCAACTGGAGTTCTACTTTTTGGGACTATATCCTCTGACAAGGGACTAGAAGCAAGGATGGATACAACCCTGTGACTTCTTTTTAGTGGGCAGAAGACGCCGTCTACTTGGGCGACAGCAGACACCCCTGGGCTGATGTACGCAGATGAGGAGTGGCCCATGTTTGAAAGGCATTCACCCAGGGAGGCGGACTACCAGAAGCTTGCCAACTTTGTGCCGCTTCCTCCCCCCAAATATAGCTTTATTTTTTAAAACATAAAATCAGCACATTCTTAAAATAGGATCATCTAACAACTCATTAAAGTAAGACATTACCCATCTCCCAATACCAGACAGCAAGGCAGACACAATTCTTAATATTTTGATACATATAATACCAAGGCTTTTTCTATGACCACACTTATCTTTTATATATTTATAAAATATGATTTTTAATGTGATAATTCTCTTATCTGCACCTGCCTTTTTTCATTTAACATTTTCTAATGTCAAAATAAATGTACTTTGTTCTTTTTTTGAACATCTACATAGTATTCCATTAGATCCTGTGTCCTTAATCTGATTAACCAATTAATTTTTATTTGAGTTATATCCAATTGTTTTGCCAATGATGAATATCTTTGTCTACTTAGGGTATGCATGCTGTAAGTCTCTCATGAAAGACAGATTTTTATCTCCTGAAAAATATTTGGACTTTAGAAACAGCTAAGAGTAATTTGGCATCAACTTTATCGTGATTCTTGTAGGAAGTATTTATTCAGCACCAGTGTTCCAGACCACATGCTGGGTTCTGTGAATACAGAGAGGAGTTCAGGTTCATCAACACAGCCTTGTAATGTGGGTTTCATGTGATGAGGGCCCTAAGGGATGGGTGAGCAACCTTGCTCTGGGGTGGCTGGAAAGGGATTAGAGAAGGCTTTCCAGGGGACATTTGATCTGAGCTTGAAGTAGCAAAAAAAGGAAAAAGGACATTTCAAATGTCAGAAATAGAGCTTATAAAGCCAGAGAGAGATGTGATAGCATGCTCTGTTTTGTAATTGGCAAATCATAGTTTGGGTCTGAAACAGACATAGATGTTCTGTGCATGGAGGAGAGAGGACCCAGGAGGGAAGCTGCTAGAGGCAGCCAGGACCAGACTGCAGAATCCACACTGAGGAGTCTGAACCTGGAGGGAGGGAGAAGTGGGAAGGAGTAACTAAGGTCATGGGCTTTGGAGTCTAGTTGAGCTCCAATTCTCACCCACCACTGCAGACCTTCCCCACAGTGCCTTAGTCCAGGCAAAAAAGACCAAAGAAGGCCCCATTCTGGCCCTCCTTTGGCTGTGCCCCTCACATGGGATGAGGAGTCAGTAGGGCTCAGGGGACATGCCCACCATGTCCATTCTTCCTTCTTTTGGGCAGTTCAACCTATTCTTCCTTCTTCTGGGCAATTCAACCTGTGATTCCTGCACTAACATCCCCTAACCTTCTTCCAGGTCTTGCACAAACCTGTTTGCAGAGTGCAGGCCCTGAGGACGCACCTTGCTACTGGTGTGCACATTTCCCCTCTGCCGTGAGGTGTGCCCAGGGGTGGCTGTTACCAGGGTATGTGGGCAAGGCTTTCTGCACAGGCTCAGGTGTCCACAGCAGGTGTTGAGACCTCTCAGCCAGAAAGGGAGCCAAGTGTCCTGGAAGGACTGTTGTTTCTTAACCTGCCTGCTTCTTAGTCTCCCTTCTGTCAGGTGGGACACAAAACAGATCATGGGTATTTGGCAGATAAGATGTCAGATGTAAAATGCCTGCTTAGTATTCTCTAGGTGCTCAATAAAGGCTTATTGTAGGAAACAGGTTCTCAAAGTGGCTTTGAGGCTTCAGACAGCATGCGGACGTGTGGGTGTGTATGGAAGATGGGCTGGGCATGGGAGTTAAAGACAGGGAGACCAGCAGGGAGCTGGCAACAGTGGGGTCACAGAGTTGATGGGAATTTGGACTGTCCTGGGCTAAGGGCTGGGGCAAGTCACTGGACATCTTCAGGTCATCCATAGTCCCTGGAGTTGGGGATGTACAACACCTTCCTGACAGGCCTTGAAATCTGCATTTCTTCAGTGTAAAACTGACAGCCGGCACAACAGCCACAAGGGTGGTGGTCTTGCTGAAATGCAGATTCCCAGGCACCAGCTCAGACACAGTTGCTCAAAGTCTCTGGGGATGGGACCCAGAAGCCCTAATAGAGCATGTTGAGTTTGCAAACCACCGACACAGCAAAATAAAGAGCAGTTGCTGACTAAAGATTGTGCATTAAAATCTGGGATGACATTGAAATCAAAGGGCTATTAAACTACCTGGAAGGCAGGAAGATTGCTTCATATATACCAATTGTTTTGGAGGAAAGAAATGTCTTACCAAGCATAAGGCCAAAAGAAGAAAAGAACAAAAATGTGTTGGTGACAAAGGGGTTGGAAGCCACACTGCTGCGTGTGCGTGTGTATCTAAGGGATTGCAAATCGATATCCCATTTCCCTTGGAGTTTCCACAGCTGCCCACAGGGCGATTCCTGACTCCAGGATAAATAGGGCCATATCGCCTGGCTGGAGAACAATGAATTTTCCAGATGGACCATATGTCCTTTCAATGGTCTTTCAGGAAACAGCTCAGAGGGGAGTGAGTTCCCCCTCCAAGAAGGGTACTCACGTACTCCCAGCCTCCTCCTAGCCTGTTCCCCAGCGGTGAGGCAGATCCTCTGAAGTCAGATGGGCTGCGCTGGCAACTGTACTTGGGTACGGATTTTTCCACCCACTGGAGTGTGATTACCTTGCAGGCAGAGCCATCTGGTATCTCCCTCAATCACACCCCCTGTGTCCATCAGGATCAGCGTGCTGCAGTCATACATGACAAGGGCCGATTTCTTGCTCACAAAATGTGTCCATCATGGGTCCATGTCATTGTCACTCTGGCCCCCATCTGATCAATGGAGTTTTCAGCACCTGGGCTGCTCCCAGGCTCCAGGGAAGGGAGAAGGAAACGTGGTGGGTGTCACACTGAATCTTAAAGACTCCCAACTAGGAGTCACAAGTGACTTCTCACATTTCACTAGACAAAGAAAAATCACACAGCCCCATTTAAATGGAAGGAGCTGGAAAGTTTGGTGAACTTGGTCTTTTTTTTTTTTTTTTGCCAGGGTCAGGTTTGAACCTGCCACCTCTGGTATATGGAGCCAGTGCCCTACTCTTTTGAGCCACAGGCGCCAGCCTAAACTTGGTCTTTTGAAGGAGGAAACCAGAAAGAACAGTGATAGTGACTGCTATGCCACTGTACAAACTAAAAGGGGCTTGGAACTGCGGAGGCAAAGGGGTGAAATGGGCTTGTCTTAAATCCAGAGCTAGTAAGAATGGGGAACATGGAAAGACACATAGGGCTGAGGATCCAGAGTAAGCCCCGCTCTTATCTGGGCACTGGGTTCCACACCTGAAAAATACAACACATCGGCTTTTCAACTTCAAATTTCCCCTTTGTCTGTAAGCTGGGTAGGCATTTTCTGGCTAAGCTGGCATTTCCAGCTCCACAATTTGAATTCTGAAGGCACTTCACGATCTGATAGTACGCTAAGCTAATCACATGGTGACACTTGCCCCAAAATCCGTCAGTGAAGTTCATAGCAGTTATCCCATGTGTGCACAGTGGACACACCTGAGCATGGAGCTGGGGGCAGCCTTCAGGCCCCAGCTGTTCCTACCTCAACGTTAAGTCCCTTCGAGAAAGCCAGACTGGCAGAGCTGTAGGGACCTGACGGCTTGAGTCCAGATCTCACCTCCAGCACTTACGGGGTGTCCTCAGGTGAGTGACTTATCCTTTCACTGTCCTTGGTTTCCTTCCCTGAGGTTTTTTCTGAGGACTAGACAAGCTTATATAAGTAGAACCTGTCTCATTATGCTTGCTGCTCACAGAGACTCAATGATGGACGTCAGCTGTGAACCTGAATGTTTTTGTTCATTTCTATTTGTTAAACTTCCTAGTGGCTTACAACCTCAGTTTCTCTATCTGTGAAAGAGAAATATTGGTAAGATATCTACAGCGATTTGCAAGACTTAAAGTTGGTGGAAACGTAACAGAAGCAAAGTCCTAAGAAAGCAGAAAAATGTTTTATGAGCTGTCTCTTTAAAACCTCCTCACCCTTTTTGTAACTAAAACCTGCATTTCTGCCCAAGGACAGTAATAAGAGGGGAATGGGAGTGATCTTTGTTTGTTTCGTTTTTTTTTCTTTTTGATACTGGAGGAGAGGTCACAAGATGGTCTTTGCTGGAAATGGGGGTCTTTCAGGACCATCGGCTATAGTTAAAGAGCAATAGCCTGAAGCTGAACCCCCTCCCCCATAAGCTCTGTGTTGGAGCTTAGAGTTAGTCCATTGGTATGTCATCCAAGTCCTGTTTTCATTTATTCAAGACAGGGTAAAAAAGATGTCAGCCACAGTTGCAACCCAATTCCTACTATTCCCCAAACCCTCTCCAAATGTACCTGAAACCCACACAGCTCTACCAACAGCTGACTCATCCCACTGAAAACAACTATCCAGCTAGAAGCAATTTGGAAGACAGACCATCAGCTCCCTTACTTCTTTTAATATGCCTGTGGCTCAAGGAGTAGGGCGCTGGCCCCATATACAGGGGCGGGGGCGGCGGGTTCAAGTCCAGGCCCAGCCAAAACTGCAGAAAAGAAAAAAAGAGTCGAGAGTGTTGGGGGGCCTAATGCAGCCACACATGAACCCTCTCCCCTCTTCCTTCTCCTCCTTCCAAGACAAAGATACAAAGGATCTGGCTAGCCCACACTCAGAGAAGTTCATGCCAAAGGACCCTAACTTTCCAGGCAAGCTGGGGAATTTGCCCACCTGCTGTGGCCCCATAGAAAAGGGGTCTCTAACTGGCCCCAGGCACAGACACCATCTTGGCACTGCCCAGGCGGGTCACTCCCCTCCCCCCCACCTCCTTTCAATAAACCTGACCTGAAAATTTCTGCTCTGGTCTCATCTCTGGGTGCTACCACTTACACCTTTCAGACATCACTCCAATTCTAGGGCAGAAACAAACCCTTAAAGAAAATGTCATGAAGAGCACTCTGGTGCTTAGGTCCTCGTAAGTAGTTGGGCGGTAGGGGAGGGGAAGTGAGGCATAAGAAAGATTGGAAAATTGGTAAAAGGGCTGGATTTTCCCTGCCCATCTACCCTTGGGAAGACTTGTGGCTGATAGGGTAGGAACTGGGAGTTCGTGCCCAGAACATGAGTACATAATGCGCATGTTATATATGTTTTAGTGAAACAAATAGGGCAGCAAAGAAAAGAACATGCCAATTACCTTCCTCAGTGGATGTTTATTCTA
The DNA here is from genome assembly GCF_000181295.1 of Otolemur garnettii. Lineage (NCBI taxonomy): Eukaryota > Metazoa > Chordata > Mammalia > Primates > Galagidae > Otolemur > Otolemur garnettii. The sequence goes on along the minus strand of NW_003852491.1, from coordinate 4,974,638 downwards.
CAGTACCCTGGGGGGTTGTGGGTTGCTTTGCAGACAGGTAACTTCTGGTGCTTGAGGCAATACCCACAGTTACTTCTGGATTTGAGTTGGAGATTTGGGGGCAACAGAGTGCAGGGATGGGATGTTGTCTTCCTCCTCTTTTGGCCTTTTAAAATGTTTTTGAGGTCCCATAGAGGTATGTTTGGAAGGATGTGTGTCTGCTATAGTCTGGATATTTGCCCCTTCTAAATCTTACATGTTGAAGTTTTCTCCCAGTATTGGAGGTGGAGCTTAGGGGGAGGTGTCTGGGTGGTGAGGGCAGATCTCTCATGAACAGTTTGGTGCTGTCCTCATGGCAATGAGGGAGTGATTGGTTCATTAGATCCTGTGAGAAGTGATTGTTAGAAAAAGCCTTGAAGTCCTCACTTGCTCGCTTTCTTCCTTCCTTTCACCATGTGATTTTGGCTTCCCTGTTTCCCTTCTGCTGTGATGGGAAGCTCCCTGAGCTCCTCAGCAGAAGCAAATGCTGGTGCCATGCTTCTAGTATAGCCTGGACAACTGTCAGCCAAATGAACCTCTTTTCTTCATTAATCATTCTTCATATCAATGCAAACAGACTAAGATGGTGACCAAGAGAAAGAGTGTCCCTGTCAGTGCTTTCAAGGTTCAGGGTGACAACCAGTGAGGACTGCTGTGCCCAGAAGATGGCTGGACAGAATAGTATTGTTATGGAAGAGGCTATCAGTGGCCAAGGGCCCAGGGTACATGGCAGGTGATGCTCTTCCAGAAAACTAGAGAACATGACAGGCTGGAACCTGGTACTGCTGCCACACTGGCAGCTCACTAAACAACTGAAGGGTCTGTTTGTTCTTGAGAACCAGATGGCCGTGATACTGTTACCTAGCTGGTGCTGTTCATGGACTCTGCTTGGGAAAATGCTGCCAATGTGTGTGTGTGTGTGTGTGTGTGAGAGAGAGAGAGAGAGAGAGAGAGAAAGGGAGAGAGAGAGAAAGAGAGAGAGAGAGAGAGAGAGAGAAAGAGAGGGAAGGAGGGAGGGAGGGAGGGAGGGGGAGAGAGAGAGAATAATTGCTCTGTTAAGAGCTGACTTTAGTGCTTCTAATTTAGCCCTTTGTTCTAGGACCTAACACCACTGTATTTGATGGTAGTCAGTGGTTTCCTTTTCTGGGAAAAAGCATCACTCTGTTGCCCAGGCTAGAATGTCATGATATGTTACCCTAGCTCACAGCAATCTCAAACTCCTGGGTTCAAGTGATCCTCTTGCCTCATCCTCTGCGTAGCTGAGAGGTGCCTGGCTAATTTTTCTAGTTTCAGTAGTGACAGAGGTCTCACTTTTTCTCAGGCTGGTCTTAAACTCCTGAGCTCAAATGATCCTCCTGCCTTGGCCTTCTGGAATGTTAGGGTTACAGACACTGTACCTGGCCAGTAGCCTCCTTTTCAATTTATAGCTCCTTCCTCGCTTCAATCAATTTCTGTAAGTTGCACCAAAGTCATTAGGTTCCAGGAACCATGGCCATTGTAGAAATGGCTTCTGGAGCTTAAATAAAAACAAAAATTCTAAAGTTTATATGGACCACAAAAGACTTAAATAGCCAAAGCCACCCTGAGCAAAAAGAATGAAGCTGGAAGCATCATATTATTTGACTTTAATTATACTACATGAATGTCCTTTGTATTTTTTTCATAGTTCCTATACTTTATTTTATTTTTTAATTGTTTTTATTAGATCATAATTGTGTACATTAATTCTATCATAGGTTACAGTGTGTTGCTTCCATATACAGTTTGAAAAACTCTCATCCAACTGGCTAACATAGCCATCGTGTCTTTCTCATAATTGTTATGTTAAGACATTTATATGATTTATCCTATTAGGGTACATGTGAATTTGTCCTTTGTATTTTGATAGTGATTGCACTGAATCTGTAGATTGTTTTGGGTAACATGGATTTAAAATTTTTAATAATATTGATTCTTCCAATCCATGAACATAGAATTTTTTTTTTTGTTTTTTTTTTTTGGTGTCTTCTTAAATTTCTTTCATCAGTGTCTTATAGTTTTTATTATAGAGATCTTTTACTTCTGTGGTTAAGTTTATTCCCAGATATTTTGTTTTACTTGTAGCTATTGTAAAGGGGATTACTTTCTTGATTTCTTTTGTGTTTGTTGTTGGCGTATAGAAATGCTGCTTATTTTTGTATGTTGATTTTGTATTCTGCAACTTTACTGAATTTATTAGTTCTAATAGTTTTTTGTGAAGTTTTTAGGTTTTTCTAAATATGAGATTGTGTTGTCTGCCAACAAGGATAATTAGACTTCATTTCCAACTTGGATGGATGCCCTTGATTTCTTTTTCTTGTCTAATTGCTCTGCATAGAACTTCCAGTGCTATGTTGAATAAAAGAGATGAAAGTGTGTGTCCTTGTCTTGTTCTGGATCTTAAAGGAGAGGCTTTCAGTTTTCCCCTATTTAGCATGATGCCAGCTGTGGGATTGTCATATGCAACTCTTATCATGTTGAGGTAAGTTCCCTCTATACCCAGTTTTTTGAGAGTTTTGAATTTTATTGAATGCTTTTTCAGTATTTATTGAAATGATCATAGGGTTTTTGTTCTTCATTCTGTTTATAATCATGTATCACATTTATGGACTTGTGTATGTTGAATCACACATCCTTGTGTCCCTGGGATAAATTCTGATTGATCACAATGAATAATCTTTTTAATGTGTTGTTGAATTCAGTTTATTATTATTTTGTTGAGGCTTTTTTCTTCTGAGTTCATCAGAGATATTGGCCTATAGTTTTCTTTTATATGTGTGCCTTTTTCTAGTTTTGGTAGTAGGGCAATAATTGCCTCATCAAATGAGTTTGGAAGTATTTTCTTTTCCTTTAGTTTTGGGAATAGGGTGAGTAGGTTTGGTATTAGTTCTTTAAATGTTTGGTGGAATTCAGCAGTGAATCTGTCAAGCTTTGGGCTTCTCTTTGATGGGAGACCTTTTGTTGCTGTTTCTGTTGCATTCTTTGTTATTGGCTTATTTAGGTTTTGGATTTCTTCATGGTTCAATCTCGGAAGGTTGTATGTGTCTGGAAAATTTGTTTACTTCTTCTAGGTTTTCCAACTTGCTGGCATATAGTTACTCATAAATAGTCTCCAATGGTCCTTTGAATTTCTGTGTAGAATTTTATTCAACACAGCACTGGAAGTCCTATGCAGAGTAATTAGACAAGAAAAAGAAATCAAGGGCATCTATCCAAGTTGGAAATGAAGTCAAATTATCCTTATTTGCAGACAACATAATCTCAATTTATTAACCTCTTCTTAATTTCTTCATTGACCCATGGTCATCAAGATGTATATTGTTTAATTTTTGTGTTTGTATAGTTTTCAAAGTTCTTATTATTGATTTCTAGTTTTATTCCATTATGGTAAGAAAAGATATTTGCTATGATTTCAATTTCTTTGAATTTTTCAATCTTTGTTTTGTAACATATAGTCTATCCTTGAGAATATTCCATGTGCTGAGGAATGAAGTAAATGAAATGTATGTTGAATGAAATGTTTTATAGATATCTTTTAGGTCTATTTGGTCTTAGGGTAGATAAAGTCTAATGTTTCTTTGTTGGTTTTCTGTCTAGATGATCTGTCTAATACTGAAAGTAGGGTGCTGAAGTTCCCATATATTATTGTACAGAGGTCTATCCCTCTCTTTAGCTCTAATATTTGCTTTATTTATCTGAGTGTTCCAGCTTTGGGTTCATATATATTTATAATTATTACACATATATCCTCTTGATGAATTTACCTTTTTATCATTATACAATTACCTTATTTGTTCCTTTTTATAGGTTTTTTCTTGAATTCTATTTTATCTGATATAGGTATGGCTACTATTGTTCTTTTTTGTTCCATTTGCATAAAATATTGTTTTCTATCAGTTCATTTCAGTCTGTGTCTTCATAGGCAAAACAAGTTTCTTGTAGGCAGTGTGTAGATGGATGTATCCTTTTAATCCACTTGGCTATTCTATGTCTCTTTTTCTTTTTGAGCTAGGGTCTTGCTCTATTGTCTAGGCTATAGTCAGTGGCACTGTCATATCTCACTATAGCCTCAAACTCTTGTGCTGAAGCAATCTTCTTGCCTTTGCCTCCTGAGTACTTAAGGCTACAGGCACATGCCATTATGCCCTGATAATTTTTGTGTTTCTTTTTTTCTTTGAGAGACATGGCCTTGCCATATTGCTCAGGTGAGTCTCAAACTCCTGGCCTCAAATGATCCTCCTGCTTCAGCCTCCCAAAGTGCTAGGATTACAGGTGTGAGCCATCACACCCAAACATTTATGTGTTTTGATGAGAGAATTTAGTCCATTTTCATTTAATGTTATGAGTTATTGATTGATGAGCACTTACTACTGCCATTTTATTTTTTTCTGGTTGTTTTATTGGTCCTTCTTTTTCATTCCTCCCTCCCTCCCTCCCTTCCTCCCTCCCTTCCTTCCTTTCTTCGCTCTCTCCCTCCCTCTTTCCTGTAAAAGTAATTTTCTTTGATAGCATGTTTTAATTTCTTGCTTTTTATTTTTTGTGTATCTATTATAGGTTTTCATTTTGTAATTATCATGAGGCTTGCAAATAACATCTTATAACCAGTTATTTTGAACTGATGACAACTTAACTCTGACCACAAAGAAAAGGAAAAAAAAAAAAAAAACAAGGAAAGAGAAAACTAAAAAATTATACACTTTAACTTTTTGACTTTTTTGGTTCCTATTTGTATCTTTTTATATTGTCTCTCTTTTAAAAAATTATTCTAATTATTATTTTTGACAGCTTTGTCTTTTATTCTCCCTACTAAAGATACGAGTGATTTAAACACTGCAATTACAGTGTTAGAGTATTCTCTGTCTGTGTATCAATGAGTTTTATACTTTCAGAGTATTTCTTGTTGCTTATTAATATACTTTTATTTCAGATTAAATAACTCCCTTTAGTGTTTCTTGTAAGACAGGTCTGGTGTTGAAAAAATCCCTCAGCTTTTGTTTCTCTGGGAAAGTATTTCTCCTTCACGTTTGAAGGATAATTTTTCTGGACATAGTAGTCTAGGTTGAAAGTTTCTTTTCCTTCAGTACTTTGAATATGTGCTAGCACTCACTCCTAGAGATTCTGCTGAGAGTTTCTGTTGCTGGATGTATCAAAGCTCCTTTATATGTTATTTGCTCCTTTTTTTCTTGCTGATTTTAAGATCCTTTCTTTATCCTTAACCTATGAGAGTTTTATTATCATATGCTTTATGGTAGTTTTATTATTATATGCTTATTTGAGTTGAATCTGCTTAGCATTCTTTACCATCTCGTACTTGGATACTCACATCTTTCTCTAGATTTGGCAAGTTCTCTGTTGTTATTCCTTTGAATAAATTTTATACCCTGATATCTCTCTCTCTCTCCATTCTCTTTAAAGCCAGTAACACTTATATTTGCTTTTTAGAGGCTATCTGAATCTTGTAGGTGTGCTTTATTATTTTTTTATTCTTTTTTCTCCTATACCTATGTATATTCATGCAGCCTGTTTTTGAACTCATTAATTTTTTCTTTTGCTTGGTCAGTTCTGCTGTTGAGAAATTGATGCATTTTTAACTTTGTCAATTGAATTTCTTGGTTCCAGAAGTTCTGCTTGATTTTTTAATGATTTCCATCTCTTTGTTAAATTTCCCTGGTATAATTCTGAATTACTTGTCTATGTTATTTTGAAGTTCATTGAGCTTCCTCAAGACAGCTATTATATTTTGAATTCCCTGTATGGAAAGGTCACATATCTCTGTCATTATAGGATTGGTCACTGGTGTCTTATTTAGTCTTTTTTGTGAGGTCACATTTTCCTGAATACTCTTGGTGCTTGTGGACATTTGTCAACGTCTGAGCATTGAAAAGTTAGGTTTTTATTCCCATCTTTATAGTCTTGGCTTGTTTGTAACCATTCTTCTTGAGAGGGCTTTCCAAGAATTCAAAGGGGATTGAGTATTGTAACATAATCTTTTGGTCACTAGAGACTTTTCAGCACTAGAGGGGCCCCTAAATCTAGGGTATAAATCTTGTAGATTACGAGATACATATGCTTAGTGTACTTGGGGAAGGGGTGACATTGGTACAGCTGGCATCTTGCTGGGTCTCACTTGAAGCCCATGATCTTCCAGACCAGCATGGCACTGGGGCTTATGAGGCCTATGGCCACTGAGTTTATTCAAGGCCTATGGCCACTTCAGCCAGTAGGTGATGAATCCTGCCAGGATTTTCTTCTGGCCCAGGGTGGTTCTAGAAGCACCATCCAGGAACAAAGGCCCAGAATCAGGAGCTTTAGGAATCTGCCTGGTCCTTTATTTTTACTGTGGCTAAGCAGGTATCCAAGTTGCAAGATGAAACTCTGTATTCTTTCTCTTCTTTCCCCATGTGAGAGGAGTCTTTCCCTGAGTTGCAATGAACTGGGAGAGGGATAATGCAGGTACTCCCATGGTCACTATAGCTGGTGTTGCCCTGGGTCACTTGTGCCTGAGTCCACTGCCTCTGACACCAGTGAAGCACCAGGGTTTGACCAAGGACTGAGGTCCCTATAGCTTGACTTCCTTTCAAATTTATTCAGGTCCTCAGGCTACTTTATGCAGCTCGTGGTAAAGCTGGCTAGGACTCAGTTTCCTCTTCTTGGGGCAGAGGATTTCCCTCTGGCTAGAGCTGGACTAAATGATCCCTCCGTGAGTGCTGAGAGAATTTTACCCTGTGCATGTTCCCTGTGACAGGGCAGCACTGATCTTCAATGCAAAGTCCCACACTTGCTTCTGTCTCCCTCCTCCAAGCACACCAGTTTCTCTCTTTCGGCTGTGCTGCCTGGGGTTAGGTTAGAGGTGGTGTTGACAGTGCAAAATTGTCCTTTCTACCCTCTTCAATGCCTCCTTCCTTGTCATTATGTTATAATCAGGTACAGTGATCATTTGCCTGATTTTTTGGTTCTTGCAGAGGTGCTCTCTTTCTTGGAGAGAAGCTGAAGTTGATGCCCCTGCAGGGACCAACTAGAGGATTCTATTTGGCTATCTTGGCCCATTTCCTCTCTCTCTCTTGAGAGCACATGATCCAGAGAAGCTTATGGAAGAGCAAACTTATTGGGACATATTCTAAAAAGGTGGCTGGATGAATGGCAGATAATTTTAGCATTGTCTACTCCTCTTAAGTCAATTTACATTTTGTATATGAATTCTATACATGATGTTATGGTGGCGTGGAATTGATGTGATTTTATCATGATCTTGAAGTTGATGACTGGTGTGACATAAAGGCAACAAGAACACTACGTGGCCTTGTGTAATGTTCTTAGTAGGTGACTCTATTGATGATAAACACCAGGGAGAGACATTAAGATCTCCTGCAGACAGATGGAAATTTTACCCTTTCCTTCAAGGGTAGAAGATACTGCATAGCACAAAGTGCCATGATTCAGCAAGAAGGTGGTAAGATGTCTTGGTGTGGGTGGTAAGGCTGCACCTCCAAATTGGTGGGTGAAGGTCACAATGCTAAGTTCCATCCTTCTGTTTCTCCAGATAACTTGATTGGTCCCCTGGGCTGTTCAGTAGGTAAGCATGTGTCCAAAGTCTTGTGAACTTAAGTCTGTATACTTAAAGACAGACTCATCTCACTCTTCTCTACCTTGTGCTGGGACTGGATGTGGTCATAGCTATTAAGGGAAAGTAGCAGTGGCAACCTCAGCTACATGGGAATTGTCTGGCAGAGGCACACATATTCAAATACTTACAGGCTCAAACAGTTAAATTAATGAATTGAGCCTTACAATGACTAAAGCATATTAGCAGACACTTGCCCTTTGTTACCTACAGGGGACAACACTCCCAAGTACCTGCCCAGTGAGTCCATGTGAAGATGTAAGTATCATTTTGCCAGACGTGGTATTTCAAGGAAATCCAGGTTTTGTGTGTGAAATTTACAAATCCTTTCTTTCCAAAATCAAGCAGAATATATTTGAGGGCTCAACGTGACCTGTGATCATGGATTTAGATAGTGTTTAAATATACCCAGTCCAGTGCCTGGCATGCAGTAAGCCTTTAGTTCTCTGTCTCTCTTCCCTAGTCAGGAGGGCTTTGTACGATTAGGAAGGAAAATAAGATTAAGCCTAAGATGGGTGGAGGGTGTCTATTTGTTGTCTTAATGGGTTAAGTCTCATCATTAAATTTCCCTGAGCTGAAGCCGTTCTGTGGAAGAAATAACAGCCAAGCCTGAACACCCTGAAAGCTCTATTAATCTTTCTATAACCCCATTAACACTCGCTGCATATTTCCCATGAAAAAGGATTGCAAATGACCACAGCCCCACAGTATGGAAATATCTGTCATGTACTCGGCAACTGGGGAAGGCTGTGTAGGCACACATTGAGAAGATTGTTGGAGCACTCTTCCTTCAGAATTGTTAAAGGAGGGGGAACTGAGAGGGAGAGTGAGAATCACTTAACCCCGGGAATCTTATAACTTGACAATCATTACACTGCAGTCACCTGTACTTTCCATCTAGAAATATCTATTACCTTGAACTGGGGTTAGATGCCTCCTCCCCAAGGGAAATCCAGAAACAGAAATTTATTCGTGCAGCAATAATTGAGGAGTTCATTTGGTTCTAGTGTGGATCTTTCAACCACAATCAATTTCACGCTCTGTCATAAATAATGGAGGTCGCTAAGGCAGCTGGGCAGAGTGGGATCTGATGTGCTGTGGACAGTGCTCAAATAGCCTCAAAAGAGCCCACTGTGACAGCACATTTGGAGAGGGTTTGACTGGCAGGGTGTTTTTCTTGTTTCTTTTTTTTTTCAAACAGACCTCCACTTCTTTGAATGAGATAGCCGTTTGGATATTGCAGATTAACTGCTCCAAGATCAGCAAGCTCTCAGCAGCAGTCTCACATACCACAGCAGTGTCTGGGAGAGTATGCTCTAATAGCCCAACTTCACATTCAGTCCCCCAAGGCTCCCGGGCCGGCTTCTCAGGGAGACACTGTTGGTAGGTAGAGGAATTAATAAGTGGACTACTGTAATTGGCAGAGTTTCAGAGAGGCGCCTAGTTAGGTGCCCTGAGGCAGTATAGGAAATGGCTATTTGAAGTTTGAATTAGTTAAGAATAGATAAGAAAGGGTACAAAAAAAATCAGTATTGGCTTCTTTACATAGAAAGAATTATTTTCTATTTCTAATAAAATGAGATGTAGAATTTTTAAAACTTTACACCTGGAATACACTGACTTAAACATACCTCCCAGCCTGGCCCTCTCTTCTCAGTGCACTGGACAACTTTCTCTGCCAACCTCTTTCCAGTCTTGGGGCCTTTGCCTGTGCTGATTCCTTGGCCTCACTCCTCTTGCATTTCTTTATCTGGACAAGGTTTACCTGATCCTGTGGTTCCAGCTTAAAAATAAGTTCCTCAAGATAATCTTCCAGAGTACGTTATATACTCCCATAGCAAGCTTTTCTAGTACTGGTCACAGTTGAAATTAAACAATCATGTGTGTAATTGTTTAGTAAATGCCAATCACCCTCTTAGGCAAGACTACCTGGGGAGTGGGTACTGTCAATCTTGTTCAATGTTGCGTTCTCAGACCTTAGTGTAGCCCTTGGCATGTAGGAGGCATCAAATATATCTGTTGAATGAATGAGTGAGTAAATAACAGGAGGATGCCTCTTTGTAATGTACTGCTATGTATTCTTGTAGCCTGGCAGCTCAGCTGGTCAAGAGAAAAGGTAATAAGAATCATCTAGCTCATTTATTTGGGACAAATGAGTCTTTTTGGACTAGTTTACAGGGAGGTGACTATCACTCAATCACTAATGGTCCAAAAGTCAGCTGGGCTGGGCATTAGGGTAAATCCGTGAAGTGATATCAAAGTCAGCTGATGGCATCACTGTTAGACATGGGAAACCAAATTGAGCCACTGTGGAATGGGGGAGCAGGGAAGTGAGATTGCAAACTCCTGGCTTGATCCGAGAGATATGTGGGATAGGGTGGAGGAGTCCATCAGAAAAACTTAAGATTCTGGAAGCTCATGAGCATATAGGAGATTTTCTCCTCCTGGGGGATAGATTTGAACCAGTAAGGTTGATTCGAGAATTGCTGGTGGAGATAAGATTTTTATTATTCATGTCCTGGTCAGGTAGAGTTCAGGGTTCAGGTAGAGTGTGTGGAGACTTGGAGGTCTACATAGCATCCTCTTCCTCTGCCATTAGACCCTGGTTTTTGTTTCAGGAGCCACACCTCATTCTTTTGCCCCATATGACATGTTGGCTCCACACTCCGAGTCTTAGGGTAATTCACATGAGTCAGGCCTATGCCAGTCCCATTGTCTATCTCTGTATTCAGTGATTGGTTCAGGGATGGGTCTACAGCCCAGTTAGGCCAATAAGGCTCAAGAAAAACCAACCTTTATGGAAGTGGACTCATGTGGGCCCAGTGGATTTAAACAAGGGGGGATGTGAAGCTGCAACTTGGGCTGTCATCTTGTCTCAACAGAAGAGAACCTGATGATGGATCTAAATAGCATCCAGAATTCTGGGAAGATGGCTGACTGATAGCAACCCTTGGCAGAGGCTCCTGACTAGAGGGAGAAAAATTGGATGGAATCAGACTCTATGAAGCTGAAGGTGGGGAACTGAGTCAAGAAAGAAATTCGGCGAGCTGTAACTCCAAGGAAGAGCATTCAAGAAAACAAATTACAGGTAAAAACCCTATTGATAGAGGGTGGGAGACCCCTCCCCCAAGAAGGAGCAAGGAACAAAAGACCTCTCATTTTACCTCACTGGAGAGAGCTGCTAAATACTAGGTCTCTTTCTCCAGGGAGGTCCCACTTATGAACCTAGGCACCATCCTGCAGGCATAAAATTGAACAGATATTTTCCCCCACAAGTCCAAATTCCCAGTCCCTCCTTCCCCCCTCACATGGTGGTCTGAAGTTCTGCCCCTGTAGAGCCCAGAGTGTTTGGTCTTTTCCTGAGAGATATGAGCATAGTGTGGACTGCCAACCATCAGGATAGAATCTGTGACTAACGGGGAAGAAAGAGGGTGTGGGAAGAAAGGGACACTCAGTGGGAGGAGGAGCAGTCCCCTGGTTATGACTATGACTGGCTACTGGTGGTGTTGACACTTGTTTCAGGTTGTGTCTGGTGGGACAGGGTGCAGAACCCCCAGCTCTGATGGTACACACAGAAGGAGAGTGGTTGCCCTGTGTGGACAGAGTTTGGCAGACAGGGCTGGTCCTCAGCCCCTTCTGGACCTGTGAGCAGAGGCTTGCCAGGCATGGACTAAGATCTGAGGGCAAGGGCATGGTTCCCTGTCTCCAGTGGACCAGTGAGCAGAAGCCTACCAGGTAAGGACTGAGACCTGTGGGTGGGGCGTGGTGCCCTGACTCCAACAGAGCCTGTGAACAGAAGCTTGCCAGGCAGTGGACTGAGACTGGCAGGTGGGATGTGGTCCCCTGACTCCAACTGGTCTGGCTAGTAGAGGCTAGCTGGGTGTGGGCGGAGGGTGGGTCCTGGCTCCAACTGGGCCTATGAGCAGAGAAGCTTACAACAGTGAGAACTGAGACTGGTGGGCAGGGGTGTGGATCCCTGGCTCCAATTGTGCTGTTGGAGACCCTTGAATCCCTCTCTGTTGAATAGGGTCTGCATTGCCTGAGACAATTTAATTGGAACTTGTGTCTGGGGCTGTCCACTCAGGACATTCTCAGGTTGACCTTTAAAGTTCTGTAATGGAAAAGAACTGAAGGGTGGGGGCTGGATGCTTTAGCTGTTTGTATCTTTTCACAGTGGAGATTTAAACCTTATACTGTAGCTTCTTAGAATAGGGTAGAGGTTGGCTGATATCAAAACAGAGCTAGCTTGTACTATCTCACCAAGTAGGTCCTCAGAATCTCCAGTCAAAACTCTGAAAGGGGCCTTTGTAAGGTTGTAGGAAATAAGCCACAATTACAAAGCCTAGCACTTTGGTAAGGGGCTATCTCTACTACCTGGGAACCCCAATTCAATCTCACCCTGCCAGTTCTAATAATAAAATGGTGGAAAATAAACATGGTGCAGACCCAACAGAAGAACTCTGGCAACATAAATAACCAGAGTAGATCAACCCCACCCCCCCCAAGAAATGACAAAGGAGATACAACTGAAGATGCCATGCATAGACAAATGGCAGTAATGTCAGAAATTAAATTCAGAATATGAATGACAAATAAGATAAATAGAATGGAAAAAGGATGGAAATTGAATTCCAAAGAGTAGTTTTAAAGTTGTCTCAAGAAATTAAGGAATTCAAAGACCAAGTCACCAAAGATATGAACATAATGAGAAAAGAGATTGCAGAGCTCAAGGAAATGAGAAAGTTAGTTGAGGAGCTCCAAAATACAGTAGAATCCCTCAGTAATAGAGTTGACCAGGCAGGAGAAAGGATCTCTAAAACTGAAGACAAAGCTTTTGAATGTTCCCAAATGCTCAAAGAGGCAGACAAATGGAGAGTAAAATCTGATCATTCCTTGAGAGAGTTGTGGGATAACTCCAAAAGATCAAATATTCTTCTTACAGGAATTCCTGAAGGAGAAGATGATCTTAAAGGTACAGATGTTCTACTCCAAGAGATTCTGAAGGAGAATTTACTAAGCATTGCAAGAGATATAGAACTTCAGATAGCAGACAGTTTGAGAACCCGAGCAATACTCAATCCAAATAAAGCATCTCTTAGGCACATTGTGATTAACTTTGCCAAAGTTAAGAGGAGAAAATTCTGCAAGCAGCTAGATGTAAGAAAAACATCACCTACAAAGGGAGAAATATCGGAATGACTGCAGACCTCTCAGCTGAAACATTTTAAGCCAAAAGGGATGGTCATTGACCTTCAATCTCCTAAAACAAAACAACTTCTATCCCAGGATCCTGTATCCAGCTAAACTGAGTTTTATTTGTGATGGAGAAATCAAATCCTTTAATGACATAGACATAATGAAGAAATTTTCTATAACTAAACCAGTTCTCCAGGATATTCTCAGACCCATCCTCCACAATGACCAGCACAATGCTCTACCTCCAAAATAAACTCACCCAGAAATTTTTGAACAAAATCCAACTTCCACATTGGTGAAAGGATTAAAAATGTCCACTGGACATCTGAAAATCATGATACCCAAAACACAACCAGTCTTATCAATTCTCTCAATTAATGTGAATGGCTTAAATCGTCCTGTCAAGAGGCACAGGATGACGGGATACATAAACTCAGACTGGATATCTGCTGTATACAAGAATTTCACCTCACCTTAAAGGATAAAAATAGACTCAGGGTGAAGGGATAAACTTGTATAATACAGGCAAATGGAAACCAGAAAAAAGCAGCGGTTGTAATTTTACTTGCAGATACAATTGACTTTAAATCAACAAAGATAAAGATAAGGATGGTCACTACATATTTGTCAAGGGAAACAACCAACATAAAGAGATTTCGATAATCAACATTTATGCACCCTAACAGAATGCTCCTCAATTCATAAAGCAGACCCTAGTGGATATGAACAACTTGATATCTTCCTGCACTATAATAATTGGAGATTTTAACACCCCTTAGACAGTTTTGGATAGATCCTCCAAGAAGAAACTAAACAAAGAAATATTAGATGGGTGGTGCCTGTGGCTCAAGGAATAGGGCGCCAGCCCCATATGCTGGAGGTCATGCGTTCAAACCTGGCCCCGGCCAAAAACTTAAAAAAAAAAAAGAAATATTAGACTTAAACCTGACCCTAGAACAAATGGACTTTACAGACGTCTACAGAACATTTCATCCTAATAAAACTGAATATACATTCTTCTCATTAGTCCATGGGTCATCCTCCAAAATAGATCATATGTTAGGACACAAGTCTAACCTAAGAAAATTTAAAAGAATAGAAATTATTCCTTGTATCTTCTCAGACCACCATAGGATAAAAGTTGAACCCAACAGCAATGGGAATCTCCAGACTCATACAAAGTCATGGAAGCTAAATAATCTTAGGCTGACTGATAGCTGGGTCAAAGACGAGATTAAGAAGGAAATCACCAAATTTTTGGAACTAAATGATAATGAAGACACAAACTATCAAAACCTGTGGGATACTGCAAAGGCAGTCCTAAGAGGGAAATTTATAGCATTGGAAGCCTTTATTAAGAAAACAGATGGAGAGGAAGCCAACAACTTAATGGATCATCTCAAGCAACTAGAAAAGGAAGGACATTCTAATCCCAAACCCAGCAGAGGAAAGAAATAACCAAATTAGGGCAGAATTAAATGAAATTGAAAACAAAAGAATCATTCAGAAGATCAACAAAACAAAAAGTTGGTTTTTTGAAAAGATTAATAAAATTTATAAACCTTTGGCCAACCTAACCAGAAACAGAAAGTAAAATTTCTAATAATATCTATCAGAAACAATAAAGGAGGAATAACAACAAATATGTCAGAAATTCAAAAAATCCTCAATGATTACTACAAAATCTCTATTCCTAGAAATATGAAAATCTGAAGGAAATGGATCAATACCTAGAAGCTCGCCACCTTCCTAGACTCAACCAAAGAATTAAAAATCTTGAATAGACCTATATCAATCACAGAAACAGCATCAACAATACAAAATCTCCCAAAAAAGAAAAGTCTGGGACCAGATGGCTTCACATCCAAATTCTATCAAACCTTTCAAGAGGAACTAGTACCTATACTATACAACCTTTTTCTTTTTTTTTTTTTTTTATTGAACGGTAACTATGTACATTAATGCACTTCTAGGGTACAGTATACAACCTTTTTCAAAGCATAGAAAAAGAAGGAATACTTCCCAACACATTCTATGAAGCAAATATCACCCTGATCCCCAAACCAGGAAAAGATCCAACAAAGAAGGAAAATTATAGACCAATATCTTTAACGAATATTGATATAAAAATATTCAATAAGATCTTAGCAAACAGAATTCAACAACACATCAGAAAAATTATATACCATGATCAGTTGGTTTTATTCCAGGGTTACAAGGTTGGTCCAACATATGCAAATCTACAAATATAACACATCACATCAATAAAATAAAAAACAAAGAACATATGATTCTCTCAATTGATGCAGAAAAAGCCTTTGATAATATCCTTTCATGATCAGAACACTTAAGAAAGTAGACATAGAAGGGACATTTCTTAAACTGATAGAGGCCATCTACAGTAAACCCATAGCCAATATCATATTGAATGGTGTAAAATTGAAAACATTTCCACTCAGATTGGGAACAAGGCAAGGATACCCAATGTCTCCATTGCTATTCAACATAGTAATGGAAATCTTAGCCATTACAATCAGGCAAGAGAAGGCAATCAAGGGTATCCAAATAGAGTTGGAGGAGATAAAACTCTCACTCTTCACTGATGATATGATCCTATACCTGGAAAATCCCAGGGACTCAGCTTCAAAATTCTTAGAAGTGATCAAGGAATACAGCAGCATCTCAGGATACAAAATCAATACTTACAAATCAGTAGCTTTTATATATGCCAACAATAGTCAAGCTGAAAATATAGTTAAGGACTCTATTCCTTTTATAGTAGTGTCAAAGAAGGTAAGATATCTGGAAATTTACCTAACAAAGGATGTGAAAAATTTCTATAAAGAGAACTCTGAAACTCTGAGAAAAGAAATAGCTGAAGATGTTAACAAATGGAAAAACATACCATGCTCATAGCTGGGAAGAATCAACATTGTTAAAATGTCCATACTACCCAAAGCAATCTACAGATCTAATGCAATACCTATTAAAGAACTTGAAA
>NW_003852491.1:4918757-4957719 GCF_000181295.1 Otolemur garnettii | reverse complement strand
AGTGCCCATCGACCCATGAATGGATCAACAAATTGTGGTATATGTACCCATGGAATACTATGCAGCCATAAAAGATGGAGACTTCACATCTTTTATGTTTACCTGGATGGAGCTGGAACATATTCTTCTTAGTAAAGTATCTCAAGAATGGAATAAAAAGTATCCAATGTACTCAATGCTACTATGAAATCGATATATGATCACCTATACATTCATATGTATGACAAAACATCACTATAGTCCAGAAAGTAGAAGGGAAGAGGAGAGAGAGGGGAGGGAAAGGGGGGATATGGGAGGAGGGAGCGTATTTGGGGGGAACTCACCTAATGTGCATGATGCAATGGTACATTTCAAAACCATTAAGAAATGAGTATAATTGTGAGGGATGTGTTACTTAGTTCAATGTAAGCATTTCACATTGTCTATCAAAGCAGTACAATGAACCACATAAATGCATCAATGTACAAAGTTATGATTTAATAAAAAAAAATAAATAAATAGCACCCAGAGTGAGTGGAGAGACAGATCCTCACCATTATTTGAATCCCTGTGTTTGGTTCTGCCTGCAACCAACCCTGAACCCTTGGACATTCAAGTCACAGAAGATAGTAAATCTCACTTTTGCTAAGTGTCCTGTTTGAAAAAGATAAACGTGGATATTTTTCCTATTTTATCCTATCTCTCTCTCACATGACTTACAAGAACTAAGAACACTGTTTGAATCCCTGTCAATGGCTCTCACAACCAAATGCAAGTTGATGGAGTCATAGAGTGTTAGAGCTATTCTTACCCAGTCTCATTTCCTAGGTTAGCAAATGGGGATGTTGAGACACACATTCAGGTGTCACTTATTTTATTTATTCATTCTTCAAACTTTGGTACTGGGCCATGTACTGGTATAAAAGATTGAAAAGATATTCCTTTACTCAAGAAACATAAGGAGTGGTATAATTGCAGTAGACTCTAGTGCATAATAAGATAATGGTGTCAATTGTAGGACCATCAAGGAAGGGCCCCTGATATAAACTGGGTATTGGGTTGGACTCATTCTTGAGATGATATTTGAATGACGGTAGAAATTCTCAAAGCCTCTGCAGTATGTAAGGGCATCCCAGGCAATGGAAATAACACATACAAAGGCTTGGAGGTGGGAGAGAACACAAACCTCTGGGGATAGAAGTAGTTTAGTGTGGTTGGAAGGAATGTTCTGTGCTTTCCAATATGGTAGACATAGTTACATGTAAGCTATTGAGTACTTGAAATGTGGCCAGTCCATTTAAGGAACTGAACTTTAGAGTTTATTTAATTTTAATTAACTTAATTCAAAATTAAACAGTCACATGTTGGCTATAATAAAAATGGTAGACAAGTATTGGCAGGGGTATGGAGAAACTGAAACTCTCCTTCAGTGCTGGTGGGAATACAAAATGGGGCATCCACTTTGAAAAACAATTTGGCAGTTCCTCCAAAAGTTAAATATAGATATGATTCAGAAATTTCACTACTAGGTATATACCCAGGAGACTTGAAAAACATATGTTCACACAGAAACTTACATACAAATGTTCACAGCAGCATTATTCATAATTGCTAAAAAATGGAACAATCTAAATGCCCATGAAGTAATCAGTGTAATTGCATTCAAAATCTAATGTATCTATACAATATAGTTTAAAAGGAAATAGAGTACTTATGCATGTTACAACATGGTTTAACCTTGAAAAATTAAGCTAAGTGAAAGGAAACAGACATAAAACACCATATATTATATGATTCTATTTCTAGGAAATGTCTGGAATAAACACATTCACAGAGAGAGGAAATAGATTATTAATCACAGAAAGTGTGTGTGGGGAAGGAATGGGTACAGGGCTTCTTTTTGGGATAATGAAAATGTTAGCAGTGATGGTTCCACAACCTTGTGAATATAGCAATCCTAAAATCATGTAAGTGTACATACATTTTAAAAGAATGTGCTTTATGCTATATAAATTATATTTCAATTTGAGACATAGTCACATGTGACTAGTAGCTACTGTACTGGACAGCACAGGTTTAGATCAACCCTGGCAATTCTGTTCCTCTTGTCCATGAACAAGGACTCAATGTCAGACGATGAAAAACATATGGGGGAGAGTTTCAGCCTTCCTCCTGGGAAAGACTTCCTCACTTTTAAGAAGACAGAAAGACATTGTTTCCTACATCTTCAATGTACTGGGCATGAAGCTTAGAACTGATGCCATCTTGAGTCCATGAGGAGAGCAGGCGAACGTACAAGCCATATGTATTGAGGATGTCAGAGTGGGCAGATGGAAAACATGTATGTTTTTGATGGTAATTTGATCCTGAATTATATTATATTTGAATCCTTCTCTCTTCCTCTACTAGACATACATGTGCATGAGATTGTAAATTGTCTTATTGTTTAAGCCATTTTGAGTCAATTACTTGTGGCTGAAAACATCGTAAGTGGTAACAGTTGCATTCCCTCACATCGCTGCCCGTCATTACCCTTCTTTTCCTCCTGCTCCTCCTCACTATCCTATAGTTTTGGAATTTCCCAGGGTGCTGCTTTATGTTGGGTGGAGGCTTCATTCAGCATAGTTACAAGAATTTTCAAGACTGCTTGGCTGCTAGGCGAGGAGGATTTCTGATTTCTTCTTAATGGACTTCTTTCTCCTTCTCAAGTGACTGCTGGAGAGAACCAACATTCTATTAATAAGCAGCATTATCACAGCACTTTATAGATCTCTAGGGTCTAGCACACCCTTTATTTCATTTAATGTTCATCATAACCTAGAAAGATGGTCAGAGCTGGGGCCTTTACTGTGTTTGAAGTCCAGGAAGATGAGGTTTTGATCAAGGGACTTGCCCCATGCATCTAGGAGGTCATGGAGAGGCAGACACCCAGACCTAGGTCTTTGGATTTCTGTTCTAGTACCTCTAAGCACAGTGGCCTCTTGGAGCAGACACCGGGTGAGGGTGTTAGATTTTCATTCATTTCTCTACTCCTTTCCAGTGTGAGGGCCAGGATGGAATGTGTAGTCATGATTTAGAAGATGTACTGGCTTTTCCACCTTCCTTCCTTCTTGCCACTAACAATTCCATGGCCAGTGGGGACTGCTGTTGGGCTCAGCCAGACAGAAACACCAGAAGGCAGGCTTCCAGACCTGAGTGTCCACCTTCTGGGGTTGTAGAAATCTTGCCTCGTGGCCTCTAAACATGTGACAATAGAGTGAATGGACATAGCTAGGTGGATTTTGATACTTCCAAGAATGTCTGTAGCATTTGAAAGGCAGAGGGCTAAGTTTAATCAGGCTGGTTCATGGTAGCTCATTAACCTACATGAGCAGCGGGTCAACTCCAAGGAGGCAGTAATTCCAGTTGGGTTCCCTAAGTAAGTCTGGTTCTCAAATGAAACCAGGAAAGCATCTGGTGGAATAAGCTGCCTGCTCACTTCTTCTGCTCTCCCAACTCAAATATATTTAAGTCTTAAATTTACCCCAGAAGTCCAGTAACCAGAGATGGCTTTATTGGCTCTTAACTGAGAAAATGCCAAATACCAGATGTTGGGTATTCTCCCAGCTCAAGTTCTTCCTCAGAGAATGTGGTACCCGATATCAGGAGAACATCAGCTCCAGCTTCATTGTCATCCTCCTCCTCATCATTAACACCATCTCTATTAGCATGAGCAGCAACCAGGATATCAGGACCTGACATTCATCGAGCCCCTGCGTGCTAGGTGGGCTGCTAGGTACTTGACAAACCTCATCTCATTTACTTCTCACAACAGCCTCATGAAAGGTTCTGATCTGATCTCCACTTTACAGAGGAGGAAGCCGAGGCACAGACCATTGCCTGCCTGCCACGTATTATGCAGAGACCAGGGATCCATCCCAGGCATCTCTGACTCTGAGCCTGAGTTTAATGTGCTCCTCTGAGTGGAAGCTGAAGCATTCACTCACTGATCAATTGATCAGTCGAGAAGCTCAAATTCCAGCCCCCGTACAATGACATCTCACATCCCTAACACCCACGATCAGCAATGGGAATGTGAGAGAAAAACAGGCTTTTTCTGCAGGGCAGCATGGAAAACAGGGACCACTCACATCCACTAAGAGGAATGGTTGTGAGGGGTGAAGAATCCAAGGAGGACTGTCCAAATCGATGCTGGACAGTGAGTTAGTGAGGATGAGGCTCTGCTGTCCCGGGATGGAGGGAGAGAGCTGAAGCTGGACTCCCCTTCTCGTGGTGTGTGTGGAGTGTGTGGCTTCTTCTCCAGCAGGAGGAGCTGTGCCCAAGCCCAACTATGTGTGGGCCTTTCCCAGACATCTGCAGAATCCCTCACGCCAGTCTGTTTCTGCATCGTCAAAGTGGCTCCCACTCTTTTTTAAAATTTCAAATTAATATGAGGGTACTAATTTTTAGGTTACATTGTTCTCATTTCCAAGGTAAAGTTCAAGTTGTAAAAGAGCCCCTCACCCAGGGGGCTTGCTGAACACCCTCCCGGGGTGCACATTAGGTGCAACCCCGCCAACTGCCCTCCCTCGTCTTGCCAGTCATCCTCCCCCAACCCCTCCCTTTTCCCTCCTCACCCTGCCCCCTTGCTAGACCAAATCTGTGTTTTACTGTTTGTATGAGCATGTAATTGTTTATATATTGGTTCCATATAGTATTGAGTACCTTGAATATTTTTCCGTTCTTGAGAAACTTTACTAAGAAATATGTGTTTCAACTCCATCCAGGTAAACATGGAAGATGTAAAGTCTCTCACTCTTATCCTATGAGAAGGGAGGGTGGTCATCAGCGTGAGTTTTCTCCCCACACATGCTCCTACAGAGGGGCTGGCCGAGTATACTGGCCTTGGCACACCTCTCTCTAGCATGATAGGATGGGCTGTCTTACTCTCTCCATCTGATCTTGGTCTCTCAATCTCCAATAAAACCATCCTGTGTGACACTGGGGAATTCATCACACTCCCCTGAACCTGACAGTTGACCACCACAGAGGGCTGCATCGTACTGACAATGACGTGGTTAATGCCCTTTAGTACAGTGCTGGGCACACGTGAGCCCTGAATGGGTGCCAATTGTCAAGGCATCACCGAGCATTGCACATGTCCTGCCCTCCACCCCTCTGCCTTGGGGATGCCTGTAGCTTGCAAAAGGGGCAGGGGCACTTTAAGAAACCAGCCCTCATGCTTCAGTGCAGCATCAAAGAAATGTCAGAGGCTGAGTCCACTCCAGAATATAATGTGTCCTGTCAATCAGCCCTCAGACCGAAGACCTGCGAGGTCCATTGACAGAGGCCCGAGAAGATTTATTTTGTCTCACTTAATTGCCCTTTTTGCTTTGTAAACATAAAGGTTGCAGCTTATGGTCTGACAGCTAGAGTAGCCTTTCCCTTATCAGAAAAAAAAATGACATTTGGGTTTGTAGAAAATGTTTCCTTCACTCCACTCTAATAACCCACCCTGCTTCCCCCTTGTGTAGTGCAAGGACTTGGAGGCTTTTCCCGAAAGACCCCAGCATTGGAATCAGATGGCCCCCTAGGACCTTGGGTAAATGGCCGTTCTTTTTTGGTCTCAATTTCTTGTTCTTCTGTGAAATGAGGAATAACACTATACCTCTAAGAGTTGCTGTGAAAATCCACTGGGGTAGTGCTCTGAGAGCCAGAGCTTGGAACCAGAGCTTCTGGGTTCAAATCCCAGCTCTGCTGCTTATCAGCTATGTTACTCTGCTACTCCCTGCCTCAGTTCCCTTCTCTGTCAAATGGAGGTGGCAATAATAGCATTTAGTGTATGAGGTTATTAGGATTAATGAGTGGGTTGTATGTAGAAAGCACCTTGCAACGATTCCTGGAACATGGCAGCTCTTTACATTATCATGTGCTGTGCTCTTAGCTCATGCTGAGCACATAATGGCCAGGTAGCTTTTGTTATTTACAAAGTGACTCCTCTGGAAATGCTTTACTTTAATAATTGCTTTACTTTAATAATTTGAAGATTTCATATAAAATGCAGATTTCTAGTTTCTCTTGAGAAGAATGGAAAAATTCTGGCTTCCACATGGTAACAATTGCTGAGCTGGGTGAGGACTCCTTCCAGGCTGTGGCCACCAGAGCCCTTCTTCTCTCTTGAGAGGCTCATCCAGTGAAGCTTAGGAAATGCACCGTCCTGCCATGGAATGACTTTCTAGTCTTGACTGAGATTTGCCGTGCCCTTGACTGAGGTTTTCTGAGTAACTCCACCGGCCTTAGACCACACAGGACCTGCTGAAGTCCCCAAAAGTTTAAATGTAGAATTTCAGACTGAAAGGTTGTAAAGATTCTCCCTGTGCTAGTTTTCAAATATACCCAGCTATTAGTCATTCTAATGTTAGTTTAATGACTAGGTAATCTAAGTCCTTAGATTATCTAAATATGCACATAGGACTTAATAATATGCTTTTCATTATGAGTGCAGGAAAAATTGTAACCCATATTTTCCCCCATAAATTGCTCCTCTCTGCAGCACTAAAAGTTATTCACAACTGCTCTGCCTTTCTGATTTGTACCGTTTTGTCGGAAACATCAGCCTGATTATATAACAGCCTGTAACACATGCCCAACCATTTGAATCTACAGAAATAATTTCTGTGACTCACCCTTTACCTGAATAAAAAAAAAGAGACCTTTTTTATTTTTTTTGCAAAAATGATCTAAAACATTGTGGGAGGTGCTGGGTCAATGCCATACGTAAGTAAAAAGTCTTGAGTGTAGGATAATAGGGAATGGTGAAGAGTGCAGCAAACTGAGTGGGAATGTGGTGTAATCAAACAGTCTAATTTTTAAGGAAAGTTTGGAAATCTTGGTTTTTATCAGTAATCTTCCAGTTTTTAAATGCTAGTAACTACTGATATTTAAAGAAAACTCTGTGAGACAAACAAAACACACCTATGGGATCAGTTTGGACTCAGACATGCAGCCTCTGTAGTGTAGAATATAAACAGTGTGTTTTGGGTGTGGAGTGGGAAGACCCAGGGCTTGGCTCCCGGTGTTGTCAGTTGCTAGCTGATTTTCAGGGTCATTGAAACTCTCTGAACTTCAATTTCCTTGTTACTAACATGGAGACCTGACTATCTGCCTAAAAGGGTTATTGTTGAAAATAAAATCAGAAAATTCTTGTGTAAAGCTTGCTGTACTGCCAGCAACTAGTAAGTGGTGGCCGTCCGAGTCTTCCTGTGTGAAAGGTGCATGGTTTTTCAGGGGTGATGGTCAAACAGCCTTTTTCCACAGCCAGGGCAGTGGATTGTGGCCAATCACAATGCAAACATGATTTGCTCTTAGTCATTTCCTGCTTCTCTTGCAGGATCGCCTCTTTTTTCTTCTAAAATTTGTTTCTCCAGGGCTGATTACACTGACCCTATGGGGTATAGCTCTGGTATACCTTCTCTCACCACTCATTCAGCAGAGAAACACAAATGCCCCCCATTTGCTGTGCTCTCAGCTTAGCTACAAATATATTCAGGAAAGCTCAAATGGGGGGCAGTGTGACATCACGTATGGAGTCAAAGAGGCCCTGGGCAGGGTCTGCTGGCTGCCAAGTCCTTCCTTGGCACGAAATGAGCAGTCAGCAGAAGGTGTTTTATACACTGCCCTGAATCCCTGTGAATTAGCCTGCTATTAGCATGAAAAATATTAAGCAATAAACAGTTGCGATATTTAACACTCTCTACAGAGGCCCGTTGCCACAGGCATAACCAGTGCAGACTGTGTTAATGAGCAGTGGGGACCCGAAGGGACGGGGCCAACTCTAGACACCTCACAAACAAAACGTGCTAGGCTGAGCATGTGTATGCCACATGTGGCAACTTGTACATGAAGTCAGACTTGCACATGGGCACACCACACAGACATAGACATGCCTACACAGGTCCATAGGTCCACATGCAAATGTGCACATAGTAAACACTGTGCTCAAGCACAAACACCTAGGTAAATGCTCACACATGCAAATGCACATGCATGTGCACTCAGACGTCTAACTCAGCCTTGTACTCACAGGCAGACCCAAATACACAGTCACATGCATACAGACATCCCCCCCCCTTCCCACACACACACAGAGCACAAACCTGTCTCCCAATGATGGATACCATCATTTTATCTGATTTGATAGCAGATCCATTTCCTGTCCATCTGGGGTAAAGAGTTGGCTGACTGATGACTTCACTTGGTGATCACTAACCATGATGACAGTTTCGTGTGATGGATATGGATATGGATATATATATATATATATATATATTTTTTTTTTTTTCCCAGTCTCCTGGGCTAGAGTGCATTGGTGTCATCATAGCTCACAGCAATCCCAAACTGCTGGGCTCAGGGGATCCTCCTGCTTCAGCCTCCTAAGTAGTTTGGGCTACAAGTGCACACCACCATATCTGGCTAATTTTTCTTCTTCATTTATTTCCTTTTTAGAAATGGGGTCTTGCTATATTGCCCAGGCAAGTCTTCTAGAACTATTGGTCTCCAATGATCCTACCACTTTAGCCTCCTAAAGTGCTGGGATTGCAGGCTTGAGCACTGTGCCATATGATGGATTGTTAGAGATACAAGATTTAGCATCATCATAACAGTGGCTACATAAGACCAGGGATACAGATATTTTAGGCTAACAAAATAGAAACAATCAGTGGACTTTTCAAGTGTCATCTATATGACTCTAATGATCTTGCTTCCCTAGGCTGCTAGTAGTGGTGGAGCTCAAAAACTTTCCATGGCTTCCTCTTTCCTTAGGATCAAATCTAGACTCATGAAGTTTGTATTAATATTCCTGGTGTTAACCCATCTTAGCTACTTTTCATGATGTATGTGATTCTCCAAATATTCAGTGCAATTTGCTCTTTCTCTAAAATACTGCACTTTTCCTTTCCTGGGGTCTTTGTGCATGCTCTGACATCTTCCTGGCAAGCTCTCTTCCTCTTTCCTTATTATTTAAAGCCCAGTATAAATGTCACTTCCAGGAATATGTCTGCTTGATGCATCAGGCAGAGTCCACTAATTTGTCATGAGCCTACTATGTGTTAGGCACCATGTCAGGGATTTAAAGATAGATATAATGTAGTCCAGGCCCATGGGAATGGTGCACTATGGCACTTTAACTATTGCACTGGAAGTATTTACATGTCTAGGTTCTCTGCTAAACAATGAGCTTCTTCTTTTTTTAAAATTAAACCATAGCTATGTACAATAATGCAATTATGGGGTAAAATGTGCTGGTTTTATATACAATGTGAAATACTTTCATCAAACTGGTTAACATAGCCTTCACCACATTTTCTTAGTTATTGTGTTAAGACATTTATATTCTACACTTAGTAGATTTAACATGTACCCCTGTAAAATGCACCATAGGTGTGGTCCCACCAATTACCTTCCCTCCATCCATCCTTCCCTATTTCCTTCTCTCCCCCTCCTCTTTCCCCTTCATCTTGGGCTATAGTTGGGTTATAACTTTTATGTGGAAGTCTGGGTGCTTATAAATTAGTTTCATAGTAGGGCTGAGTACATAGCATACTTCTTCTTCCATTTTTGAGATACTTTGCTAAGAAGAATATGTTCCAGCTCCATTCTTGTAAACATGAAAGAGGTAAAGTCTCCATCTTTTTTAAGGCTGCATAATATTCCACGGTGTACATATACCACAATTTATTAATCCATTCATGGGTTGATGGGCACTTGGGGTTCTTCCATGACTTAGCAATTACGAATTGGGCTGCAATAAACATTCTGGTGCAAATATCTTTGTTATAAAGTGATTTTTAGTCTTCTGGATATATACCTAAAAGAGGAATTGAAGGATAGAATGACAGATCTATTTTTAGATCCCTAAGTGATCTCCAAACATCTTTCCAAAAGGAACGTATTAGTTTGCGTTCCCACCAGCAGTAAAGAAGTGTTCCCTTTTCTCCACATCAATGCCAGAATCTCTGGTTTGGGGATTTTGTGATGTGGGCTAATCTTATTGGAGTTAGATGATACCTCAAAGTAGTTTTGATTTGCATTTCTATGATAATTAAGGATGAAGAGCATCTTTTCATGGGTCTGTAGGCCATGTGCCTGTCTTCCTCAGCGACATTTCTCTTCAAGTCCCTTGCCCACTCTGAGATGGGATCACTTGTTCTTTTCTTGCTAATACATTTGAGTTCTCTGTGGATTCTGGTAATTAAACCTTTGTCAGAGACATAACCTGCAAATATCTTCTCCCCTTCTGAGGGCTGTCTACTTGCTTTACTCACTGTGTTCTTGGCTGTGCAGAAGCTTTTTAGTTTGATCAGATCCCAGTAATGTATTTTTAGTGTTGCTTCAATTGCCTGCGGGGTCCTCCTCATAAAATATTCTCCAAGGCTGTTTTTTCAAGTGTTTTCCATGTACTTTCTTCTAGTATTTTTATGGTTTCATGTCTTAAGTTCAAATCTTTAATCTAGTGAGAGTCTATCTTAGTTAATGGTGAAAGGTGTGGGTCCAGTTTCAGTCTTCTACAGGTTGCCAGCCAGTTCACCCAGCATCATTTGTTAAATAGGGAGTATTTTCTACACTGAATGTTTTTGGTTGGTTTGTCAAAGATCAAATGATGGCAAGTAGCTGGGTTCATCTCTTAGTTCTCTATTCTGTTCTATACATCTACTTCTCTGTTTTTGTGCCAGTACCATGCTGTTTTGATCATTATCAATTTATAGTGTAGTCCGAGGTCTGGTGGCATGATTCCTCCTGCTTTGTTTTTATTTCTGAGTAATGTCTTGGCTATTCAAGGTTTTTTCTGATTCTATATGAAACAATATTATTTTTTCAAAATCTTTAAAGTATGACACTGGCGCTTTAATAGAGATTGCATTAAAATTATACATTGCTATGGGGAGTATGGACATTTTAACAATGTTGATTCTTCCTAGCCATGAGCATGGTATGTTTTTCCATTTGTTAACATCTTTTGCTATTTCTTTTCTTAGAGTTTCATAGTTCTCTTTATAGAGATCTTTCATGTCTTTTGTTAGGTAAACTCCCAAATATTTCATCTTCTTTGGCACTACTGTAAAAGGAATAGAGTCCTTGACTGTTTTTTCAGCTTGACTATTGTTGGTATATATAAAGTCTACAGATTTGTGAGTATTGGTCTTGTACCCTGAGACACTACTGTATTCCTTGATCACTTCTAATAGTTTTGTAGTTGA
This sequence comes from Otolemur garnettii, assembly GCF_000181295.1. Classification (NCBI taxonomy): domain Eukaryota; kingdom Metazoa; phylum Chordata; class Mammalia; order Primates; family Galagidae; genus Otolemur; species Otolemur garnettii. Next base: position 4,946,503 of record NW_003852491.1, on the reverse strand, counting down.
ATCCCTGGTGTTTTCCATATATACAATCATATCATCTGTGAAGAGTGAAAGTTTGATCTCCTATTACCCTATATGGTGGCCCTTGATCAACTTTTCTTACCTGATTGCGATGGCTAAGACTTCTATTACAATGTTAAAGAGCAGTGGAGACAATGGGCAACCTTGCCTGGTTCCTGATCTGAGTGGAAATGATTTCAATTTAACTCTATTCAACACGATATTGGCTATGGGTTTGCTGTAGATGGCCTGTATCATTTTAAGAAATGTCCCTTCAATGGCTATTTTCTTAAGTGTTCTGATCATGAAATGATGCTGGATACTATCAAAAGCTTTTTCTGCATCAATTGAGAGAATCATATGGTCTTTGTTTTTTAATTAGTTTATGTGATGAATTGTATTTATAGATTTATATATATTGAGCCAGCCTTGAGACCTCGGGATAAAACTCACTTGGTCATGGTGTATAATTTGTTTTATGTGTTGCTAGATTCTGTTTGCTAGGATCTTATTGAATATTTTTGCATTAATGTACATTAGAGATATCGGTCTATAATTTTCTTTTCTTGTTGAGTCTTTTTGTGGTTTGAGGATCAAGGTGATATTTGCTTCATAGAATGTGTTGGGTAGTATTTCTTCTTTTTCTTTATTTTGGAAAAGGTTAAGTAATATAGGTACTAGTTCCTCTCTAAAGGTTTAGTAGAATTCTAATGTGAAGCCATCTGGTCCTGGACTTTTCTTCTTAGGGAGATTTTGTATAGTTGATGCTATTTTAGAACTTGTTATAGGCCTGTTCAACATTTCCACTTGATTTTGGCTAAATCTAGGAAGGTGGTCTATTTCCTTCAGATTTTTATATTTCTGAGAATAGCATTTCTTGTTATATTCATTAAGGATTTTTTGAATTTCTGAGGAGTCTGTTGTTATTTTGTCTTTGTCATTTCTGATTGATGAAGTTAGAGATTTTACTGTTTTATTTCTGGTTAGGTTAGCTAAAGGGTTATCTATGTTACTGACCTTTTCAAAAAACCAACTTTTTGATTTATTGATCTGTTGTATAATCCTTTTTTTTCCAATTTCATTTAGTTCTGATCTAATCCTGGTTATTTCTTTTCCTTTGCTGGGTTTGGGATTGGAATGTTATTACTTTTCCAGTTGCTTGAAATATTCTATTAAGTTGTTAACTTCCTCTCTTTCTGTTCTCTTGAGGAAGGCTTGCAGTGCTATGAATTTCCCTCTTAGGACTGCCTTTGTAGTATCCCAGAGATTCTGGTAATTTGTGTCTTCATTATCATTTTGTTAAAAAAAATTTGGCAATTTCCTTCTTAATCTCATCTATGACCCAGCTATCATTCACCATAAAGTTATTTAATTTCCAGGTTTTTGTATGAGTATGCAGATTCCTGTTGTTACTGAGTTCAACTTTTATTCCATGAGGTTCTAAGGAGATGCAAGGAATAATTTCTATTCTTTTAAATTTGCTGAGGTTATACTTGTGACCTATGATGTGATCAATTTTGGAGGATGTTCCATGGGCTGATGAGAGAATGTGTTTTCAGTTTTGTTAGGATGAAATTTTCTGTAGATGTCTGTTAAATCTAATTGTTGAATGGTTAAGTTTAAGTCTAAAATTTCTTTGCTGAGTTTCTTATTGGAGGATCTATTCAACACTGCCAAAGGGCTGTTAAAATCTCCAAGTATTATGTTGCTGGAGGAAATCAAGTTGCTCATGGCTATTAGAGTCTCTCTTATAAATTGAAGTGCATTCTGGTTGGGTGCATAAATGTTAATAATTGAAATCTCATCATGTTGAGTGTTACCCTTAACACATATGAAGTGAGCATCCTTATCTTTCATTACTTTTGTTGATTTAAAGCCTATTGTATCTGTGAATAAAATTGTAATACCTGATTTTTTCTGATTTCCATTTGTCTGAAATATAGATGACCATCACTTTACCCTGAGTCTATATTTACTTTTAAGGTAAGATGAGATTCTTGTATGCAGCAGATATCTGGTCTGAGTTTTTGTATACAGTCAGCCAACCTGTGCCTCTTTAGAAGACAATTTAATGCATTAACATTAATTAAGAGTATTGATAAGCCTGGTAGTATTTTGGGTAATGAGTTTTTTAAAAGTCCAGTGGATATTTTTAATCCTTTCACCACTGTGGAAGGTGGAATTTGATCAAGAGTTTCTGAGTGAGTTTATTTTGTTGGTAGAGCATTGTGTTTGTCATTGTGGAGGATGGGTCTGAGAATATCTTGGAGAACTGGTTTAGTTATGGCAAATTTCTTCAACATGTGAATGTCATTAAAGTATTTAATTTCTCCATCATAAATGAAACTCAGTTTTGCTGGATATAGGATCCTGGATTGAAAGTTATTTTGTTTTGGGAGGTTAAAGGTCAATGACCATTGTCTTGTAGCTTGAAAAGTTTCAGCAGAGAGATCTGCAGTCATTCTAATATTCTTCCCTCTGTAGTTTATGGTTTTCTTATGTCTGGCTGCTTGCAGAATTTACTCCTTCATATTAACTTTGGTGAAGTTAATTATAATGTGTCTGGGAGATGCTTTATCTGGATTGAGTCATGCTGGGGTTCTGAAGCTATCTGCTATCTGAATTTCAGAATCTCTTGGCATGTTTGGGAAGTTCTCCTCGATTATCTCTTGGATTAGAGCATCTGGGCCTTTAGAGGTTACCTCGTTGCTTTGGAATTATCCCACATTCTCTGAGAGAATCATCCATTTTTGCTCTCTACTTCTCTTCCTGTTTGAGCATTTGGGAGTGTTCAAAAGCTTTGTTTTCAATATCAGAAATACTTTCTTCCACCCACTACATTCTGTTACTGAGGGATTCTACTGTATTTTTCATATCTTGGAGGGCTGCAAATTCTTTTCTCAATGTGTCAAATATTTGGTGATTTTGTCTTTGAATTCATTGAAATTCAATGAAATTTTGAGAATTTCTAATCCCAACTTTACTTCCATTCTGTTAATCTTATTTGCCATCCAAATTCTAAACTTGATTTCTGACAGCTCAGCCACTTGTTTATGAAAGGGATCTTTTGGTGTGTTTGCCTTGTCATTTCTTAGGGGCGTTTATCTACTCTGAATATTCATGTTGCCAGAGTATTTCTGCTGATTCCTCCCCTTGATTATTTTTCACCATTTAGCTAGAGGAGGAGGTAAGGTGAAATTGGATTGGGGGCTTCTGGAGTAGTGATTAACCAGCCCTTTGACCAAAAGCTGGGACTGGTGACTGTAGCTTTTTCCCTAAAGCTTTGCAAAGGACCCATACAGTACTACAGCCTGAGACACTGGGAACCTGCTTCGTGTGGTGGGACTAGGTGGCTCTGTCTTGCATTCATCTTGTCTCTGTCCAATACTAGTAAATCAGTAACTCTGGTTTGAAGTCTCAGCTGTGAAGAAATAGAAGCAACTATGACACCCTGCTACCCATGGGTAACAACTGGAAAAGGAAAGTCAGACCTTCCCACAACAACAGAACTAGGTACCACCTTGTAAGGTCCTCGGGTGATTGGCCTAGGTCAGGAGTTCCAAATCAGTTGTCCCATTGAGTACCAAGTCTCAAGAGGGAGAGTTCCAAAGGTCTCCAGCAACTAGATAGCCACGGTCTGCTGGCAGCTTGAGTGTGGCTTGCTTTGGTGCTCCATAGAGTCGGAGGGGCCTGCCCAGCAAATGAGTTAGTCCAGGGAGTTGCATGCCTCCTTCCTCACCTTGCACCTATGTCATACCCAGTCACTGGTAACCCCATGGAGCTGTAGCCCAATTCCCTCCAATGAACAGATGCTCCAGGGGTTTGCACCTGCCTGAGTCACAGGCAGATCTGTGTCTCCTCAGTCAGACCACTGTACTGTGCCACCAGCCAGCAGGCAGAGCTGAAGCCTGCCTCAGGTGCTTAATGGAAGATGGGGTGTGTCACTCAGTTCCAACCCTGCCCCAGATTGATGTTGCTGCAACTTATATTCTTGTGGAATTTGTATTTCTATCCTGGCTGTATTCCACTGCAGGCCAGGCATTGTTTGAGTTCACAGAAAACTGCGACTCAGCCCTGCCCTGTGCTGCAGCTATTGCACTAATTTTCATGGAGCTGGCATCTCTCTCTGTCTGCTGCATTCTGTGTTGGGGCCAGCATGGTTAGAACTCATAAAGGGCTCTCAGTTCCTGCTCTCCCTGAGCTGATGCCACTCCCACACCTGCTTTTGTCCTAGCTATACTCTGCTGGGGGCTGGGTGCATTTTGGGCTCACAAAAGCAGCAATCTGACTCAGCCCCACCCTGGGAGTATGCCACCTCTGCACACATGTATTCTAGTCTCCCTTTCTGCTACACGCCGCCTGAACAGGTACTGCCTTAGGCATATCCTTTGCTCACAGGGCCTGTGGTTTTGTGGCTGCCACCAGAGTAGAGGCCCAGCTCCCTCTGGTTGCTAAGAGAGACAGAAAGTGTTTCTCCAAAATATCACCAGGAGTGTGAGCCCTATTGTTTCCGCCACTGCTGCTGTGCTGTGTTGTGGGGCACCATTTCTCCCTCACCCATCTGGCTACCTCATATCACAGTCCCCGTTTTACACCTTTGCTGCTGATTCAAAATAGACTTGTAACAGCAGATGCCTTGTCCATCCCTCCCAAGAAAATGCCCAAGAATCTGGACTCTGCGGGGGACAGGTTTCCAGATCTTGGGGTGGGAGTAGAGGGGAGTGCTGGGAATTCAGAATTGAGGGTAGAGTATATGTTCAGTTTTATGCCTGGTGGGAGAGTGCCATGGTGCACTAGTGGTTCCTCTCTGGGGAAGGAAGATCTGGTTTTTAGAGGCTCTTTCCTGTAGAATAGAAAAAGAAGAGATCTGAACTCTGTTCACTTGTTTGTAAAAAGTACACTGTGAGCTGTTCTCATGAGGGAGGGGACTCCTGTCCACTTTGTGATGGATTTTGTACCTATTGTTTGTTTCCTTGGGGTCACAGCTCACCTCTGCAGGGGTGATGTGCCTTCTTTAACCTTCTCTCTTGGCTCAGCTCCAAACCATCAGCTTACCTGATAAACTTCTGTCCTTTAACTCTCCTTCTGGATGGGAGCCTCTGTTGAAACCTGGCTCCAGTCAGCCATCTTGCCTCCTCCTCAGCTGACAATGGGATTCTTGAAATCTGAAGCTATGCCTTTTATTACTGTATCACCAGCTCAGCACAGTGCCTGGTTTAATGTAGATGGTTGATAGGTTCCTATCAAGTAAAGGAGGAAATCTATTATAGTGCAACACAGGTGATAGAACCCTGCTGGAAGCAGGAAGCAGTCAGTAGACTGGCTGGTACAAAATGAAGGTGGGATCCAGGGTAGACATGATATGTGCTGGATTGTAAGTGCTATGCTGATTGCTCTGGTTAGATGAGGAAGCTTCCTATAGATGCTGCCCTTCCTGCCATCATCAGGTTTCAGTAAACAGGACCATGCTTGGGGTCAGGTTGAGGGGCAGTTGGGAGTGGGGATGGAGAAAAATGGACTAAATCAACAGTGATCGGGACAAGGGAGTCCATTGGTTATATTGTGGAGGAGGTCAGAATGGGTTTGGTGTCTGCTTGGATCAATGACTGGGTAGAGAAAGTACACCATGAGATGGGGAAGATGGGAGGAGCAGTTTTGGGAAGCAAAGTCTGATCCTGAGAGCAGAATTCCTGTGAAGTGTTCTTTTTATCAGCTAATGATCCCAGGGAACATTGTAGGGACATGGGAAAGTAGGACAGAGAAAGGCAGGAAACCAAGCAATGATGTGATCAGTAGAAGGTCCAGGGTAGCTGTGGCTCAGCCCTGCAGGAGAGCCCTGAGATGGTGAAGGGAAGAAGTCATGTCAACCCCCGAGTTGTTTCTGTCATGGGCATGAGACCTGAAGTATTTATATCCCTGTACTGTGAGTTGTTGGTTAAAAACTGTCCCCAGTGAGGACATAAATTCCCAGCTGCTATGGCCCTGTGCACATAGAGGAATAGTGGCTTCCAGCAGCCTGTGTACAGCCCCTGATGAAGGAACTCTGGGGCTGTCTGTCAGGAGTGGAAACCACAGGAGGACAGCAGTGTAAAACCAGCCAGGGGATTTGGTGGTATGGACAGAGCATTGGTGTCTCCTGCAGGGTGGCATAATCAAATGTGATTGGGAGCGTATTGAATTTGGGTTACATGTGGGTCAGTCACCTAAATGAGACTCTTATTAGTAAGTTGGATATTCATTCATTCATTCAATCAATTCATCGATATTATAGGTAACAAGGCCCCTGACAGATAAAGTTTCTGCTTTTGTGGAATACCCACCCTCCAGGCAGAGGCAGATGATTGATAGACAACTGAGTTCTAACATAATGTCAGATAGTAACAAGTGCCAGGAAGAAAAGGAAAATGGTGAGGAATGGGGAGTAAGGGGAGGAGCTGGAGTTTGGCTAATGTGTCTTTAAGGAGGTGACATTTGAGTTGAGACTTGAATGAAAGGAGGAAGCCATGTCAATATCTGGTGAAAGAGCATCCCAGGAAAAAGGCATAGAGGTGGGAACAAGTGTGGAGTGGCCCCCGGGACGGCAGGAAGACCCCCTTGGCAGAGAGTTGCTCCAACACCAGGACACAAAGCCAAACCCTCAGCCATGGGTTTTATTCTGAGTGTGTGACCAGTAGCCATTAGTGGCCTGTATTTATTTAGCTAGTATTTAAAATTTATTTAATTTTAATTGACAAATAATGACTGTATATATTTGGAGTGACATGATGTTTACATTGTGGAATGATTTAATCATGCTCATGATGGCATTCATCACCTCACTTACTTTTTTCTTTTTCTTTGAGACAGAGACTCACTATGTTGCCCTCAGTAGAGTGCTATGGCATCACAGCTCACAGCAACCTCAAACTCTTGGGTTTAAGCAATTCTCTTGCTTCAGCCTTCCAAATAGCTGGGACTACTGGTGCCTGCCATAACACCCCGCTATTTTTTTTGTTGTAGGTGTCATTGTTGTTTAGCAGGCTTGGGCCAGGTTTGAACCTGCCTGTCTTGGTGTATGTGGCTGGCACCCTAACCACTGAGCTACGGGTATTCACTTACTTTATTTTTTTGTGGTGAGAACATTTAAAACCTACTCTTTTAGAAAATTAAAATATATAATACATTATTATTGATCATAGCCACCATTCTGTACAATGCTGTTCATTGCAGTATTATTCACAAAGGCTAAGATAGGGAAGCAGCACAGGTGCTCATATAAGGGTGGATGGATAAAGAACATGTGGTGTATATACACAATGGAACAGCACTTGGCCTTAATAATGGAGAAAGGTCTGTCGTCTGTAACAACATATGTGCGTGGAAGACATTACACTAAGTAAAACAGGCCAGTACAGAAAGACAAACACCACATCACTTATATGGGGCACTTATATGGGGACTCAAAAAAATCCAACTCATAGACGCAGAGAGTAGAATGGTGGTTACCAGAGGTTGTAGGGCAGGGGAGGAGATGGTGACCATTGATTTTTTTTTTAAAAAAGAAATGTGATTAAATTTAGCTTTTATTTTTTAAATTTACTTTTTAAATTGATACATAATATTTGTACATATTTATGGGGTACAAGTGACTTTTTGTTACATGCATAGACTGTGTGATGACCAAGTCCGGGTATTTAGGATTTCTATAACCTCAAGCATTTACTTTTTTCTCTGGGTTGGAAACATTTCAAATCCTTTCTTCTAGCTTTTGAAATATACAATGCATTGGTGTGAACTATAGTCACCCTATCCAACATTAGAACTTATTTATGCCTTCCATCTACCATGTTTATTGCAGCACTATTCACAATTGCAAAGATATGGGATCAGCCTAGGTGTCCATCAGTGGAAGAATGCATGCAGAAAATGTGGTGCACACACGTACATACTAGGTATACACAGTGAATACTATTCAGCTTTAAAAATAAATGGAATCCTGTGATGGATGAAACTGGAGGTCATTATGTTAAGAGAAATGAGCCAGGCACAGAGACTAATATCACATGTTCTCACTTACATGTGGGGGCTAAAATAGTACCATGGGAGCAGAGAGTAGGATAGTGACCAGAGGCTGGGAAGGGTGTATGTGCTTGGATGAAGGGATGAAGAGAGGTTCCTTGATGGCTTTAAATAAAGGGGTGATGTGATTAGTATTTTTATCTTTTTACAGTTTTTTCTTTTTGGCCGAGGCTGGGTGTGAACCCACCACCTCTGGTATATGGGGCCGGTGCCCTACTCCTTGAGCCACAGGCACCGCCCAGTATTTTTTACCTTTTCAGAAGATTTCCTCTGGCTGCTGGCTGGAAGACACACTGTAGATGAGAAAGAGTGGGAGTAGTGAGGCTAATTAGGAGGCTACTACTGGGAATTTGGAAGCAGTAATGGTGATTCATAACCTAGAATCCTACTTACCTTTCCAGTGTCTTCTCTGGAAAGGTAAGTTTGAAGCTTTGTTCACTCTGCTTCTGTAACATTTTTCTTCTTTCGTTTAGTCTATTAAGCCAAGTTTCTTTATGCCTCTGGACTTTTGCGCCTGGCATCTCTTTATCTTGAACCAGCTTTGCCTGAAACTCCCCCATCACCCCCTGCCTGATCCTTGTTTCCTTGACCAGCTCCTGGTTGCACCTCAGGTCTTGGCTTGCTGACATCTTCTTGGGGAGATCTCACCTGATTTCCCAGATTACTTTTAAGTGTGTTTCCTTAGCACCTTGAGGTTCTTCATAGTACCTATCCAGTTGACATTAATTGTTCAATAACTAATTAATTCTTTTTTTCTTTTTTGAGACAGAGTCTCACTTTGTCACCCTCAGTAGAGTGATGTGGCTTCATAGCTCACAGCAACCTCAAACTCTTGGGCTCAAGCGATTCTCTTGTCTCAGCCTTCCAAGTAGCTGAAACTATAGGTGCCTGCCACTATGCCCAGCTATTTTTAGAGAAGAGGTCTCACTCTGGCCCAGGCTTGTCTAGAACCTGTGAGCTCAGGCACCCCACCCACTTTGGCTTCCCAGAGTGGCTAGGATTACAGGTGTGAGTCACTGTGCCCAGCCTTATTCTTATTAATTATTGGGAGTAATTATTTATTCAGTCTCTCTCTTGATGGTCTGTAAACTCCACAAAGATAGACAGTATATTTCTTGAAAAAAAGAAAAGAAGTACCACGCCAGAGAACTTAAAGGATAAAACAATGGCCAAGGATCCTCGCTTTTCATGCATCCATCCTTCCATCCATTCTCCTACCCTACTATTGCCCCATCCATCCTTCCATCCACTCTGATCAGGATGTCATTTAAGACAAAAAATACTCTCAAGAATTGCTATATATCAGGCTCTTGGTTAGTACCAAGCTCCCATGCACTCACTGATTCTGCCATTCTTTTACAATTTACTAGGAGATACACTTATTAGTCATCACAACACCTAGGACAAGTGGGCAAATATCTGCATACTATCTGAAGAATTCTATAGTGTCAAAAATGTGAGCGTAACATTTGTTTTCAATCAGGAGGTAGAGGGCAGGATGGGACACAAAGATAAACGGGTTGCTAGGAGAACCTACGGGGCTTAATTGAGAAGCAGCTGCGGCAGAGGGCAGGCAGCCTGAAGCACATCAAAGCCGGTGATGGGGGGCTTCTGGGAGCTCTCACCGTGTGTTGCAGCAGGAAGCCAGGGGCCAGGCTGGGGCAGCAGCCTTGATCTTACCTGTGGCAATGTGCTGGCTTCAGTCACCACGTTAGCCCCAGCTTCTTTACAACATTTCTGCTTTCGTTTTCTTACAGGGACTTAAATCCCAGGATTTTGGCTGAAGCCCTGATCTTCTCTGTTCACCCCATTCCCTATACCCCTAAACGCCTTGCAGGGGCACTGCACCCATTAGAGCAACTCCCAAGTCTCTAACAGAGCTGTGAGAGCCTGCTCACCCGAGCTGCAGCATTGCCTTCGGGTGCCCTTAACTGTCCACCCACACACCACCCACCCTGCCACCCTTCCACGAGGACACCCGGGATTGAGCTTGACTCTAGCCCTACCCCTTGTCCCATCTTGCTCTTTCAGGTGTTGGACATGTTCCCCACATTTCTTACTTCTTTGAATAATCTTGACCTTATGAAGGCGTTCAGAGGATTAAGTGAATTAACATATATAAAGGGCTTCTGGCAGGGACTGGCAGGCGGTGGGTGTTGTTAGTGCTGCTGTCCTCATAGACCTTCCAAGACAGCGTCCTGGAAAATAAAGAGCACTTGACTCACAGTCATAAGACCTTGTTCTTTATAGGTGAAGAGACTCATTTAAGTGTGATTTGAAGTAAACCCCTGATAGCTGTGGATCTCAGTTTCCTATCCAAAGGCATCTCAAAGGCCCCCTTTCACTGGAACTTGCCTTATTTTCTACAGGCTTGATTCCCCCAAGACTGGAATGCTATATTAATTCATTAATAACCTGTATATCATTAAGTAATTATAAGATAATGATGAAATTGATTGAAACAAAAAAATTTCTTCTGACTCACAAAATAACGTCCCTAGGGCTACCCTTCTGTTTCCTTCTGGGCTTGCCTTTTCTTTACGTTTACCTTCTGCTGAGGCAGTCTCTCCCCAGGGGCCTGGAGCACCCCGGTGCTCAATACGCCAGTCTCGCAACTACAGTTGAAGGACAGTGCCTTTTTTCCAATCATCTATCAAAAATCCCATAATTCACAGTTCCGGGACTGAATCGAGTCATGCACCCATCCCTGAACCAATCAGTGTGACGCAGGTGGGGGATGGTGAGTGTTGCCTATGAATGCCTGAAGTTGATGGGACTGGGAGGTGAAAGGATAGGTCCCCAAGGCCAAAGTGGAGTGTTGTACCAGAAGGAGAGATGGCTGCAGGGTGGGCAGATCCGACAGATGTCCACTAAAATGGCACATGTGTGAAGCCTGCCACAACCCCGCCCTGGTCTGCCTCTCTGGAAACTTCCCTCTTCCCATTCTTTGAATGCAATATTCTTTTTCTCAGTTTCCCTTCTTTTCCCAGAACACTTCCTTAACCTTCATCTGCTTCCTGAACAATTCCTCACCCTCAAGAATTGCAAGGAACTGCTCTTTATCACCGTAGGAAAAGTTCATTGTTCCTTGCTCTGTATTCCCATAATGCTGTGCTTTGATCTTCAGCTCAGAGCCTGTGATGATGTAATGCAACTGCTTATTCCTTGCCTGTCTTCTTCACCAAGTTGTGAGTCCCAGGGGGCGGTGACTGCCAGATTTATCTTTGGAGCTCTAGTGCCTGCAGGAGTCATGGTGCATAGTAGGCACTTAATAAATGTTTCTTGCATTAAAAGGGTTCAATCAAGCTGCAATTTATCTAAGCCTTGCCAGCGTCCCCAGTTGCACATCATTTCCCCATGTCCTAGAGGATGCCGGGAAGATCAATGTGACAATTTTACAAAGGCCTAGGAGAGGAGGGCAGCCGGTGAATACAAGGTTTTGTTATTACTGGTGTATTGTTTATTAAGAGACCCTGGCACATAGCGTCTGCCAGGGGCTGGACAAAAGAATTGGAAAGTTGTGACCGGAATGCCAAAGTGGAAAAAAGTTTGGTTGGCAAATGCTGAAAACATCAGCTCAACACAGCCCACAATTTACATTGGATTAGCAGGTGAAAGATTAGGTGACCATTGCAACAATTCCTTCTTGGCGTATGAACATCTCATTTATAAAAATATTGATTCCACTTCTTTGGACATAATTGATTAATTATATTTTGGGAGAGAAAAATCGTTTCCAGGTCTCTGCAGGGTTTGGCTCGCCTCATCTCACAATGTCTTGTTCTCCTGACTGCTGATAACCTTATTTTTCAAGACCACAACTCCTCCTCCTCGGGAAGTGGGAGGCCCCAGTTTATAGGAAAATGGAAAGATCCTGTCTCTGAGAACTTCTTAGGTAGATTATAAAAAGAAATTGCCTAAACATGGAATATCAGAATCATAGTCTTAGATAGGGAGAGCATTTTAGAAATTAACTCAGAGGGCCTTGACTTTCAATAAGCCATCAATTGTGGTATTTTAGGGAAGGGTGGCCAGGAAAGTGGAAAATCCAAATCACATGAAAATTAAAATTCTACTTTCCCTGCCATTAAAAGCCCATAACATGTTCTGTAGGGAAAATTAGAATAATAAAGAGCAAAGAGGAAAATAAAAATGATTGGTATTATCCTATCACATTGAGAAAATCACTATCACTATCTTGAAGTATGTATTTTCAATGTTTTTGACAGTATTAGAATCATTCAGTACATATTTCTTTGTAGACTGTTCTTTTACTTATTATGAACCATGGTGGCAATTTCTCTTTGCTACTGCCTTTTATGTGTATAATGTGATTTTTAATGAATGGATAGTATGTTGTCATATATTTGTATAATACTGTCTTTAACTATTTTCTCATTGTTGGATATTTAGGGGTCTCTTGTTTTTGCTATTAAAAACATAATACAGGGGCGGTGCCTGTGGCTCAGTGGGTAGGGCGACAGCCCCATATACTGAGGGTGGCTGGTTTGAACCCGGCCTAGCCAAACTGCAACAAGAAAAATAGCCGGGTGTTATGGTGGGTGCCTGTAGTCCCAGCTACTCTAGAGGCTAAGGCAAGAGAATTACCTAAGCCTAAGAGCTGGAGGTTGCTGTGAGCTGTGATGCCATAGCACTCTACCCAGGGTGACAGGGTGAGACTCTGTCTCAAAAAGAAAAAAAAAATTGGCTCTGTGCCTGTAGCTCAAGTGGCTAAGGTGCCAGCCACATACACCAGAGCTGGTGGGTTCGAATCCAGCCTGGGCCTGCCAGACAACAATGACAACTACAACCAAAAAATGGCCGGGCCTTGTGACGGGTGCCTGTAGTCCCAGCTACTTGGGAGGTTGAGGTAAGAGAATCGTTTGAACCCAAGAGTTGGAGGTTGCAGTGGGCTATGATGCCAGGGCACTCTACCCAGGGCAATAGCTTGAGGCTCTGTCTCAAAAAAAAAAATAATAAGACAGTCAACCTCATGATATATAAAGCTTTGCATGTATCTACTGTAGGCTGTATTTCCTACAGGAGAACTTGATGAAATAAAGGCTATTCGTATTTTCAGGATTTTGATAGGTGTTTAAAACTGTGTTCTAGAAAATTGCATCAATTTATACTTCTGCTAGTACTGATTTTCTTGCACCCTTGCCAAGGCATGGTATTAGCATCATTTGGGGGGAAAAAAGTTGATAGTTAAACAAAAGCATCTCATTACTTTTCTTTGCTTCTTTTTATAAACAGCTTTATTGAAATATAATTCATCCATTTAACATGTGTGATTTAATATGCTTAGTATCACCAGCACTGTGACCTAATTTTAGAACATTTTTCATCTCCCTGAGAGCAAATATATACCCACTACAGTCACTCCTCATCTCTTCTCCTCCTTGTAAGACCATCACTAATTCACCTTCTGTAACTCTATTGTTCTATTTTGAATATTTTGCATAAATTCCATTATGTATATATCCTGGAATCATATGTTATGTGGTCTTTTATTTGTTCTTCACTCAAGGTTTATCCATGTTGTAGCATATATCAATACTTTATTCCTTTTTATGACTGAATAATATTCCATTGTAGATACATTTTGTTTATCCATTTATCTGTTGATAGACATTTGAGTTGGCTCCACCTTTTGGCTATTGTGAATAATCCACTATGAACATTCCTCTACTAGTTTTTCTGTGCCTTTCCTCTTTTATTTCTCTTGGGTATATTCCTACCAGTGGAATCACTGAATCATATAGTAACTCTATATACTTAACTTTTTGAAGGGCTGCTAAACTTTTGTCCAAAGCCACCATATCCTTCTGTAGTCTCATCAACAATAAATGAGCATTCTTATTTCTCCACATCCTTACCGACACTTGTGGTCTTTCTTTCTTTTTCATGGTTGGTATAGTCATTCTAGCAGGCGGGAAGTGGTATCTCATTGTGGTTTTGATTTGTATTTCCCTGACGGCTCATGGTGTTGAACACCTTTTCACATGCTTGTTTGCTATTTGTATACCTTCTTTGGAGAATGTCTGTTCCGATCCTTTGCCCATATTAAAATGGGTTATTTGGTGGCGCCTGTGGCTCATTGGGTAGGGTGCCGGTCACATGGACCCAGGCTGGCTGGTTTGAAACCAGCCCAGGCCAGCTAAGCAACAATGACAATTGCAACAAAAAAATAGCTGTGCACTGTGGCAGGCACCAGCTACTTGGAAGGCTGAGGCAAGAGAATCGCTTAAGCCCAAGAGTTTGAGGTTTCTGTGAGCTGTGATGCCACAGCACTCTACTGAGGGTGACATAGTGAAACTCTGTCTCCTCCCCCCAAAAAAGGTTATTTATCTTTTTATTTTTGAGTTTGAGTTCATTATATGTTTTAGATAGACGTTCCTTATCAACATGTGATATGTAAATATCTTTTGTCAAATTGTGAATTGTCCTTTTATGTTCTTGGTATTTTTTGCAGTTTTTAATTTTGATAAAGTCCAATTTATCTGTATTTTTCCTTTTTTATATTGTGCTTTTAGGATTACAGTTAAGAAACCATTGCCTCACAAAGAGTCAGGAAGATCTATTTTATGTTTCCTTCTAATAGTTTGATATATTTAGCTCTTATACTTAGGTCTATTGCATTTAAAAAATTAATACTCAGATTACATATTCACATTTTTTCTGTTGTGAATTTTATGCTTATCTGACTTGTTCATTTCCCCATTAGGTTGGTTTTTATGCTTATTGATTTTTGTGAGTAATTTATGTATTGTGTGTTAGTGCTTTGTTTTATTTGCTGTAATTTAACATTCTGGTTTGTATTTTGCCTTGTAACTTAAAAACTCTTTTTTAAAACCAATTATTGAGTAAAGGGACCCCAGAGTCTTGAATATAGGGATAAAAGGGACGATTTTCTTCTTGGGATGCATCTATAATTGGGTTTATGACTGGATCACAGAATTGTATCCCTTCTATAATTTCTTGGTAAATGGGTAATCTTGGAAGCACTTCATGAAGAATAGAAACTCAGAGTTGTGGTTAGAAATGCAGACTTTGGCATCAGCTGTTCTGTGGTTTAAATCCTGATTCTGATATTTACTGGCTGAGTAATCTTGAATTAAGTGCTTGATTTCTTTCAATTTATCTTCCTCATGTATAAATTTGGGATGATAATCCCTGTGTCATAAAGTTATTGTAAAGAGTCACTGAGGGAGGGCTTGTGTCACCAGCAATGTGACTGATCAGAAACCAAAAAGTATTCCCATTAGAAGCATCTAGAAGTGCTGGAAATAGTGTGGTTATAATTTTAAATGCTTAAATGAGCTTGTAGAAAAGAAAAGGGGGATAGAGATGCTTAATTGCCTGAAAACTAGGAGAACAGACATGTAAACAGGCAGGATGCCCATCTAGTGTGTTTGTGTGTGTGTTTCAGAATATGAGGAGGTGAGTTGTAGTATGCACTGAGTATAGAGACAGGGTCTTTAGACACACAACATGAGATGCTGAACTGAGCCTCCACTCACAAAACACAGGACCCCTAAAATGTTTCATCTTTTGAGAAATGGTAGACCAGGAAAAAAAATCCACCCCTTACTCAAGGATAAGATAGGAAGTTTGTCTACTTCTGCTCAATCTCTGGGTAGAAAAAGACCTTGTATGACTTCAAAATACAGGCTTCATGTTCCTCACATATATCTCATACTGAGATTTATATTGAGGAGCCTTAAGATGAGAAAATAAAATATCAGTGTCAGATTTTTCTTACATGGAAATTTTACCGAGTAAAAATGAAGAGGAAATATTCCTCACTCATCTCGTGAGGCAGAACACTGACACCTCAAGCTAATAAGAAGAGTATAAGATAGTAAAATTTCAGGCCAATCTCATTTATCAACATAGATTGAAAAAAAAGTTGTTACAAAAAAAGAACCCAGCAATACATTAAATGGATAACACATGATGTCCAGGCTGGGTTTATTTTAGGGATGTCAATTTGTATCACAGTAGTAAATCGATTAATTTAATTCACCCCATTACAGCTTAAAGGAGAAATAGCTTGTAACAATTTGAATATGTGTACAAAAATTTGATAAAATTTCTCAGCAAGAGAAGAATAGAAGGGAATTTCCCTTAGACATACAAAAAATACTCTCAGAAATGTCAAATTTAATACAAATTTGAGGAAAACGTCCCTTTTGAGATCCAGAACAAGAAAATAATATCTACTGTCACTACTTTTATTCAGCATTATCTTGGCAGTCTTAGCCAGCACAGTAACATAAGAAAATAAATAAAAGCTATAAAGTTCATAAAGAAAGATGGAGACTTTACCTCCGGCATGTTTCCATGGATGGAGCTGGAAAATATTCTTCTTAGCAAAGTATCCCAAGAATGGAAGAAAAAGTATCCAATGTACTCAGCCCAACCATGAAACTAATTTATAGCTTTCATAGGAAAACTATAACCCAATTTTAGCCCAAGAATATGGGGAAAGGGGAGAGGGAGGGGAGGGGAGAGGATAGGTATAGGGAGGGTGATTGGTGGGATCATGCCTATGGTTCATCCTATAATGGTACATGTGAATCTTTCTAAATGTAGAATATAAATGTCTTAACACAATAACTAAGAAAATGACATGAAGGCTATGTTAACCAGTTGGATGAAAGTATTTCAAATTGTATATAGAAACAGCACTCTGTACCCCATGATAGTATTAATTTACACAGCTATGATTTAATAATAAAAAAAGCTATAAAGTTAGAGAAGAAGAAAACCAGGAAGATTCTTCGATGATACAATATTTACATAGAAAAATCTCAAAAAAGCTTATAGATAAATTATTAGAATTAATAAAAGAGAATTTAACACACTTCTTACAATTTAATGCATAAAAATAAATTGCCTTGTAATAACCAGCCTGCAATGGGTACAAAGTATAATAAAATATATACTGCTTATAATACTATATTTAAAGAAATCTAAATCTAAAGATTTGTAAGATCTTTAAGGAGAAAATTATAAAACATTATTGATAGAAGTTAAAGGAGACATAAAGGGATATTTTATGTGTGTGGATAAGACTACTCAATCTTATGTAGGATAAAGGTGTCAGTTCTTTCCAAGTTGATCTAAAGAGTCATGCTAGTCACATTAAGATTCCAACAGATATTTTTCTTTGTAGAGTTTGATGCTAATATGCTACTAAATTTTATGGAAGAATAAAGGACTAAGAATTCATAAGACATTCGTAAAGAAGAAAAATAAGGGGAAACTTATCTTACCTCATATTAAAACTAATATAAAGATATATTAGTTAAAATTATAATTAATCATGCTAATCAAGATAATGTGACATAGAGATGGACTAGTTGTATCCCTACCTCACACCAACCTCGAAATTAATGACAGGTGGATTAAGTTACAGGTGTCTAAATGTGAAAGGCAAACAAAATTGTTTAGAAGACAATATTGGAGGACTTACTTGTCACTTTGAATCAGTTAACACTATTTTTCAAACAACACATGAAAAACAAAAATCATAAAGGGAAGGATTAATAAATCGGATGACATAAAAATAATCTGAGAAAAACAACAAACAAAAAGAGAGTTAAAATGGAAGCCATACTGTGAGGATCATGCAACTGAAAAATGGACAAATAACTTGTAAAGGTATTCACAGAAGTGGAAATATATCTGTCATCCACCACATGAAAAGATGGTCCACCAGTCAATAGTCTGAGACATAAAAATTAAAACAACCTGGAGATATCACATTACCTAATTGACTGAAAAGAAAACTATGTCAATTGTTGGTGAGTCTAAGGCATGATGGCAAATCTTATCCATTTCCGATGGGAGGGTGAATTTGTAGCCACTTTGGAAAGTAATTTGGCCTTTTCTGGTAAAAGTGAAGATAATTATAGCCAGGAAATTCACCAGGGCTCTAGATATTTATCCTGGGTAAATGCTTGCTCATGTGCAGCATGAGATACAAACAGGAAGGCACATAGCAATATACTTTTTAATAGCAGAAGGAAGGGGAATACTTATCAGCTTTGGAAGGGAAAAATTACATTTTGGTACCTACAGTGGGATTCTTACAGAGCAGTGAAAATAAGCTGCAGCTACATGCACCCACAAGGACACATCTCAAAAACACAATGAATTGAATGAAAAAATAAAATTGTCGGTGAATAATACGCTATGATTCTATTTATTTAAAGTTCAAAACCTAAGGGAAATTAAACAATATGTTGTTTATGGATATAAACATGGTGCAGTTATAAAGAGAAACAATGGAGGGATAAGTATAAATGATGGGCAGGCAGAGGCTGAATCTGAGGGAGAACTGCCAGCCTGAGATCAGGGAGAGACCTAAGAACAACTCAAAGGTGCTTGTGAAGTTTTATTTCTTACACTGGATATTGGGGACACAGATGTTTGTGGCATTGCTTCCTGTCTTACCCATATGTTATAAATACTCATCTGGATCTATTTAATATTATATCACAGTGATCAAGAAACTTTTTATGTAAAGAACCAGATAACAAATATTTTAGGGCTTTGTCAGCCATAAAGTCTTTGTCACAATTGCTAAACTCTGCTGTTGCAGACCAAAAGCAGACATAGGTGATACGTAAATGAATGAATGTGGCTGTGTTCCAATAAAACGTTGGTGGTGGGGTTTGGTCATTAGAAAATAGTTTGCGTTCTGCTTCCGGGTTGGAACAACAGCGGTGGCAAATTCTAGCCCTGTCAACCCTGTACTGTTCTTTGATGTCAGCGTTGGTGGCCGGGAAGTTGGCCGCATGAAGATCGAGCTCTTTGCAGACGTTGTGCCTAAAACAGCAGAGAACTTTAGGCAATTCTGCACTGGAGAATTCAGAAAAGATGGGGTTCCAATAGGATACAAAGGGAGCACCTTCCACAGGGTTATAAAGGATTTCATGATTCAGGGTGGTGATTTTGTTAATGGAGATGGTATTGGAGTTGCCAGTATTTACCGGGGGCCATTTGCAGATGAAAAATTTAAACTTAGGCACTCTGCTCCAGGCCTGCTTTCCATGGCAAACAATGGTCCCAGTACAAATGGCTGTCGATTCTTTATCACCTGCTCTAAGTGCGATTGGCTGGATGGAAAGCATGTAGTGTTTGGAAAAATCATTGATGGACTTCTAGTGATGGGAAAGATTGAGAATGTTCCCACAGGCCCCAACAATAAGCCCAAGCTGCCTGTGGTGATCTCACAGCGTGGGGAAATGTAGTCCCAACCAATAATGAACCAGGCCTTCCATGGCTATGGGTGATGTTCTTGAGTAAGAGAATGTGGACTGCCCTCTGTGTTTCCCTGCCTCTGCTGCCCATTTGATAAAGAGACCCTGGAAGTAGCACAGATTCAGAACCTAAGATCGTGTTTAAGTTTTCAACTGTAAATAAAGTTTTTTATGATTTAAAAAAAAAAAGAAAATAGTTTGCTGACCCTATTTTTATAAAATCATTACAAATGAAAAATATACACCCGCAAATACTAATCAAAATAAATCTTATGCATCTATATAAATAAAAACCAAAATATTTATAAAGAAATATATTATTAATGGAAAAAGGGTTGTTATGTAATGGTAATAGGAATAATCTGTCAGAAATATGTAACACTTCTGGACTTATATAGTTTATAAAGATAAATTAAAAATAAAAAAGTAGGTTGACAAAATTATAATGATAAGTATACAAAACCACAATCAGAATGGGTGAGTTTAATGCATCTCTCTTAGTACTTGACAGGTGAAACAGACAAAAAATGACAAGACTGTAGAAAATATGGGTAACAAAACTAGTAAGTTTTGAATTAATGAACATATATAGAATTTTGCAAGTAATATTTAAAATTCATGTAATGTTTAGGAAGAAATGACTATGTCTAACCACATAGTAAATCTAAACTATCAGTAAATACCACACTCTTTAAACACAATGCCATAAAACTATAAACCAAGAAAACGGATACATATTTTAGAATTTAATAACACATGTGTAGATAATCTATGTACCAAAGGAAAAAAATCACAATGGAAATTAGGAAATACATATATGTGAATGATAAAGAAAACCTTTGAACTTGTAAGATGGTAGACCAGGCATGGTGGCTCACACTTGTAATGCTAGCACTTTGGGAGGCTGAGGTGGGAAGACCCCTTGAGCCCAGGAGTTCATGGGTGGAGTGAACTATGAACAGGCCACTCCTCTCCAGCCTGGGGCAGCAAAGCAAGACCCTATTTCTGAACAACAACAACAAAAAAGAAAAAGAGGTAGGGACGAAACTGTGTTTGAAGTTTATCTCTTAGAAAAGAAGACTCCCCCAAATTTGAGTGCATTTTACCAAACATTTAAGGAACAGATAATCTCTAATGCAAAAAAGAACAAAAGGGAGCTCTCTAATGCCTTTTATGAGGATAATAGAACCTGGAGACTAGAATCATAGAAGAATAGCAGGGTGACAGAAAATAATTTTCAAATTATACTTAGGAACAAAGATCTTAAGTGAAATATCTGCAAACAAAATTCAGCAACTTGTATTAAAGGGACAATGTGACCAAGTAGGAATTTTTCCAGCAACATAAGAATAGTTTATTATTTTAAAGTGTATGAAGTTGCAATTATGGAGGATGAATAAGTTTAGACGACTAGATGAAGTCCTCTTCAACTTATAGCATGAAGGTATTGTTAATAATATTGTAGTATATGCTATTACAATATTATTATACCGTAATATTATACTTTGCCAAGAGAGTAGATTTTACTTACACTCCTTAGATTATTTAAGAATGTTATAGGGTACATGTTGTGTTTATATACTCTGTTTCTGTACAGATTGAGTCAAAGTTATACACGTAAGTGTGCCCTTCACCCAGGTAGTGTGTACTGTGCCCAGTAGGTGTGAGTTTGCTCATCCCTTCTTTCCCCTCCCCCCAGCTTGACTTTCACTGAGATTTACTTCCATGTGTGCACTGAAGTGTTGGTGCATTAGTTCCAATTTAGTATTGAGGACATCTGTCTGTTTCTTCATTCTTCTGATGTTTCGCTTAGAAGAATGATTTCCAGTTTGCTCTAGGTTCTCCAAAAAGATACTAGATCACCATTTTTTAATGGCTGGGTAGTACTCCATAGTAGGCAACCTAATATTCCCATCTGATTTTTGACAAAACAGATGAAAACATATGCTGGGGAAAAGAACCCCTGTTCAACAAATGCTGCTAGGAAAACTGGAAGTCACATGCAGAAGACTGAAATAGGACCCAGGCCTCTTACCATTCACAAAAATTAACTCACGATAGACAAAAGATTTAAACCTAAGGCAGGAAACTATAAGAAGCCTAGAAGAAAATGTTGCAGAAACTCTTATAGATGTCAGCCTAGGCAGAAAATCCACGAAGATCCCAAAAGCAATCTGAGCAACAACAAAAATAAATAAATGAGACCTAATCAAATTAAAAGGCGTCTGCACAGCCAACGACACAATCAAAACAGCAAATAGACAACCCACAGAATGGGAGAAAATATTTGCATGCTGTACATCTGATAAAGGGCTGATAACCAGAATCTGCAAAGAACTCAAGCAAATCAGCGAGAAACAACCCAAAATCCTATTGCAAATGGAAGGAGGGAGAGGGGTGGGGGGTCATGGTGTGTGACCAAAAAAAAAAAAAAAAAGATAAAATAAAATTAAAAAGACCAACAACAAAAAAAAAAAAAAAAAAAAAGCAGGCAAAAGACATGAGCAGAAAATTATGTCACACATGTATGTACCCAAAGCAAAGGTGATTACATGAAATAATGGGCTTGTTAACTACATTAATTTGCTCAATGTAGTAATCACTTTGCTATGTACATGTATATCAAGATTTCAAAACATCATAATGTACACCTTAAATATACTGTATACAATAAAAATAAAATAAAATTCAAAAACAACTTGTTAACATAGTTCACTGTATTAAGATATGAAAACAAAACATTATTCTTACCATAAATTTAGTAAAGTTTATAAAAATGAAGTTTAAAATTTATAAAAATGAAGGAATTATAACATTTATAAAAAAGAAGAAATTATAGCCGGCGTTGTGGCGGGCACCTGTAGTCCCAGCTACTCGGGAGGCTGAGGCAAGAGAATCACCTAAGCCCAAGAGCTGGAGGTTGCTGTGAGCTGTGATGCCATGGCACTCTACTGAGGGTGACAAAGTGAGACTCTGTCTCTAAAAAAAAAAAAAAAGTGAAATTATAAAATTTATAAAAATGAAGAAATTAAGAAAAAAAGGATTAGCAAGTTGGAATGGAGGAAGGTTCCTTAACTTGATGAAAAGCATTGCTACTTTAAGGAAAAAAGACTGTCAGTTCCTTGGGTTGAATGAAGATGCCAACAGCCATGGAATTTATTACACTTCTATGCATGAAGAAGGAAATAACCAAGTCCCACTCCTCTTATGTCACGTGGAAACTTCCAAAGATTTGCACCTTTCAGCAAACAGATGTCAATTTAAATTTTACTACCAGTGCAACAAATTATGAAGGAAGAACTTAAGTTGCTTAAAATTGAAGACATTTAAGGTACAGGTTATATTTCTCTGTCAATATCTGATGACTGGGTGACTTAATAGATTCCTTTGTGTGACTATTTCCACATACAGGTTTATAGTAACAGGAAACAGAGCAGGATTATATATTTACACACCATTCTCCACACTCACTAGGAAAGTAAAGCTGATGAATTTGTTAATATTCTCCCCATTTCACTTTTGCAGTAGTTTCATGATGCAGGTATACAGTCTATTGTTTTCCCCCTAGCTCTTTGGGGACGGAAGAAACCTTTCCTTCTTCCTGAAATTTCTCTCAATAGCAGTTAAAAAGGTTTTCTGTTTCAAGGTTAGGCACTGGAAATCCCTTAGTTTGCAGCAAGAGAAAGGAGTAGACCCAAGTACTTAAAACACACAATAAGATAAAAGGATAGGCAGAAAGAATTTTAACAAGAAGAACACAGGACATATTATTTTGCATCCACAAGTACCTACCAAAATTCAGAGTCACCGCCCACAAATGGTGAAATGTAAGTAAGATTTTCTTTAGAGTTGGCAACAGTACATCTCTATGGCTGCCTGTGTCCCATAATTTTTGCTATTTTAAAAAGAGCTTCACTGAAGTAAAATTGATATTTCTAATCATAAATAGGACATATCTAATGTGTTCAGTCTGGTATATTTTGACATGTGTTTATACCCATGCAACCATTACCGCAATCAATCAATGAACATGTCTATTATCCTCAAGTGTTTTCTGGTGCTATTTCTAATCTTCCTTCCTGCATAGGCAACCTCTGATGTGCTTTCTGGTTTTAAATTTCATCTTGTTGTATGCTATGTCTTTTTTCCTCCCTGACCACTCTTGAACTTTGTTCTCAGATGTTGTTACGTTACTTGAAACCCATTTGATCCTTTTGGGCCTTGCATTTGAGTTTTGTTAGGTGAGACTTAACAGTTAGTTGAGGATGAGTTTTGCCCCACTACTGAGGCAAAACCCTTTGATTACACTACCCAATGCTCAGTGAATAATGGTGTTTTCTCACTATGACTGGTGGGAATAGGCATTATTTTCTGGCCTTGTGTGATTTCTGAATATTGTACCCTATAATCCTTCACAGGAGTTTTCTAATATTTCTGAGATGATTGGTAGGCAGCTGAAGACTCACCAGGCACCTACTGAATATCTCTGGAGATCTCTCTCTGATTAGCCTTTTTTCTCTGATATCCTGTGCTAATAACTCTGGCTGTCCTGGCCCCCCCGGATCAGCTCCATTTCCTAATTCAGCAGAGTCACTCCCTCTGCTTAGGGTCACTTTCCTGTACTTCAGCCTGGAAAGATCTCTTGCCAATAAGTTGGGCCATTATAGGGCTTACCTTGTTTATTTCCTATCTCTCGGAAATCACTGATCTGCTTTGCCTAATGTCCAATGTCTTGAGAACCATTGCTTCATAATATTTTAAATTTTTTGTTAGATTTTTTAGGTGAGAAGGTAAGTCTAGTATCTGTTTTATCATCTTGGCTAGAAAAGGAAGTTCTTCTACTCAGTATTGAACAGAAGTCATGGTGACTGAGTAGTAAGACACATACACATGCCTGTACATATACACGCAAAGAAATAACAGGTGTGGCAATTGTGAAGGAAGAAACAAAACTGTCGCTATTCATACCTACTATGGTTACATAGAAAAATCTATAGAATATATTGTCACGTTAATAACAAATACAAGAGTTCAGCAAGTTGCTGGAAACATGTTCAATCTACAGAAAAAAAAATAGCTGTACTCTTAAAAGCCAGCTAGAAACAATTACAAAAGGTAATTACAAAGATTCAATGTACCATCACCAAAAAATTATAAATTAATTAGGAATAAATCTAGCAGATGTAATAAAACATCCTACTTAAAAATATCTGAGAACACCCCCCAAAATGGAAAAATCATGCTGTGTGCATTGATTAGTAAATCTCAGTTGAGATGGTTATTTTTCATATATTTATCTATACATTTGTGCAACTGCTATAAAATGTCTCGATGCTTACTATAATTAATAATATTACTGTTATTTTGGTAGAACATTACCAAAAGGTCTATAAAATTGGGAAAACAATGGCCAAAAAGAACCTAGATAATGTTGAAGAAGAAAAATATTCTTCCCCCGCCTTCCTTCCTTCTTTCTTTTCTGTCTCTCTTTCTCTCTGTCTTTCTTGTCACTTAGTAGCCATCTAAGTTATCAGATTGAAATATTTCCTTCTTATGTATCAAAGTTACTGTAAAGCTGCTGTATCAATCAGGGCATAGTCAAGAGACAGAAACCTCGCCAGTTGTTTTAACAAAGAGGATTTGATATGAGGAACTGTAGACTTATGTACAATTGTCAGTGGGGGGGTAAGTAGAGCCCTAAATGGAACACAAAGGTTTCACAGAGCCAGTGACAACAGGAGTCGTCTACTAAGTCTGGGACTAAGGAACAGAGGAAGCTGAAACTTGGAGTTCTGAGGGGACAACACACTTTGGTGGTTGTCTCTGAGGGGGACATGATGACACTGGCTGGGCAAGAGTTGGGAAAACTGCCAGCTGGTTAAGCAGCTGGTAGAGTTCCATGACAGAACTGCTGCTCCCTGGCTGAAGAAGTGAGGGTGGAGTGATGCTCACAGAAACCACACGCAGACAGGAGGAGCGAGTCCCTTATTCTGCTCCTAGCAACGTCTAATAGGAGCAACTGGCAAAGCAAAAGTGGGGTTTGCAGAGTTCCTGCCCCAGAGTCACAAAGCAGAATGTGGAAAGGTGGATTTGGTGCAAAAACACAATAATAATGTAACATCTGGAGATGCCACACAGAATTCAAACTCAACAAAATAGAGCCATGTTCCAAATCCACCAGACCCAGACCTTCATGGAATAAGGGTGTTTTGTATGAATATGTAACATTATGAATTAGTGAACTGTTAGTGCTGAGACAACTTGATATCCACATGGAAAGAGAGAAAAGGAGGTGGTTAACTTTACAACTTACAAAAAAAAATATTCCAGATGTATCCAAATTATACATGTGAAAGCCAAGGATGTAAAACCTTCAGAAGAGCACCTAGGAGAACCTTTTTATGAGATGGTGATGGTGAAAAGGATCTTAAATACAACAGAATAAAATAAAGTCACGAAAGAGAATACTGATAGATACCACTACATTAAATGAGAACTTTCGTGTGACAAAGAACATCTTGTACCCCAGGAGTAGAAAGTCTGAGAAGATACTTGCAGACTACATAATTCA
Organism: Otolemur garnettii; assembly: GCF_000181295.1. Taxonomy (NCBI): domain Eukaryota; kingdom Metazoa; phylum Chordata; class Mammalia; order Primates; family Galagidae; genus Otolemur; species Otolemur garnettii. The sequence continues at coordinate 4,920,604 of NW_003852491.1, read as the reverse complement.
TAAAGGATTAGTGTTTAGATCAGCGGTTCTCAACCTGTGGGTCACAACCCCTTGGGGGTGGAACAACCCTTTCAGAGGGGTCGCCCAAATACATCCTGCATATCAGATATTTACATTACAATTCATAACAGTAGCAAAATTACAGTTATGAAGTAGCGATGAAAATAATTTTATGATTGGGGGTCACCACAACATGAGGAACTGTAAGGAAGGGTGGCAGCATTTAGAAGGTTGAGAACCACTGCTCTAGACTATATTAAGACCCCTCCAAATCTTTAAGAAACAGAGAACCCAATAATGCCAAAGTACATGTAAAAGCCATTCAGAGAAAGAAATCTGATATCCAACAAACCATAAAAATATTCTCAATGCCACTACTGGGTCTATTCAAAATATAACAGTGAAATATCATTCTGTACTTTTCAGATTGACAGAATCAATAAATCTGGCAACACAAGCATTGGTGAGGACGTGGAGAAATAGAAGTTCATGTTTCTGATGAGAACATAAATTGGTAAAACCACTCTGAGTGGCAGTTTGGCATTCTCTAGTAAAGTTGAAGATGTCCACATTGATTACCTACCAATTCCGTTTCTGAATGTTTGTGCTGGAAAAACTCCCTTATATGCCCAAGGAGAACTATCTGAGAATTCTTACTGCTGTACTTTGTAACTGCAAGAATGTAAAAGCCACCAACATTTCTCTCATTTAGGGAATAGTAAATAAATTGTGGTTTACTCACAGTCGGATATGATATCACAGTTTAAATGAGTGAATGAGAGACGCACGAACTAAAAAAAAGAAGTTTGAGAGATGAGCAAGTTGTTAAAAGATATTGCAAAAGATATTGCACATAAAAATTTTAAACACAAAATTACACATATATACATGTGTACATGCACATATAAAATATGATATATTCATCTATAAAACAAATTAACACAAACATATTCATTCCTTGGCACCCATGCATTATTGGGGTTACTCTAGGAAAGGAGGAAAAAAGGGAAAGAATAAGCAAAATTGACGAGGGGCAGTTCACCAGTGTCTGTAACATTTTATTTCTTTACAAGGAGTTTTAGCGCAATATGATGAAATGTTAACATCTGTTTAATCTTGGAAAAGAGTACATATGTGTCTGACACGTTATTTTCCATATGTCTGGAGTGTTGCATAACTAGGAAGAAAAACAGAAAAGATTAAATGAGATAATGTGCCCAAAGCACTGCGGCCACCTTATCACTGTGATTTTTAAACAGAGTGCTCACGCTCATTGAGGGACAATCCTATGTTTGTTGGGTCCAAAGGAAGCTGCACGTCACATTTGGCATGGTTGGGTTGGCTGAAAGAGAGAATATCCTATAGGTTTTCGAAAACCACGTCACTCCTAAACTCCTTTGCTACTGGTTACCACCACTAAATTAGGATAACATTCTCATTTTACAACTGTGGACACTATAGCTCAGAGAAGAATAAGTAGTGCACAGTAATCTCATCACATAGCATTTGTTTTGGAACTGAGATGCTTTTAAAATTGGATTCTTAATTGTCTTTCTGGGCCACGTCATAGGATGGAAGATGGAGCCCCACTAATGAAATCAGTTAGTGTGATTTTGAATTGAGCTTGTGTTGCATGGAGCAAACTATTTGCCTTCTTGGAGTCTCAGATTCCTCAACAACAACAAAAATATTGGGAGGATCAAAGGTACTTTATGGGGATTCTGGGAAGCTTTATGGGCTGACATAGAACAGAGCTCCTGGCTCAGAGAGGTACTCAGTCAATTCTGGTTCCTCAGCAAGTCCTCCTCAGTGGAGTGGACTACCCAGACTTTCTCTTCTTGCTACAC
>NW_003852491.1:4904404-4918714 GCF_000181295.1 Otolemur garnettii | reverse complement strand
GAGTATGTGATTGAACCTGCACGAATGAATCACTCTTGGAACTTTTACCGCAGCTATTAGGAAAGATAACACTCTTTCCATTAGGGTTGCTGAGCTGGGTTGATATGAATCTGGAGATTTCATTCAGCAACTTGCCATCGTGAGGGTAGAGTCCACAGAGAGTGGAGACAACACAAAAGAAAAAGATGCAAGACATGGGGAGACAGATTTCTGATGGCATAATTAAACCCCCCAGATCCAGCCACCCCTGACCACCCCTGACATGGACCTTTCAGTTATGTGATCTAACAAGGCCTTCCTTCTTCCTTCCTTCCCTTTTTCTTATTTTTGTTAGTTTGTTTTGGCCAATTTCACCAGTTTACAAATGGAAGAGTTAAAGTCCTTTGTGCTTCAAGGTTTTAGTCAAATCATTGACTTTAAAATGATGGATGGGACATCAACAATCCTACCTACAACCTGTTCATTTTTTTTTTTTTTCTGCATTAGCATCAATACCCACCCAACCATTCCCTATAGAGCAGTGTGCTAACTCCTTCAAGTTCTGGCTCAAAAAAATGCTGCTTGGTAATCCGTACTGGGGGTCAGCTTTGAACTGTCTCCTGCTAGGACATAAGTCTCTTTCATGCAAAGTATTTAGAAAGGAATAGAGAGTATAATTGTGTAAGCCTGTGAAAGCCAGGTGAGTGATACTGTCATTAACCCTCATCCAGGCAAACATCTGCATAGTCTTCTGGCAGCTTAGGTGAGCCAGCTGATGGATAGCTGACTCCTGGTGTTCATTTAGATGCCTTGGCAGCTGGAACACACAGGTCGGGAAGAATGACGTGCCAAACACAACTGTTCCCAGATTCTTTTAACCGTAGGTACAGATTCCTATGGTCTTCAGGGATAGCTTTATTCCATCCCATAATTTGGCCCATCCAGGCAAGCGGCAGCTTCTCTACCGATGGGATATAGAAACATTTTGGTGTCACAAACCAGGTTATGTTTCTGAGTTGAGCCCTGAAAAACTGTAACCTTTGTAATAACCATGAACATAGTGGTTAAGCTTATGGGTTTGGGAGTCAGGAAAACCTGGGTCCCAATAGTATTACTTTCACCACAAATATGGCCAATAATAGTGTTTACCTCCTGGGGCTGTAGTGAGGGCGAACGGATACCACATAGGCAGAGCATCTGGACATGCTTCAGACACTACCAATGTTAACCATCATCATAATGATGACAGTAATTGTGTCTCTCTTTTCTCCACTGTGACTACATTTTTTCTTAAATTAGGGAAAGAGCCAGAGGGTTGTCTTTGGAGGTTGTCAGGAAGAGCAGAATGGAAGACACTGGGTCCCACTGAAGCCAAACTGAGAGGGGTCCTAACAAGGTGAGGGCCAGGGGTTCATGGAAGAGGAGAAAGGGGGGATCCCATGACCCATCCAGGGATGGAGATGTCAATTGTCAGGCCTGGGATCCTTCCATCTCTCCATGACTTTTGTGGTCAGTCTGCAGCTGGCCAATGGCAGCTCTGCTGCAGAGGGCCCTTCTTCCAGGACCCTCTTGGGCCCTGCCACCCCACCACCTGCTCCAACAGAGCCATTTGTTATTGGCACAGGCAGCTAGAGGCAGTGAAGGGACCAATCTCCCCAGAAATCCAGTCTCTGCTCAGTCTGAGAATCTCTTGGTGCAGCTCAGAGTGATGGAGCTGGGCTCTGGGGGTTGAGGGGTCCTATGGTGGGTATAATAAATCTCATCTTATAATCTCAGGAGTAGAATAAATAGAATTTAAAAATATATGTGGTTTTGACTCAGCTGGTAGAACTGAACATTAGTCAGGTTGCCTTTCTCTGTCTGCCTGGGGTCACATCTAAATTTGGAGGTGCCAAGACCTCAGCAGGTGTCATTGGGAGAGGAGGAGGACAGAGTGTTTGGTCTTGGTCTTGGTGCTGCCAGCCATCTTTGCTGGTTTCCCCTGTGACGCGTGGAATCCCCATCTGGCCTTGTCTTCCATCCATAGAGGTCCCTGCTGTCTTCCTTCCTATCCAGCTACCAACTGCTTGAGTTTACACCATCTCTCCACCGAGGGCCCGTAGAGACATTCTGTGGTTCTTATTCCATGCAGGGTCTGAGGCTAACTCTGCTAGCCTGTCTCAGGCTCACCTCAGGATGTACACAGAAAACTTTTCTGCTCCCACTCTGGCTTGGTGCAGGGGCTCTGGGGTCCTGCCATATTCAGAAACTTTAGTCCCGGGGTGGAGAACAGGGGCCTTCTTTGCTTTTGAGTTCCCACAGATATCTCAGGGTTCTGCAATTCCTCCAGCCCCTACCCTATAGTCGGGCTTATGGGGAGGGCACAAAGCCTCTTCTTGTTGACTCACGAAAGCCAAACTCTCCTATCCTCTAATTTTCCTCCTTCGCTCAAGCCTGGTAAATGTTTATCTGGTCTGGGAATGTGTTTTCTATGTTTTTGAGGGGGAATTCTAGGGTCACTGAGTATCTTTGACTCACAAAATGTCTTTGTGTTCAGAGCTCAGAACTGCGACATGCCTTCTCTGGGGCAGAATGCTGGCAACCCAGCCATTGTGTGGGCAGAGGAAGCACCCTGGAGCAACAGGAACTTATAGTAATGAAAACACACCCTCCCACACTAGTTAACATATCAAAGCATTATTCCCTCAGAGTCTGCAAAAGGCCTTAGCACAACACATAAGGAAAACTCCTCACTTTGGTTCCAGGTAGATGGTTCTCTTTGGAGATAAATTTCTGGGCCTTAGCTTGGCTTTCTGGGAAAGGAGAAGGGTTAATTGTGTCTTGAAATGATGCAATTATAATTTCTGCTCCATGTTCCCCCTAGAGTTCTCCTGCACTCAGCATGCCTGTGTGTTTTTTGAAACGTGGTTGTGGCAGAAGGTCCACTGATGGAGGAAGCAAGAGACCTGGATTCAGTGTGTCACTCATTGGCTGGTTAGCTTGGGAGTGTCATGTGTTTTCTCTGGTTTTGCTTCCATTGTGCACCAGAGGAGGTTACCCCCTTAGGGTTGTAGTCAAATTAGGTGAAGAGAACTGTAAGCACACCATGAGAAATTGGAAAGCACCACAAGCAGTAACAAAATGTTGAGATCGCCCAGGAGAAGTCTCCTCAAGGAGTCCAGGCAGGCATAGCTCCTGGTCATTTTCTTGGAGAGGCGACGGGGCACAGCTATCATGAAGTTAGACTCACAGGGCTTGAATGCTAGACTGCAAATCAGTGACCTGCGGCAAGTTATTTAGTCCCTTTGGATGCTCATTTCTCCCACTTGTAACGTGGAATTTATCATAGTGTCTATTTCCCAGAGTGAGAGATTCTGGCATAGAAACGGCATGAGGGTCTGCAAGAAAGGAGAGGAGGCCAGTCCAGTGACAAGGAAAGACTTTAACAGAGGGAAGAAGCAGAGTGGAGAGTGATCAGGTGTCAGCTCAGCTCCCACACACTTGCAAAAGGCTTTTATTAGACTTACCAGTATAGCTGGAATGGGGAAACAATCCTGGAGTATCACCAAGGGCTCTTCTCTACTGTGGGTCGGGATCACGGACAGGGTATTTCCAGGAACTCTGGCCTTGAGGCACTTCCAGAGTTTGGGGAAGGGATTGTTGGTTTCTGGCTTGATTTTCTAAAATGGTTGCCTTATCAGGGTTATGAGGGTTCCTTTCCTACACAGAGTTATTTTGAAAATTAAATAAGATAATGCATGTAAGTGCTTAGATCTGTGCCTGGAACATAGTAAGTGCTCAGTAAATACTAATTATTGGTAACCCACAGGCAGGCAATGGTTTTTAGTCATGGAGAGATCAGCCCTGGTACGTATGTTTTCTTGTCTTAAAAACTTAGTCTTTAAATCAAGTATTGGAGACTTTTTGGCCTTTGGTCTTCAGTCTGTTTTGCCTTTCAGAATCTGTGTTTTTCTAGCCTCTGGAATATTGGCATATTGGACTTAGCACAAGCGTGGGACCTGACAGTGAGTATTTCCTCTCTGTCTCTCCTGAGTAACAGCCCTGGTTTGTGCCTCTGTGTCCTACTCTCCACCTCAGCCTGTCCACTTCCCTAAGACTCTGTGTCTGACCTCATGTGCCACTGTGCTGTGGCAGGGGCTGCCTCTAAGATTTTCCATGCAGTAGGCTCTGTATTTGCTCCCTGGAAAAGGTTCAGTTACCTGCTGAGAGTTCCCAGCCATGGCAGACAACTCCATCCAGAGTGCTTATGATGGCCTTCAAGTAGTTTTAAAATATGCCCTTCAGTCTGGCCCTTTCTGCTTAGACCTGTGGCACTAGCTGGAAAACTATTTAGCAAATCCATTACCTCTTCTTTCTGGGGACATAGCTAATGCCATTTCACATGGCTGTGTGACTGAGTTCTTTCTAACAGAACATGAGCAGAAGTGGCATGAGCCACTTCCAGACCTGGCCTGTAAACTGTCTCATACATGTGTGCCCATGCACTTTCCCTGGTTGCTGAATTGATGTAGATGAGCACAGTAAAATGGGAAGGCAAGTATTGGAGATGGCAGAGCCACAACACTGAGGGAGCCTGGGTTCCTAGAGACTCTCAAAAGATTGATGTGTAGCCAGGAACAACTGTGTTGGGTCTGAGCAAGTCATATACTTTCGCTGTGCAGAGACATTGCAGTTTAAGGGTTGTGGGAGGGATTAATCCTTAATCTAAATAATCCACATGCATTGCCTGAGGTCTATCACTAATTCACTCTATGTTTAATGCCTCCTCAATGGTTTTCCTTCTCCAAATCTCATTCCACATGGCTTCCAAAGCAATAACACAAATAGGAAAGATTAACCATAGTCACTCACTCTCTTGCTCCTAGATCCTTCCCAGATTCCTATAGTATAAAGCCCAAAGCTTTTTATTATCTGGTCCTTCCTATACCTCCTGATTTGTTTTCTACTTGTCTTCCTGTTGAACCCTGTAAATTCTCAAAACCAACAATCAGAGCACTGCAAAACATAGCTTTATGCATGAAAGAGAACACAGATATCACCTGTTGTGTATGGAAACAGATACTGGCGATTCCAATGACATGGTCAGGTGAGTTGCACTTTCACTGAGTTAAGGGAACAACCTGGTCCCCAGCTGCCTTTGTACTCACCTATTTATATTATTTGCTATTATCAAGTCTTACAAGAGACACATAAAGACATATAAAAGGCACATAAAGTCATAAAGAACACACACAACCACAGCCACATGTGAAAACACTGACATGAGTGACAGGAGGCTTTACTCATCATCCTCCACTATTGCCCCATCGCCTGCTTCACTGCTACTGCCACACCAAATGAGCCACTCCTTTTCATTCCTTCGGCCTCTGCCTAGGAGCCTTTCCATGCCTTACCCTCTGGGGAATGCCCCAGTCATTCCCTAAAACTCCCCTAGGGGTTATCTTTCTAGCTGAGCATCTTCCACTTCCTCCTAAGGCAGGTGAGTCAAATCTTCCTCTATTAAAGCTCTGTGTGGACGTTCTCCAGCTCAGCACTGCCCCTAGTGACCTGGTTAGGTATCTGTTTCTCTCACTAGACTGTGGGCCTGGAGGAGAAGAATATTAGTATTCACACAGCAGTATTCTACAAATATTGAATGACTGAAGAAGTACAAGTCTGTATGTCTAGATGCAATTTAACCAAAATATTGGACTTTATACGCACATATGTTGACAGCCTAATGGCTGGTGGTAAGGTCACTTGCAGCTTTCCCCCTGCCTAGGAAGACCACAGATACGACAAGGAAGACAAAGAGATCAAAGCTCTCCTGGCTTCTATCAGTAGCTGGAATGTGGAGCCTCATGTCAGTTGAGTTAAAAATAACACATTCTCCTGTCCACTAAAATACATTAGAAAAATTAAGACATCAAGCATTGGAGAAGTTTAGAAAAATAAACATTCAACTGTGTACCTACCATTAGGATGCAACAGATGTTGACATTTTGCCTTATTTACTTGGAGCTTCTGTTAAAGAAATAAATGTAATGGATAGAGCTGGAGACCACTCTGAGGCATCCCCTCCCCTTCCTTCCCCCAAGGCAACCTTCTCTGAGGTTGATATGCATCCTGACCTTCCTATATGATTTTGTACTTTTACCTTGCAATATACAACATTAAATAGTGTTACATATATATATATATATATATATATACATACATATATATATAATATATGCAGATTTCTGAGTTTGCCCTCTCCCATCTTTAAGAATAAAAAAAATAAAATATACACAGATCAATATATGTGTGTGTGTATAGTATCATATTGTACATATCAATATTGTGTTTTTTGAGACTTATATTTAGTTGCATGTAGATACAATGAATTAATTTGAATTGACAAAAATCGCTCCACTGTATGGCTAATTCAGTATACTCTCCATGTACCTACTTAGAGATAGTTGTTTTCATTTTTCACTATTATAAACCACTTGTTAAAAAAAAAACTTTGTTTATGTATCTTTTGTGTGCACAAAACAGGTTCTAACAGTCAGAACCATTCACTCATAGAACTGGCTGCTTCCAGTGGTAAGGGGCGTCTAGTCCCCACCACCGATCATAGAGAAGTTATTAAGAAATTCTATAAAGGGCCCAGCACAGTGGTTCATGTCTGTAATCCTGGCACTTTGGGAGGCCAAGGAGGGAAGATTGCTTCTCCTGAGCTGAAGAGTTCAAGACCAGCCTGAGCTTGAGCTCAGGAGTTTGAGACTAGCCTGAGTAAGAGCAAGACCCCATCTCTACTAAAAAATAGAAGAATTAGCTGGGAATTGTGGCGAGTGCCCAAACTGAGGAGGCCGAGGCAGGTAGATCACTTTAACCCAGGAGTTTGAGATTGCTGTGAACAAGGCTGATAACCACAGCACTCCAGCCTGGGCAACAGAGTGAGACTCTGTTCCCTACCCCTCCTCTCCCAAATGCCATAAAGGGGTTTCCTTTACTGCTGAGTAAGTTGAATCCAGTGATGCTAAGTTCCCCTTCAACCCTGAAGCTCAAGGTTTTCATGGCTTTAGGAATAAAAGCACCAAATAAGTCAGTTCCAGGGCTTTTGCTGAATTCTGGTGTCATAGGGAAAATGCAACAGAAGCTGATCCTGGGGCAGTGGTCTGAAGGTCTTCTGTCTGTGGATGCCTTCGTGCTGGAGGCAGGATCTATTGAAACTGTCATACCAAGCTCTGTTCATTCAGTCATTTGACAAGTGTTTATTAGTACCTGTTATGTGCCAGACATTGTCTTAAGTGTTAGGTTTATGTGGTGAGGAAAATAAAGTCTCCCGTGGAGTTTATGATCGCAGATAAACATGTAATATAAAGCGGTGCTGCTGTTCTGGACTGAATTGTGTCCTGTGAAATTCATATGTTTAAGCCCTACCCTTCAGGATATGACTGTGTTTGGAGCTAGAGCCTTTAAAGAGGTGATTAAGTAAAAGTGAGGCCCGTAATGTGGGCCTTAATCCAATCTCAGTATTTTTATAAGAGGAGGAAATTTGAACGTAGCAAGGAAAGATACCAGGAGTGCACAAGCACAGAGGAAAAGACCAGGAGAGGCTGCAGCAAGGAAGCAGCTGTTTGCAAGTCCAGGGGAGAGGCCTCAGAAGCAACCACTGACTGTTCTGAGACTTAGGATGTGATGACCAGAGCCTTGGAACTTTTTAACTGACTACTTGACTTTATGAGTTATTTTCAAGACATGGTGGCAATTTCTGCAAAGTAGAGGAGCTGAGATTCAGATGGCCTCAGCCACAGACTTCCTGACACCAAGACTGCCCATCCCTCATTAACCTGTAACTTCTGAATTAAACAACCTGCCCTGAAGCACACAGCTCCTTATTAGTTTCAGTGCAGCCTGCCCCAGAGCACATAGCCACATTCCTCAATCCTCTCCTCTTCCCCCTTCCCTGAACAATAAAAGGAGCCTAAAGTTCGTACAATGCAGGATGGTTCTTTGGAATACCAGTCTGCCATCTTGTTGGTTTTCTGATCTTCCAAATAAAGTTGCTTTCCTTGCCTCAACACCTTGTCTCTTGACTTACTGACTATTGTACTGTGAGGGGCATGAGCTTGGATTCTGTTACCAAATAATTGGGGTGGGGCACTAGGACTTCCCTCCATTTGCTCTTATGTTTTGTAGGAGAAAATTTTTCCTTGTCAGACAAAGCTTGATGGGCTCTTGAAATTTACATGGAGCTAAAAGCCTGGTGTTCATTCTCTTAGAGAAACCTCATTGGACTCCACAGAGATCTCCTGGGTGGTCAGACGCAGGACTCTGTGTCCGTCTCTCAGGGGCCCAGCTCCATCAGACCCTCTCCCCCATGACCACCTTACCCAACTGTGGGTAACAACCTGCCCGGCCCTTCCAGCCTCCTGCCACTGGATAAATTAACCTAACTGTGGAGAGTTAATTTGTCTGACTCTAAAGTGCATTCAATAAGTGTAAAACAAAACTAATTGGTTCTCTTCCATACAAATTTAATCATACCATAAAATGTGATCAATGCAAATAAAAACCATTGAGTAAGTTAAGTGCTGAGGATCCATAAAGGGGAAAAAATGGTCCATGCGCATAATCGTACGAATCGAAATCCTGATGTGTAGTCACTTGTGCATTAATCATCCTGCATGCCAGGGTTGACAATAGCTGGGCCGTGTTGAAGGGATGCTGCAAATTTCCTTCTTTTGTGCCAATTGTGTGGAGGAGATAATTCTCATATTGATTTGGGGGCGCATGTTATCAGCTAATACGTTCTGGATAATATTCATTTGGACACGTATTTGTGCGTCTGCCACCCACACATTGCTTGCAGGCACTGCTCAACTTTCTTTGTGCTGAGACTGACTGTTGTCCTTACAGAGAGGGTCTGGGGTTTGTGAATTGACATCCGATGCACTTCCCAAAGGGTCCAGTGATGCAGATGGGGAAGCGGAGGGCTCTTTTGTGCATAATTTATTTGGGAAAGACAAAGGCGGGTAGAATTTGGTGACTTGTGAAATGTCAAACCTAGTGCTTTGGTTCATTGTCACTCCCTACCAGAGAGGCAAAAGGAGGCATTCACATCATTTACCTTCGTTCATGTAATAGACACACTGTTGGTTCCTTTCTATGCCAGCGGGAATTTTCAGGCGTTAGCCTGGAAGCTCAGCCCTGTTCAGACTCTGAATAAGACCTATTAGTACTGGGTCCATGGGGGAAGGGCTGCCTTGCAGTCAATCTTCTGTCATAGATATGCACCTGGGGGACCCTCTCCAAACTCCTGCCCAGGGAACATGAGTGTGCTTCTGTTTTTCATTATGACCAAAGCTTTTACCGAACTCATGCCAAATCAGATAGTCCGCTAGAACCAGGTCATTGCTACCTATGCTACGTCCATATCTGTGAATGCTGAGCCTCACCCTGGCCTGGGATGAGCTGAGGCCAGGTACCTGGACCACTTTGATGTGGATCTTATGCGGACTGTCACGGTTCTCCGATGAAGTCAGCTTCCTATTTCTTTCCCTCCTACCTCCCCTTCTTGCTTCTATTCCCCACGGTAATGCGATATAAACTGTGGATTGTCACTAACACCCATTCTCCTCTTCTTCCACAGCAATAGAATACATGGACGTGTAGATGCTCAGTAAGGTACTGCAATTTCACCTCCCTTGCAATTAGGCGTGGTGTGAGTAAGTTTCTTTCCAATGGAATATAAACAGACAAATGTGAGCCCCTTTCAGTACTGACTCACAATCTCCAATGGGCATGCCTTTATGCTCCTTCTCAGTTCTTCTGCTAAGGAATGATAATGATCACAGAGATCTCTGAAGTGTTTAAGAAGGAAAACTTACCACCATTCTGGGATCCTGAATGTCGACATGGAGCAGAGCTCTCCGCCCATGTGAAATACCTTCCCTAAACTGGCCATGTGAGGGAGAAACAAACTTCTGTTGTGTTTGAGCCATTGTATTTTGTTCTATTTGTTATAGCACCTATGCTAACCAACACGTTCCATTATGCCTCCTCTCTGTAGACTGGTTTGTATCTTTAAGTCTTACACTGACCAGTCCTACTTACTCCCTGCTGAAATTCTAGTTCTTTGATCTCATCTGTTCAGCATCTTACCATCTCCCATGGAAATAGCATTTCTTTTCTGAGTAGAAAAATAATACAAACACACATTGTAAAAAGAGACAATAAAGATTTGTATAAAGAATAAAGTTTTAGTCACTATTATTACTTTATTCAGAGATAATCACACTAAGCCTTTTTCTCTACATTTGTGCATTTGCACAAAGTATTTTTACTAAAGTATAGTACATATTGCAGGAAGAAAGTTCAAATATCATAAGTAGGCAAGTTGATGAATTTTCACAAGGTGAATACACCCTTGTAACCAGCAAGCATGTCAAGAAACAGAACATCCTTGCACTCAAGAAACCTACCGCCGTTCCCATTTAAACGCTGCTTCCAAAAGTAAATATTCTTTTTTATAAACTAAAAATTGATCAAATATTTTTGTAGCTGATTTTTAAATAAAAATTATTAATATAAGCTTCTTTTCATGTCAACGTGTATAGACAGCCACCATAATCTTTAAAGATTATTAATATCCCATTTAATTACTGTTTAAAAATTTATTTACTATTATAGGTTTTATTTATTTATTTTTGATATTGAAAACAGTGCTTCAATGAGGATTATTATATGTAAATATATCTTTCTACACCTTTCCCTCCTAAAACTGCAGTCATAGAAATTGACTTCTTGGATCAAAGGTATAAATACTTCAGGGATTTCAAAAAACACCTTTTGTCTGGATACAGTAGCTCATGCCTATCATCCTAACACTTTGGGAGGCTGAGGATTGCTTGAAGGTAGGAGTTTAAGACCAGCTTAACATAGCCTGCCTCTAGAAAGGGGGGAAAAAAAAAAGAAAATTACTGAGGCATGACAGTACACACCTGTACTTGGCAACTCAAGAGGCTGAAGCAGGAGGACTGCTGGAGCCCAAGAAATTGAGGCTGCAGGTAGCCATGATTAGACCACCGCACTCATTTCCCTGCTTCTGATCATGGTCCCTGACCTTCTTTGCAATTAGGATGGTCATGTGACCCAGATCTGACCAATCATAGTACCTTTGGTGTGAGACCATGATAAAGTCAGGACCAACCAGAGTTCTTCCCCGAAATTTATACACAAACAATAGAATAGAGACTTCTCTAATCTGCTATTTGGGGTATGCTGGAAGAAAGTGAATTTGGGGCTGTCTGTGGCTGTTTTTCCCATAATATGGAGAGTTTTGTTGTCATTGCTGCTTTTAGAATAAAACTAGAAACAGAGATAAAACACAGGGCTCAAAAGAGTAGGAAAGAGGCACTTGGGTAAGGTTGAACCCTTGAAGCTCTGGGTTTTATGGGTCTTTGATTAGAGGAGCTAGTGTCCTTCCTAGTTTCCTAAGACACTGAATTGCTCTTTTGCTTAAGCTGGTTTAGGTTTTTATTTCTCTAACTCATAACTGAAGGAGTTGTGGCTATAACATACTTCTGTATAAAGATTAAACCTCACACAGGGAGAAGTTTCTGACATACTACTACACAGAAACCATAAACCACTTTAAAAAGATAGATTTTTTTTCGTTTGCTTTTTGGAATGATAGATTTAGTCATATCCAGTGTTTAAAAAATCAAGGTTGGTCCTTAACTAGCCTTCAACTGAGGAGGGGATCTGTCCTGTATCACGCTGGTGATGATGTTCAAAAAGTTCTTTATAATTTATCCTAATGCAGGGGGGGTATCTAAAGTATTTAGAACTTTGTCGGTAGGCAAGAGGTGTAAGAATTATGCTAGTTATAGGTGAGAACACTACGGTGGCTCAAAGCAGTTTGTTGACTTGTTGACGGACTTTGAGAATGGACAAATAAGACCTCCAGTAATTTCTATATTTCACAAGCAGAATGTTTATCATAGGTTAATCCCAACTAAATGAGAGCTGGGTGTGCCTTCTTTGTACCTCGGAAGATAAGATTTTGGAAAGGAATGTAGCCATTGTAGTTGACTCAGGGGTTCAGGAGAGAAGGAGAGGCCCCAGTATATGTGGAAAGTCAGAGGAAGCCCAGGTCCAGCCAGGTGGTCTGTGTCTATGGTGTGTGTGTGTTTTTAATGATAGCTGGACGCTCAGGGAGACATTAGAGAAGCATCTCTCGGAACGTACTCATCTGGGACTCCAGGAGTGTTCTTGTCCCTGACTGGGAATATGGAAGGACAGGGAAGCATCTTCCCCCAGAAATATTCTGAATAATCAGAGTTCACTAGGCTGGGGCAGAGGAGCAAAGAGGGGGAAAGGCAGGTCGGGTGTATGGAGGACATGGTCCAGAGCAGAAACACAATCTATGACCTCCTATGTAGCAACCAGCCCAAGACAGTTCTGGGACTCAATGTTCTCATCTCTAAAATGGGCACTAGAAAACTCACCTTAGTGAATGGCAACTTGTCAGTAATGGACCTAGAAACTTGGAATCAGAAATGCATCCTGTGGGAAGGTTACTAAGAGGGAAGAAACTGCTATATAGTAACATTAGTGGAAGGGTTAAGGTTTCAGGATTTCTCTCCACAAAACTCCCACGCCCCAAGGCCTTCATGCTTGTTATTCCTGCTCTCTGAAACTCCCTTCTCCATTCCTATTCAGCCTTCAGATCTCAGGTTAAGTGCTGTTTCCAGTGGGGAAGGTTTCGCTATTCATGCTTGCCCCAAACCAGATTAAACTCTATGAACTCCTACAATTTCTACTTTCAGCACATGTCATTGCGTGTTTAATTATTTGCTGCCATATCCATCTTTGGTTAGACTGAAAGCTTTTTTTATTTACATCACATGGTTGGCACTTCATGTTTGTTGAACAAGTGAAGGAAGGGTGAGTGTGGGATACCTTCTTGTGGTTCATTAGGGATGGGACGCCAGGTCAAGTTCATGGAATGGAGAGATTTGAATTTTTCGATCCTCAAGTTTGGACCTAAAGCAGGGTAGAGCTCAGAAGTGGGAAGATACCTGGACCCCAAACTCCCTCTATAGCTGGGGAGTCCAGTACAGACAGGGAGATGGACTGCATTCTCTCCGGACTCTCTTCCAATTGAACTGAGAAAGATTATACATTAAGCATTAAATAGTTGCCTCTAGAAAGCCCATGTTGTACAGCTCTTGCCTTTTTCAGATACTCACAGACAATTTCTGGCACTCAAGTCCCTGCCTCTGAGTCTCTCTTCGACTTCCTGGAATCGGCTTCCCTCTGTATTGTTGGGGCTCTGCCTTTTTCCCTGTGATTTATCACCACAACACCTCTTGCCGCTGCACTCTTCCATTTGTCTGCTTTCAATAATTATTTAAGCTTTATTAGGTATTTATCAAGTAAACTGTCAGCTTCTGAAGTTGGCTTATTGTAGCCAGAGGTTTAGAAGGGCAATTTGTATGCATCTCGGAGCTCACATGACAAATCCTCTCTCTGGATTGAAATTATGATATGAACATGATGTTTTATGAGATAATAGAATGAGGGACCCAGATTCTAGGGTTGGAGATACATACAGACAGACAGACTTGTGTATCTTTTTTAATTTTTAAAAGTTTTTTCATCTCTGATCTTTCCTGAGAAAGAAATATGTAAGCAGCTCAGATGGTGGGTATTGAAAGATGGGTGTGGAAATGTACTCACGGGGGAGTCGAGAAGGAACAGATGAATAGTTCAGCTCAGATGGCCTTTAAATTCATGAGGTTGAGTGCAAGCCAAGTTAAACACCACTGAGCTCTGTAGTTCCCTGAACTCGGCTGAAATGGAAGATTAATCTGGCTGCAAGGCGCTGAAGGGGTGCTGCCGGACGGGGCCAGAGAGGAAGGCAGAAGCCCAGTGAAGACTCCTTCCCAACAGCGTAGGGGGGGAACAATGTCCTAGAGGCAGTGGTGCAGACTCAGAGGGCAGAGACCTATAAAAGGGCAAACCCACCTTATAATTGTGGCAAAGGAGTTGTACTTGTTCCCAGTTTGCAGCAACCCTAAGGGGTAGGTATTTTTAATGTCATCGTGTTCTTAGGTGGAAATGGAAGCTCCAAAAAGTCACTGAAGAGGGCATCTGTGACTTTGGCTTGTCCTGATTGTCTAGCATCTCTTCCTTCCCTTTTCTGGTTATGGCAGCCAGGTTTTTTATTTTATTTTATTTTTATTTTATTTTATTATTATTTTTTTTTATTGAATGGTAACTGTGTACATTGATGCACTTTGGGGGTACAGTGTGGTGTTTTCATACACAATCCAAGACACTTCCATCAAACTGGTT
>NW_003852491.1:4900778-4904108 GCF_000181295.1 Otolemur garnettii | reverse complement strand
CTTAGCAAAGTATCACAGGAATGGAAGAAAAAGTATCCAATGTACACACACCTATTATGAAACTAATTTAAACCTTTTTATATGAAAGCTATAACCTTTTTTTTTTTTAAATCATTCATTCTCCATTCCCAGTTTACAAATTTAAATATGCCTGAATTTGTATATGCCTCCAACTGCAGAGGTAGGTATGTGACCAGCTTCAGTCACTTTTCATGTAAGTGACCTTACATGACCGACACGTATTCCTGGGAGGGCTACAGTGTATGTAAGCCAGGGGCTATAAGGGGCCTCCATGAGGGCAGGATGTGGCTAACATCAAGGCTGATGGAAAGGAAAAGAGAATTGGGAAGAGTTTGGGATGTTACTAGGCCTAGACCTATGTATTCCTGAAAAGCCCATACCTATATTTTTCAGTTACATGAAATACAAAGAGCCTGTATTATTGTAACTGGTATTACTATAATTATTGTTTCTCTTGTTATTATTGTCATATGTCATTTTGAGTAGTATTTTTTGTCACTATAGCCAAAAGAACCTTGATCAATATAGTCATTCACCTAGAGTGGTAGAAATGGAGGTGATGATAGCAATGGTCTTTTGGGATCTGACATTGTGCATATTTCCTGTTGCACATGTTGTGAGGGAGAAGCATGGAGGAAGAGGTACTTGATTCTGGCCAGGCACAGTGGCTCATGTCTGTTTCCTAATACTCTGGGAGTCTGAGGCAGGAGGATTGTTTGAGCTCAGGGGTTTGAGAACAACTTGAGCAAGACCCTCTCTCTACTAAAAGTAGAAAACTAAGTTGTGCATGTGGCATGTGCCTGTAATTCCAGCTACTTGGGAGGCTGAGGAAGGAGGATTGCTTGAGTCCATGAGTTTGAGGCTGCAGTGAGCTATAATAAGGCCATTGCACTCTAGCCTGGGCCACAGAGCATGGCTCTATCTCAAACACCCCCTACTCCCAGATTCCCATCATGTGGAAATCACCTAGAAGCCAGTGCCCAAGGCAAGTGGCCTTGGACCACATGTGCTTCAGAGGCTCATCTGTCAGTGACCCCTTTGTACCTCAGTGCCACATTTTTACTGAGGACATTAATTCATGATTCTACAAAAGTGCTTTAGAAATGAAAAGATCTGGAAACGCGTTGCTGTTACTATTCTTACTGTTATTATGATTCTCCATTGCTGGGATACCTCAGGGAGGCCAAATACCCATCTGTGCCAGGTATCACATTGAAGTGACAGATAGGTTGCTAGATTAGATGGTCTGTAAGGGTCCTTTGCCTTCAGGAATCTCTATGAAGGGAACTTATATTTCCTCAGTGATGCTTAGGAGCTTGGAGCTTGCTGTACAAACATATAACTTGCGACATCTCACTGCAGCTTTGTGGGGTAGTGTGTCTGCATTTTACCCCCCAGGAAGCTGAAGATTACTCATTTCAAGATCACACAGGGGGCCAGTGGCAGACCTGGAGACTGGGTTTATAATCAGTTCTGTTCGACTCCACAGAGTTGGTCTTTGGCTGGAGATGGTCTGCCTCAAGAAGCTCTAAACATTGATAGAAAGAAAGGAAAATATCTGAAATAAGGGACTACCCCTAATCAGAGAAAAGATAAAGTGTTTTCATGATTTACCTAAGACCAACAAGTAAGTAGGATGCTTAGATTGAGCCACTGGCCTGGCCTCCCAGAAGTCTCGTCTTTGTGAAAGCCCTTTCATTCATTCATTCATGGGACATTTATTGAATAGCTGCTATGTGCAAGGATTTGGACCAAGCTTGTGAAGGTGAATGTTCACCTGTCTCTTTCCTCAAGAAATTCCATCCACTGGGAGATGTAGTCCTACAAATAACTCACTCCAGTACAGTGTGGTGAGCTGTAAATTGGGCTGTGATCAAGATGCTTGTAATAAGGACAGAGTGAATAGAAACTACACTGCAATGAAGAAATCATGGACGGGTTTTATAAAGGAGGAGGGATGTCTGAGCTGGTCTTGAAGAATGGTAGGAGTTCAGGGTGCTGACAATGGGACTGATGTGTGTACCAGGCTTAGAGAATGGCCCAGGAAAGGTGGAGAGGTAGAGAAGCATGTGTAGGTTGTGGGTTTGGAGAATAGGTAGCTGTTGGATAAGGTGGGAGCATGGAAGGCGGGATGTGCAGAAGAGCTCAGGGAGTTCAGTGGGGCCAAAGGATGAGTGCGTGCTGGCAGTGAAAGGTTGAATTGCTTGACTTTCAACATTAAGTAGCAATGGACTTGAGTGCAGATGAAGAAGGGAGGAGATGTCCAAATATCTCCATTTCTTTCTCCAATATCCTCCATCTTCTAAGGGCCACATGTTTTGTTTTGGTGGGTGTTTGGGGGGGGGGGTTGAGAGCCTGTAGAGAATTTGGTTGGGATGCAGGAGGAAGGACAGGCAATATTGAGGCTGCACCTTTGTGGTGATTCAGTAGGGTAAAGTCAATTTAGTTTTGCTTTATCCATTCCCAGTCAGGATGTCAACAGCTGAAGTGGGATGGCGCGTAGTCAGAAACCAGAAGCGCCTGGTCAGATGTAGCAGGATGTGAATTCAAACAGACTTCCGGTCTCATGAGTTTCTAGACGTATCAACTTCAACAAGAGTCTTCTACTCTCCAAACCCCAATTTCCTCACTGTAAAATGGGGTAATAGTATTTTCCACAGGAACATTTTCAGTATTAAATGAATTATGAATATAATACAACCTGCATCGTGCTGGGTATAAAACAAGTGCTTGATCATTAGGGGTTATGTTTTATTGAGACATGAAGACAACACATCCAAAGCGATGGCTGCAGCTTGCAGACCTATCTTGAGGTCATGGAATTGGGTTTGTTATGTCAGATCCCTTTTCCTATTAGTGGATGTGCAGGAGGTTATGGTGAACATATCAGGATAGGGGACCCCATATAAGAAGGTGCTTAGCACAGTGGCTGGCATGTAGTATGTACTCACTCAGTTTTTATAAATCTGGAGAACGAAGGTCCAAAAGTCCACAGGAGTAAATATTCTAGAAAGCAACATGATAGATGGTTTGCTCAGGAGTGGCAAAGAATAGCCTGTCTATTGCTGCTCCAACTTCCCACACCTAGTGCAGAAATCAGAGGTTCTGCTGTAGTGTTTCTGAGGCCTTGGTGGGGCCACAATACACCACTCCTGGAAAATTCTGAAACTCACTCTCCCTCCTTACCTTCCTGCTTTTCTTTCTTTCTTTCTTTTCTTTTCGTTTTTTTTTTTTTTTTTTTTGAGACAGAGCCTCAAGCTGTCCTGGGTAGAGTGCTGTGGCATCATAGCTCACAGCAACCTCCAACTC
>NW_003852491.1:4831007-4900699 GCF_000181295.1 Otolemur garnettii | reverse complement strand
CAGCCGTCATTGTTGTTTGGCGGGCCTGGGCTGGATTCGAACCCGCCACCTTAGGTGTATGTGGCTGGCGCCTTAGCCACGTGAGCCACAGGCGCTGAGCCCCTTCCTTCTTTTCTTGCATACTCTTTTTTTCTCCATTCTCCCCTCCCTCTCTGCCTTCCTACCTTCCTTCCTCTGTCTCTTTTCCCTTCCTTGCTCCCTCCTTCTTTTCCTTTTTTCCTCTGTGCATCACAGCTTGCTCTGTGCTCCTTGGCCATGAGGATGCCAGGCACAGTTTGCATCGTGAAAGAAGCCAAAGAAACACCTGGAAAGCCTTGGTACAGAGTGGGTCTCTGCAGCACCAGGGTACAGGCCTTTGTTCTGCCAGCTGTAAGCTAGCATCTCCTGAAGGCTCAGTTGGCCCCAGCTCTGCCCAGGGCAGGCCTGTCTTGGAAGCCTCAGGCCTGGTAATTGTCTCTATCCTGCCCCAGGGGACCCTCTTACCCTAGGAACCGCCCTCCCCTTGAAGTTTCCCCAGCATACTGTCTCAGTTTTATTCCTGACCAACTTGACTCTTTGGGGGACGGGCGGAAGGTTGGTTCTAATTTCTTCTCTTGTTCTTCAACCATTTGCTTCCTTGGAAGGTTTGGAAGCTGGAGCCACTGTGATGCTGATGGCCTGACTTCAGACATTATCACTGACTGTGTCCTCCTGAGTCCTGCCTCACCTGCACAGATGCTCTTTGATCCTCATGTGCCCAGTCTCTACGTGGGCTCTTGTTCCTGCTTTCCACATGGCCAGCCAGGGACCACGGCCTGGGCCTGTTCTCTTTCCCACTGGGTCTTCCCCAGGGCCAGTGGGCTCCCTCACAGTCTCTCCCACCTCCCTGCCCTGCTGGAGGCCAGGGTTCCAGATATGGGTGGGGTGGGGGACAGTGGGCAGGAAGCTGGGTAAAGAGCAGAGGGGGGCAGAAATCAGGAACTCTTGGTCCAACTGAGGCGTATAAATCGCCAGGCTGCTGTGAAGCCTTTTAAATGTTTTGACAATCCCCAATCCATCAGAGCCTTTAATTGGGTTTTGACTGAGTTGTTCTATATGTAAATACCAGTTACTGGTGAGGTTGTTTATAGCCAAACTGTCTGTTTATGCAAATTGTGTTCCAAGATCACAGCGTTTTCATTGCAGGATAAAAACATTCCTTTTATTTAATGCCAAAAATTGCTTCCTCCTTGGGCTGGGGTTTATTTTCCTTGTTGGCTTTTAAGCACAGCAAAGCAATTTGGCAAAGCAGAGGAGAGGCGGGTCCCACCCAGCAGAGGCCACGAGGTCTCCTGCAGAGGGGGAGGCCAAGGAAGATGGTGGTTTGGGTCCCATAGATTCAAAGAATGTGCTCTCAGATCCTCAGCTCACCTCCCTTCCCCAGATAGAGCTCCACCGGATGATGGGGAGCTGCCCCTCGAAGCAGCCTGGCCCATATGTGGGCAGTTCTGACAATTATTAAGCTGCCCCTTAGAATGATTAGAATTTGCCTTCTTCAAACTGACTCTCTGATGCAGTGGGAGCCTCCCAGGATTATCTGATCCCTCTTCTCTCACCTGGATGATTATAACAGCTCTTACTTCTCTCCGAAATAATCTCCTCAGAGCCCACAGTGAACTTTTGGAAGGGCAGATCTGTCCTAACCTCTCTGGGTCTCTCTACTTTTTGTTCGGAAGATAAAACCCCTCTCTGACGTGGCCTACTCCTGCTCTGTGATCAGGACCCTGCTTTCCATGCCGTTTTCCCAGGTTAGGCTCTCACCCTGAACCACAGCTCTACTGAATTGTCTCTGGGCTCTTATCCCTGGCCTGCCAAAGGGTGCTGAGGAGGTAAAAATGTTGAGAATTCTCCAACCTAATGGGCACAAAGTGAGGGCAGACAGCATGCCTCTGGGTGAGGGGCTCAACCACAACTTGAACTTTACCTTGGAAATGAGAACACTGTAACCTAAACATTTGTACACTCATACTAACTTGAAATAAAAAGTCACACCGCATTCATTCATCTCGATAGTTATCAAGCAGGTGGAATTAAACCCTGGTGGCAGAGCAGTGACCAGCACAGAGCAAGGCCCTGCCCCCAGGGTGGAATTTCCCTGCTAACCCAGGGTCTGGGTCTCAGCTGAGAGTGCCTCTGCCAGCAGGTGCAGTCAGCACGAGTCCAAACCTTCCTTTTTACCAAACTCACTGTTCCCATCTCTCCCTTCCTCTTAGAAAACTAACCCCCTCCCTGTTCTACAAAAGAGACTGTGGTCAGCTGGAAAAAGCCCCTCATCTTTCTTTTCTTCCTTACCAGGTTCTACATCTTCTCTGTCTTCCCTCCCTTCTTCCCATTTAGAGGAAAGCATGTCGAGGGATGCACCTGTGTTCAGCGGACTCTGCCTATGTTTGAGGTACCAACTCTCCCTTGCCCACTCAGTGATTCTTTTCCCAGTGACAGTCGTATTTCTCCTCTGTTTCTCTACTGTTGGCCATCACCATTTCAAAGTGCTCAAGAATCTCCCCTGCCCTGGGATAAATTTTTGTAAAACACTCTCTTCCAGCTCACGTTCCTCCTGCTCAGAGATTCTCGGACTCAAAACAGCAGCGCAGTCACCACCTCAAGGGATTTTAAGAGCAGATGGCCTGGGCCACACCACAGAGCAATTAAAACAATCTGTGGTGGTGGGAAGTCCAGGCATCGATGTGTTTTGAATCTCTCCCAGGTGATTCTATAATCAGCCGGGATTGAAAATCGCTGCCATTGTCTTCTTGTTCCTCTTCCTATCATGGAGAATCTGTTTAAAATTAGGCCGAGCTATTGTCTCCATCCCCGCCTTCCTACTATTTCTCACTCAATCCACCACCACCCAGCTCCACCCCATGAATCCTTTGAAATTGCTTTGAAAATTCCTTCAATAACCCTGTGTAGCTAAACCCAGCTGACGCTTCTCTGGCTCAACTCCTGGTGCATTTGTTAGTGTCGGCCCACCTTCCTCCCGGAAGTGGCCTCTCTGGGCCCCACGATGCCCGCCTGGGCGGATTCACCTGCAGTTCTTCCTTTTCAGACTCTTCCATGGGTTTCCTTTTTTACAGCCACTTTCTGGATATTGGAGTCCCCAGCTTTTCATTCTCTGTGTCCTTGGCTGAGTCAATCTACTATTTCCATCTCTATGGTGATGGTTTCCTAAATTCCATTTCTAGCCCAACTTTTTCCAAGTTCTACCTATTAAACAGCTCTTATGACATCTCCCCCAAACAGATTCCCTCATTCACATTCATCTCTTTGTAGGGAAACATTAAAGTACCCAATCCTGAAACTTAGGAGCCATCCTTGTGTTATCTCCCTAACCCCCTTTCACATGCAATTAGTGATCAGGTCCCGGAGATTCTGGAGCATAAAACGTACTGAGTCTGCTCCTCTCCAACCTTGCGCCCTCACTACCTTAGTTCAGTCTTCGGGATGTCTCTCTTGGATGGCTTCCTTCATCCCTGCTGTAGTCTTACCTCCTTTAAGCGGGCGTCCCCTTCATCACTCCAGGATTTCTCTATAATGCAAATTTGACCATAACTTTATTCCTTAAAAGCCACCTTTCAATGACTGTAGCACAAAAATTAAAAACTCGCTGTCCTTAAAATGTGTGTGGCTGTCACAACAGGTTAGTGAGAGGACTCCGAAAAATGTCAGTACATAAAGCAATGGGATGACTGTGCCTTTAATGCAGGACTGGGAAGAGGCCTGAGATCCTGCATTTCTTACCAGGTCCCAGGTGATGCTGGTGCTGTTAGAATAGCAAGGGTTTAATGAAATGTGACATTTCTTCCTTCTTAAGCCACTTTTTAAGAGTTTTGAAAAAATTCTTATTGCTTATGTTCTCCTATTTTATCATTGAAATATAATTGTAATCACAGACATTCAAAGTCCCAAACAGAATGCTGCAAGGGCTGTGAAAATTATTGAGTGCAGTAAGGAAGGGCCCAGAGGCCCAGAGAGAGAAAGTGGTGTGCTTAGGGCCACACAGAAAATCAGTAGCAGACTCAGGCCTCAGTCCAGGTTCTGTGATTCCCCACAAATCTCTCTAAGGCAGACTATAAACTGTGAGATCATAGAGAAAGCTGTGAGCAGAGTGACTCTGCCCTGATAGTGGGTCCAAAGCCTCAAAGATGACCTCATTAATATTGCACAGAGATTCCCATGCACCTATCCTCATATTCATCAGATCAGCCATGAGCGTGTCCCCATTTGGGGCTGGGGGCAAACTGTCCACATAAGCTTGTAAAAAAGTTATATTTAAAAGCTGGACTAAAGCTGCGAGTCATTTATAATCTACTAAATATTTAAGAGTGTATGTCTTAAGGCATCTGAAAATTACAGGGTTATTTCATGGTCTCATTTTGGAGCATACATATATCTGGCTGGGCTAGACATGGTCCCCGGCTACGGGTGGCTCTGTTTCACTTGGGAAAAGCTGGATATAAATAAAAGCTGGAAAATCCATTCATTGACCTGCTGAGTGGTGAAGGGTGCTATTAGGTGGGAAAGTACGTGGGAGACAGGGTGATCTTGAAAGGGAAAGTGAAAGGCAAGGCAGTGGGTGGGGCCAAGGTCAGAGCTGAGGAGAGAGGGAGGCAGTGGAGACAAAAATGATGGGGTGAGCTAGCACAGGAGGAACAGGACGGAATTATAGGCATCTGGCTCAAGTCCCGTGGAGGATGGATTGGCCCCACAAGTATTGGTCTTTCTTTCCTTTTTTTTTTTTTTTAAATCTTGATTTATGTAATATACTTGTTTAGAAAAAACCCAACCAAACAGAAAACCTCAGACAATAAAAGAGGTAATACCAAGAAAATAATTCTTTCCCTGTGTTTCACCTCCAGTCTTCCAATCTCCCAGACCCAACAGCTAGGTCCAGTGTTTTATGTACCTTTCAAGATATATTACATGGGCACATTTATTTTTCCATTGATGGAAGGATATTATCAGCTCCATTCTATACTTTGTGTGTGTGTGTACCAATATATCATATATCTTGAATATTGTTTCATATCAGTGCATAGCAATTTCCTTTATTATTTTAATAGCTACATTCTATTCTATTGAAATGTAGGACTGTCATTTATTTGACCTTTCCTTACAGGTGGATCATTATGCTATTTACAGTCTTTTGCTACCACAGATAATTTTTCCATAAATAACCCTTCTGTATGTGTTTATACATCACGTATGTATATCAGTAGGATGATTCTTGGAAGTGAAATGACTGGGTCAAGTGTATGGGAGCTGCTCCTTTTAAAAATATTGTGGGCTCAGCACCTGTATCTCAGTGATTAGGGCACTGGCCACATGCACTGGCACCAGTGAGTTTGTACATGGCTCAGGCTTGTTAAAAAATAACAACAACAACAACATAGCTGGGCATTGTGGCGGGTGACTGTGCAGCTACTTGTGAGGCTGAGGCAAGAGAATAGCTTAAGCCCAAGGGTTTGAGGTTGCTGTGAGCTGTGATGGTACAGCACTCTATGGAGGACCACTGTCTCAACAAAAAAAAAATGTCAAAGTTGCCTTCTAGAGAAGTTGTACCACCTGCCAGAAATGTATGCTGGTGAATTTCTCATACTCTCACAATCTCTTGTCAAACATTTTGGAAAAATTGGTGAATAATTTACAAATAGTAATATGTGCAAGCCTTAAGTTCAATGGGACTTGACAAACACTCCAATCAAGACAGAGAACAATTCTATTTTGACCCTGCTCCAAGAAGCAACCACCAATCTGATTTTTATCACTGTAGATTTTGGTCTTGAATTTTATGTAAACGGAGCCACACAGTGTGCACTCTTGGGTCTCACTTCTTTTGTGAAACATCTGCATGTTATTACCATTACTTCTTCCCTTTTCATTGCTGAGTAGTGTTCTGTTATATATCAAGAATATATATATCAAAAATATCATATGTCAAGATTTATTTATCCATTCTCTTCTTCATGGTTTGGGGTTATTATAAATAAAGATCTCAATAACATTCTTGAATAACTCATTATGTGGACCTGTGTTTCCATTTATCTTGGAAATATGCCCAGTAATAGAACTGCTGGATCACAGAGTGGGTATATTTTTTAACTATATAAGAGACTGCCAAACTGTTGTTCAAAGTAGCTGTGCCATTTTATACTCCCAACAACAATGCATAAAGAGTTCTGATTGTTCCACAGTCTCATTAATATTTTTAATTGGCAGTGTGAGGCTGGTTTCACTTCTGGGTTCTCAATTATGTTCCACAGATACATGTCTCTATTTTTCTGCTAATACCATGCTGTGTTGATCACTATAGATGTAGTATAATCTGAAGTATGGTAATACAAGGCCTCCAGATTTGTTTTTATTGCATAGAGTTGTGTTGGATATTCAGGTTTTTTTCTGGCTCAATATGAAACAAAGAACTATTTTTTCAAGATCTTCCAAGTATGATATTGGTTTTTTAATGGGAATTGCATTGAATCTATAGATTGCTTTGGGTAGTACAGACATCTTAATGATTTTTCTTCTTTTTAATGATGTTGATTCTTCTTGGCC
The DNA here is from genome assembly GCF_000181295.1 of Otolemur garnettii. Lineage (NCBI taxonomy): Eukaryota > Metazoa > Chordata > Mammalia > Primates > Galagidae > Otolemur > Otolemur garnettii. The sequence continues at coordinate 4,894,129 of NW_003852491.1, read as the reverse complement.
ATCAGTATGGTATGTTCTTCCATTTGTTAATGTCTTCTGCTATTTTTTTCTCCAGGGTTTCATAATTCCCTTTGCAGAGATCCTTCATATCCTTTGTTAAGTATATTTCCAGGTATTTCATTTTCTTTGAGGCTACTGGGAAGGGTATTGTGTCTTTGATTTGACTCTCAGCTTGATTGTTGTTGGTATATATGAAGGCTACTGATTTGTGAACACTTATTTTCGAACATTGATTTCAATCCCAAGACATTACTGTATTTCTTGATCACTTCCAGGAGTCTCGCAGTTGAGTCCTTGGATTTTCTAAGTATAAGATCATATCATCAAGGAAAGTTTGATTTCCTCTTGTTCACATTTGGATAACTTTGATTTCATATTCTTGCCTGATTGCATTGGTTAGGACTTCTAGCACTATGTTGAATGGTAGTGGCAACATTGGGCATCCTCATCTTGTTCTAGTTGTAAGGGGCAGTTTTTCTCTGTTCAATATGATATTGACTGTGAGTTTATTGTAGATGGCTTTTCTTAGTTTAAGAAATGTCTCATATATGCTTATTTTACTAGGTGTTCTTGTCAGAAAAAGATGCTATGTTTTGTCAAATGCTTTTTCTGAGTCTATTGAAAGAATCATATGGTCTTTGTTTTTGATTCTATTTATGTGGTGAATAACATTTATAGATTTGTATATGTGGAACCAGCTTTGCATCCCGGAATGAAGCCAATCTGGTTGTGATGTATTTTTTTTTTTTTTAATGTATAGCTGAATTCTATTTGCTAGGATTTAATTGATTATTTTTGCCTTGGTATTCATTAATGATATTGGTCTGTATATGAGGTCTGAGAAGTTTGTAAACTAATCCTAGAAAAAGTGCTACATACCTCACTGGTGAATATCACTATAGTCACCTGTGAAGTACTCCCCTTGGGAAACTATATACCAATACCAGTATTTACTCCACCCTTCAAAAAGTTTTTGGAACTCTTTTTCTGGAATGGTCATCAGGACTGTTGTTGTATTATTCTTGATGTTCTGAATGCCATCGATATGTCTTACTTTCAATATATATCCTTTAATCATCTGGAAAAGAAAAAAGTCACTGGGGACCAGATCAGGTGAGTAGGAAGGTGTTCCAATGCTGTTATCTGTTAACTGGCTACAAACTTCTGCACAGTGTGCTGTGAGCTGATGCATTGTTGTGATGCAAGAGCCACACCTTTCTCATGCCAAGATTTTCAGTTAGGATGTTCCTGTTTCTCTATCAATGTTTACTTGGTCTACTATACTTCTTAGAGTCAGCTGATGATTTCCATACACAATTTGACAATTTTTTTGCAACATTTTTGTCAGTTCTGCTTGTTATTGGCTACCCTGACCTCTCTTTATCAGTACAGTTTCTCTCCCCTCAGAAAAATATTTAATCTATTTGTACACTGACATTTTTCACATCATTATCCCCATAAACTTGGACTAACATGTCCCTGATTTCATTTCCACTCTTGCCAAGTTTAACAAGAAATTACTATTTGTTCATTGCTCTCATTCGAACTCTTGCAATGGCACACAAAAACATGCAACAACAATAATGAATTCTGCTTAGCCAGATACCACATTATACATTAACATGAACATAACTCATGTGAGACATTGACACATGTATACAAAGGTTATGAAACCTTACTGAGTTGTTTGTACAGTGCTGCCAACCTAAGCCCATAGTGGCAAGTTCATAAACTTAACTGAAGGAGCTCATATAAGGGGTGAGATAGAGGTCAAAGTTAAGTTTTGTCCAGATGCTTATCCAGTTGTTCCAATACTGTTGGTTGAAAAGATGTTTCTTTCCCATGCTGAATTGCTTGGACACCTTAGTACCAAAAACATATCAACTGACTGTGTAAGTGTGAGGGTCTTTTCTGGATTCTCTCTCCTATTGCCATCATCCTTACATCAATGACATGCCCTCTTGATAATTGTAGCTTCATTATAAGTTCTGAAGTCAGATCATGGAAATCCTTCAACTTAGTTCTTTTTCAAGATTGTTTTGACTATTTTAGAATAGTTTTTCCAGTTAGAGATAAATTTTAGAATCAGCTTGTAGATTTCTATTCAAAAAGGCTGCTGAGGCTTTGATTGAATTTATAATCAAAGTGATGAGACTATTATCTTAACAAAATTAAGTCTTTCAATTCATGAACATAGTATATTTTTCCATTTATTAACTCTTGTTTTATTTCACTCAGCAATGTTTTGCTGTTTTATGATATTTTAGCACATAGTTCTTGAATAGTATTCATTTAATATATTCCTAAACATTTTATGTTTTTAAACTATAACAAATAATATTTTATTTCATTTTCCAGTCTTTGTTAGTAGTACATAGAAATACAATTGGATTTTTTTTTTTTTTTGAGACAGAGTCTCAAGCTATCACCCTGGGTAGAGTGCTGTGGCATCACAGCTCACAGCAACCTCTAACTCCTGGGCTCAAGCAATTCTCCTGCCTCTGCCTCCCAAGTAGCTGGGACTATGGTCACCCGCCACAACACCCAGCTATTTTTTTTTTTTTTTTTTTTTTTTTGGTTGTAGCTGTCATTGCTGTTTGGCGGGCCTGGGCTGGATTCGAACCTGCCAGCTCAGGTGTGTGTGGCTGGTGCCTTAGCTGCTTGAGACACAGGTGCTCAGCCTATACAGTTGAATTTTTATATTCAATTTGTATTTTATACTTTTGCTAAATTATCATACTAGTTATAGAGGTTTTGGTCAGAGTCCTTTGAATTTTCAGCACATACAATCATGTCATCTTTGAATAAAGAGATTTTTACTTATTTTTTTAGTATTTATATCTTTCATGGGCCTTTGCACAATGTTGAGTAGAAGTGGTGTAATTGGACATTTTTGCTTTGTTCCAACTTTTGAATTTTGCTATCCTAAAAAAGGGTATCTCATTGAAAAAGTAAATTAAAAAATACTAAAGTTTAGCATATTTTCCACATATTTAAAAGTCATTTATATTTCTTTTATGTGAACTTCTCTCATGAATTTATTCTCTTTCTCTCTGTTATAGTAAGTGATCATTTTATAGTATATTTGCTTTCTGAAAGGCATTAGTCTGTCTATACTGGAAATGGTTTTGAAGTCAGACTAACAAACTACTAATCATCGCTCCTATTTTTGGGCTTATAATGTGTCAGACACTGAGGTAAATCCTTTGGATATTTTATTATTGAAGAGGCAGAATTGTGTACTGATGACATGAGTTCCAATAAAGGTCTTCCTTTTCCTAACTGTAGGTAGGTCCTTATAAATTACCTAATTTCCTTCTCCTTCAGTTTCCTCGACTGTAAACTGGAGATGATAATGAGTGCCTAACTTATAGCCCTTGTTATGAAAATTAAATAAACTAATGTCCATAAGACACTTCTCACAGGACCTGGTACACAGAAAGAGTCACATAAAATGCTTTTTTTTTTTTTTAAAGTGCCTCATTTAATTCTCTTAATAACCATATGATAAACAGACCATAATTATTCTCATTTTTGTGGGTGAAGATACTGGGGCTCAGTAAGGGTGAGCAATTTTTGGAAGAACACTCTGCTAGTGAATAATTTAATCAGGGTTTTAATCCATGAGTCTTATTCTGGAGTTTTTAACTGATGGGTACTCAGTGCACTATAATCCTTGTGAAGTATTATGTGTTCATTACTGATAAGAGGGACCTAAGCCACAGACAGTATTAAGTAACCACAATGGTCTTAAGCAGGATTTTAACCATTCCTTCTTATTCCTATCCTGTTTCGACCTTGCATTTCACTGCTCTTCATAATACTAACTTACTTCTCCAGAGTTTGCTTTGCCTCTTTTCAGCCGTGTGACCTCAGACAAGTTATTTAACTTATCTGAGATTACATTTCATTGTCTGTACCATAAAACATTGGCACAATCAAAATAGTATAGATAACTATGTGAAAATAAACAAAGAGCACTCGGATGAGAACAAATAAAAGCTTCTTATCCAGAGCTTGGTGGAGTAAGGGGGTCAGCCAGGGGTGTCACTGCTCGTGCTTTGTGATCTCAAAAGCTAAGCAGGGAGTCAAGCCTCACAGTAAACAAAAGGGGAGGTGTCTGGCCCGCTCTATGTGGAGGTTGTTGACATGGGGAAACATGGAGGAAGGAGGACTAGCAAGGAGCATCTCTCAAGATTGATCTGGGAGGGAGCATCTTTGGCTTCGCTGGGTGGTCCTGAGTTACAAGTTGGGACAAAAAATAGAGAAGTCAACCAAGTCCTGACAGTTCTGAGACAATTGCTGCAGAGCTTGGGGGTCAAAATTCTAGAATTCTATTGTCATATAGGTTCTGCCCATTGTCCCTTTGTATATTTTCTCTCTCAGTGATAGCTACCTTATGTGTCTGTTAAGAGGAATTGTATATAATGCTTAGCACATAGGAGGTGCTCAGAAAATATGATTGGATCTAAATCTGATTTTTTTTTTTTATCTTGGGAAAAAAGACCAAACTGACCAAACAAAGGGACCTTCACCTTCAGATGTGCAGGTGATCCTGGGGTGATGAGAATGAGCCTGCTAGGGAGAATGCAGCACACCTGGCTCCAGTGACCCTCCTCAGAGAGATTTGCATTATCTTGGGAAGATCAAGGCTCCAGCTGAGCTTTGCCTAAAGCTGTGACTCTCACAGCTCTGGCTGTGTATTAGAATAACTTGCAACTCATAAAATATACTGATGCCTGCTTTGGAGTTGTGTGCTCTAGGATAAGGCCTGGGTATGATTTAAGTTTTTAATAAAATTTTAATATGCAGCCAGAGTTGAGAACTAATGGTCTAAAACATTTATTCTCCTTTTATTTTGACAGTCATGTATTGTACCTATGCCCAGGCCAGTGGTAGGCTCAGAGAAAAAGACCATTCATTTATTCATTCAACCATGAGAATGTGGTGCCTCTGGGGTGCTTAGATTGTGCTAGTTCCTAGAGCAGTGTGGGTAGTGAATTTTTCCTTCTGCAGCACACGCTGGCCAAGAGCATTCACACTTAGGGCTCAGTCATGGGTTCCAATATGTCTGTATCTTTTCCCTCTTCTGTGATACCAGACAAATACTCATGATTTACTTGCTATGTTGACCTAGACAAGACCTAAACTTTTAGAGGCCTCAGTTTTCCAATCTGTAAGTTGGGGACATATCAGTTGGGAGTTGGTCAGAAAAACGCAAATCACACTAGGTATTTCAAATGCAGGGGATTAAACATAGGGAATAGGTTATGGAGGTGTTAGGAGACCGAAAGAGCAAAAGGAGGAGGTTACTGTGTCCTGGATATTAGAAATGCAGAAAGCAGCAACCACACTTATATCCTAGTGCTGAGGAACAAGAGTGAAGGGGTAATGTTATAGAATTTAGGAGCTCATAGCATGATCCCTTGTAAGCAGATTCTTGGATGGTGGAGGTGGTCTACAGATCATTCTAAGGTCTCTGGGGATACCACGGGGCTGCTGTTTGCATCTCTGAGGAAACTATGTGGCTGATGCTGGGAGCAGCAGAAGCAGCTGAAGCCCAGAGTCTTGGCTGTTTTCTGCAGTCAGAAGGACGCTGACAGCAGCTACAAATGAGCAAATCCTTCCTCCCTCCTTTACTTCTCTGAGAAGTGCCTCCTTTTGGTAGAATCTGGAGCCAGGCATCGAGGAATCCTAGGAATTTTAGTGGGCAGACATTCAGTGGAACTTTGGAGGGGGATGAATGAGGACAAAACCAGTTGCAAATGGGTGCTCTCGGGCACCCCAGAGTCCTTCTCTTTGTAGCGCGCTTGCCTTTGCAGACGCGTTTGCAAGCAGCTTCCCTGCGGCTCAGCTCTCCTCCAACCGCCCCGCCCTCCCTGGGTCTTCGGTGCTTCTTCCCCAACCCCTAGGCCACCGCCCCCACCCCCCACCCCGGCTCCAGTGCAAGGCAGAGGCTAGCAAAGTAGGGCCCATAGGCCACATTGGAGTGCTGCCTGTTCGAATATGACCTAGGATTTAAGAATGTTCTGACATTTTTAAATGTTTGGAAAAACAAACAAACAAAAAAAATGATGCCGTGTGAAACTTACATGAAATTCATACTTTAGTGTTCATAAATCCCAGCCGCATTCATTTGTTTATGGATCGTCTATGGTTGTTTTTATGCTACAACGGCAGATTTGAGCAGTTTAAACAGAACTTAAGGCCTGCAAAGTCAAAAATAATTACTATCCAGCCCTTTCCAGAAAATATGTGATGCTCTCCCTGGAGAGTCATATAGAAAGTGTTTTAGGGGCTGAGAGATAGTAGGTAAGTGACCAGCACAGGGGATAATACCCGCTTTAGGGCTAAAATGAGGAATGAATGAGTTAATATATATGAGATGCTTATTTACAGTTTTTAGCATAGAGTAAGCACATTAAAGCATTACCAGTCCGTACTGTGTGTCAGACATTGAACTAGATTTTTGCATGCAGAGATAAATAAGGCATAGTAGGACCTCAAGGAGATCCCAGCCTGCTGGTGACAGAGGGGTAAGAGGTGCTCAAGGTCACACATGCAGAGGTGAGGCTTTTGTCTCCTGTGATTGTAATATCCAGTACTGCTCAGAGGTAGAAAGAACTTCAAGCCATTGCCTGATATATATATATTTTTAAAATAGAAAAATGCCTCAGAGTGGGATGAGCAAAATTGTTGTGTTTTTAAAGTGTTTACATTTAATGCTTTTAATAGGCAAAAGCATGGTAAAATATAATTATATTATTCAGAAGATAATTACAGGATTTATTTAAAAAAATCAATGCCTGCTGTATTCCAGATACAGGGGCTGGTACTGGGACATAAGCTTAAAGCCTTTAAATGAATGATTTCTTCTTTTAATCCTGCCAGGATTTCTCTGTGACCATACCTACCACCCAATTTCGAGATGACATCAACGTCTAAATTGGTGGCTTTTGAGAAGTATGAAGCCAGGCCTGCCAACCTCCTACCCTTGCCCCAACACACACGGAAACTTACTAAACTCAGTGCCAGTCTCCATTTTTGACTGTTCCAGGTCAGGATAAGACTTGAGGCTTTGAAATTTATGCTCCTACACCCATTTGTGTTTTGATAGTTTCTAAGGGGTGTGCATACCATCCTGGGCCTAATTCAGGGCAATTACTAGCCCAGATGCCTCTGTGCAAATGAGAAAAAAAAAAGTGACCCTTCTGGATGAATAAATTAGAAAATAGTGTCCTGTGAGGTTGGGTAAATTAGAAAATGTTTTGCCCTTTCTTTGTCAGGTTAGAGGAAAAACCTATCCTTTTCAGGGAAGATATAGCCCTATGCCAAAAGATATGGCTTGGTGGGCAGAACTCAGGCAAAAATTTTGGTCCCCACTCACCCCCTTTCAACCAGAAGCCTTGTGCAGTACACAACTTGTACAACCAGATAGGGCAGCACCAACTAGCTTGTATCAGCTCTTTCTCCAGTGTCTACCCACCTGTACCCATTAGCCTTTATTCTCAATTCCTCTGCCATTTCCAAAACATGTCTTGGGGTACAGCTAGGTGAGAGACACAATGTATTTACAGATTGGTGTTTGACAAAGATCCAGTGGTGGAAGAGATCCTAAATCTTTCCACAATTGGACTATACACTAATCACTTCTTGTTTCTGGGGCTGGCGGCTGGCATTGCTCTAAGTAGCCGGCTGTTGCGGCCTTGCATACATATTCCTGTTGTCAGCATTAATAAGGTACAATTGCCTGGGGCCTTGTTACCCACCAATTAAACTCTGGATTTTATTGTGCAACCTCGAGGATGTTTTATGGTATCAGAAGCGTTTGGCAGTTAAATACGACTAATATTCATCGCTCCCACGTGGGCGCTCCACATCCTGCTCCATTCACAGTGTGATTAAGGAATTAATTGATTTGGATGAGATTGGCACATGCTCTTGACAATAAAATGACGACATTTTTATTAAGCAGTGGATGCAGTGGGCTTGCTGCTGCACTCAAGGCTGCTTAGTGGTAGCTCTGTACTGGGCATTTGGGAACAGGCCCAGATCACAGTGGTGCTTGGCTCCGGCCAGAGAAATCTGTAAATTGTAGAAGAGGCTTTCAGAGAACTCGGCTCTTCTTTCCAAGTTTCATCCTTCCCTGTCTCCCTTCCTTCTTCACCCTCTCCCTCCCATCTTTGCATCTTTCCATCCATCCTTTCTTCATCCTCCTTTCTGTCTTCTTTTCCTTCCTTTGTTCCATCCTTTTTACTTCCCTTTCTTCTTCCCTCCCTCCCTTCCCTGACGTTTTATTAAGATGTCCATTTGCATCCTCTGCTCTAACTTCCCAGGAAGCCCTCGCACCTGTTCTGTCATCTGGTCTGCTCTTCTGGTTAAGAGCATTTGTTTTCCCAGAACAGAAGGCCCCTCCCCCAAGTTAACTCATACAAGAGGGGCATTAATAGACAAAAAACATGGAGTTGTCAAAAGACCAGCACCTTATAATACTGGGACAGAACCTATATCAGGGTCAACCACCATAGGTACAGGGCTCTGGATAGGATAAAAGATTTGGATTCCTGGTGCCTGTCATTTGTAGCTTAAATATTGGATACCATTTATGGAATGTTTCCTACACATCAGGCCCTGTGCTAAGTGTTTTGTGTGGTTTATATAGCATCAAATCTAATGGGGGAAGCAAAGGCTCAGAGAGGTTGGATGACTTTCCCTGGGGACCTCAGCAAGTTAATTTAAGCAAACCATCTATCGAGGATGTTGACATTAATGTAATTCATCTACACTCAACCTACATGTGGCCAAGCAGGGTGTCCTCATCGGCTCTGGCTCAGCCTGATTATCGTTCAGACCTCCCAGTATTAGTTGGCAATCTCTTCTAACCTTTCTGGCTCGGTGTGGGGTCATGTGACTAGTTCTCCCCAGTGCAATATGAACAGAAGGGGTGTATATGAATTCTAAGCTAACGTGGTTAAAACATGGATGGGTCTTTTCCTCTCTCTCTTTACCCTTCTCCCTGGATACAGAGGAACTCTGATTCTCTAAGGAGTTGTAGATGTATAAAATATGGAAAGTGTTTAAGCCTCCATATCACTCCATGGAGACAAGTTTCTCACCAACCAGGATCACCTGCCCTGAACTGATCACACGAACAAAAAATTAACTTCTATTTTGTGAAGTCTCTATCATATTGGATTAATTTGTTTCAGCACCTAGAGTTACCCGAACAAAAAGAGTTTGTAAACCCTGCATAGGAAGACAGGGAGTCTTTCTAGCAAGAAGTCTCAAGCCGTGTCCCATTCATGACTTAGAAACTCTTACAGGTCAGGCACAAGGACACAGAGATGACCCTGATGTAATTCAGCTAGAGCCACATCTTTACATCTGGGCCTTCCTGTACACCTCGCTTATTGGAGAGTAACCTCAGGTAAAGGAAGGACGTATGGTTATAACTAAGATGGGATTCCTCTCCTGTGAGAGAACAGTGACAATTAGGTTGGCTTAAGGGAAACAAGGTGATATTCCTTTTCTCTCTGAATTTGTGGACAGAGATTACCACTCATTGCATTAGAAACAAACACACAAACAAACCAAACAAGTCATGGGACTTCTCTGATGGAAACCAGTGGCTTCTTAGCTTGCTCGTGGTGAAGGTGAGGTACTGACCAGGGAGTGTATAATCTGTCCTCTGTTCCTCTCTGCTCTCATCTCCCACTGGTCTCCAGGCTTCTGCCACTCAGTCTTACTGGCCTCCTTGCTGTTCCTCACACATGCTCCTGCCTCAGAGGCTCTATACTTCTTGTTCTTTCCATTCAGAGTACCCGCCATCCTTACAATTTCCCCTCCCTTCTTCTAAGTCTGCTCAAGTATTGTCTTCCCAAACCATCCCTTCCACTCTGTTGAAAATTGTGTCTCCTCCTCTGCTGTACTAAACACCTTCTAAAGAGAGGTCACCGTGCTCGATGCTTGTCTTCACCAGATTATGAATCACATAAGAAAAAAAATTTTGATTTTCATTTATTTTGTACACCAGACCCTGGAACAGTGTTTAAAAGATCAATAGGCACCTAATAAATATTTGTTGTTTGATTTAACTGTGTTCTATGTTGACATGAGTGTAGGAAGTATTGCTGTTGACTGAGTTAACGAATAAATAGATGAATTGACAGGTGGATAGGTGGATGGAAGAATGGATGAAGAGATGGCCCAGTTTCTCCATTAGTCCTCTCTTTATGAAGTATTGGGATTGCCCATGTCACCTGTTCTGTCTAAAACTCAGTAGACCAAAATAGTTGTGTGGCATATGGCTTTGTTTTTGTTGCTTTTCTAAAATTAATAAGCTGTTTAGAAGTAGTTTTAGGTCCATAGGAAAAAAATTAGTGGAAAGGAAAGTGGAGAGTGGATTAGTGGTGGAGAGTTCCCATACACCACCTGTCTTCCCATATACACAACCTCTTCCATTGTGGAGATCCTAATGCTTGTATCTTCTGGAAGTGACTGTAGAGAATTGGTTTAATTTCTTTCTTAAAAGTTTGGTAGAATTCACTAGTGAATTCTTGATGCTTTCCATTTGGGAAGGTTACTGGTCATTAATTTCATTTTTGATAGATATTAGCCTACTTTGATAGTCTGTTCCTTCTTGTGTGAGCTTTGGCAGATTGTGTTTTCAAGGCATTGGTCCATTTCATCCTGGTTATCAAACCTGTGGGCATGAAGTTGTTCATAATATTCTAGTATTGTTTCAGTGTCCACAGGGTTTATAGTGATGCTCCATTTTTCATTTCTGATGTTAGTAATTTGTGTTTTCTCTCTTAGTTATCCTGGCTAGAGGAATATAGATTTGATTGATCTTTTCAAATAACTACTTTTTTTGTTGATTTCTCTTTTGATTTCCTGTTTTAAGTTTCATTGATTTCTACCCTAATTTTTTTTTATTATATTGCTTCTTCTGCTTACTTTGGATTACATTTGATGTTCTTTTTCTAATTTCCCAGGGTGAAATCTTGGCTTATTGATTTTATATCTTCCTTCTTTTCTAATATATGTATTCAAAGCTGTAAATTACCGTCTAAGCACTGCTTCCCCTGCATCCCACAAATTTCGGTAAGTTGTATTTTCATTTTCATCTAGTTGAGAATATTATAAAATTTATCTTTGGATTTTTTGTTTGATGCATATGTTATTTAGAAGTTTGCTGCGTGAAGTTCAAGTATTGTGGAATTTTCCAGCTATCTGTCTGTCATTAATTTCCAGTTTAGTTCCACTGTGATCTAAAAGCAGAAATAATATAACCTCTTCTATTTTAGTAAGGTATGCAAAGCCCAGAATGTGGTCTATCTTGGTGAGTGTTTCATATGAGCTTGAGAAGAATGTGTTTCTGCTGCTATTGGATGAAACAGTCTACAAGCATCCATTATATCCAGTTGATTGATGGTTCTGGTTGAGTTCAGCTTTGTCCTTACTGATTTTCTGCCTGCTGGATCTGTCTACTTCTGATAGGGGGTGTTAAAGTCTCTAACTATAATAGCAGACTTATTTTTTTCTCCTTGTGGTTCATTCAAGTTTTGCATCCCATATTTTGATGATCTGTTGTTAGGTACATATATAGTAAGGATTGTTATTTCTTCTTGGAATATATCAACACCTTTATGTTATGCCCCTCTTTATCCCTGAATACTTTCCTGTCTCTACTACAGGGGTGTCTAACCTGTGGCCCATGAGCTGCATGCTGATTTTGTGAGGACTTTGGTTTTTTTCTGCTTATTTGTGGTGCCAGATATCACAAAAAGTCTGCATGGACATTTTTTGGCAAATTAGCTTTTGTTAGTGTTTATGTTTAATGTGTGGCCCAAGACAACTCTTATTCTTCCAATATGCAGCAGAGGAAATAAAAGCTGGACACCCCTGTTCTACAGTCTGCTACATCTTAAATTTATAGCACTATTCCCACTTTCTTTTGATTAGTGTTAATAGGGTATATCTTTCTACATCTCTCTTTACTTTTAATGAATATGTGTCTTTATATTTAAAGTGGGTTTCTTATAGACAATATATATATTGGGTCTTGAGAATGTCTGTCTTTTAATTGGTGTATTTAGACTATTGGTGTTTAATTATTGATATAGTTACAGTAACAGCTATCATATTTTTTATTGTTTTCTATTTGTTGCTTTTTTGTTTCTATTTTTGTCTTCTACATTTTCCTACCTTTTGTGGTTTTGATTGAGCATTTTATATGATACTTTCTCTCGTATCATATTAATTTTACTTCTTTCTTCTTTTCTTCTTTAAATGTGTTTTCCCTAGATTTTGCAATATACATTTATAACTATGTAAGTCCACTTCCAAATAATACTATATAGCTTCACATGTAGGGTAGATAACCTTACATTATAATAACAAAATATTTCTAATTCTTCTTTCCTGTTCTATATGGCATTGTGGTCATTAATTTCAATTACACACTGAACAGATGTATACTCGCACACACAAACATACATACTCAAATACATTGCTATTACTATTTCAAACAGACTGTTATATGCTAAATTAATTAAGAATAAGAAAATACACCTTTTACTTTTACTTCTTCATTCTCTGATGTTCTTCCTTTCTTTATGTAGACCTGAGTTTTTACCTACATTACTTCTCTTTTTTTTTTCTGAAGAATTTTCTTTAACATTTTTTGCAAGGCAGGTCTATTGGCAACAATTTTTTTTTCAACTTTTACCTGAGAAAAATCTTTATTTTGCCTTCATTTTTGAGGGATAATTTTGCAGAGTACAAAATTCCAGGTTGGTGTTTTTATTTTTCTCTCAATATTTTAAGTATTTCACTCCACTTCCTTCTTACTTGGATTTTGTCTGAAGAGAGGTCATATGTAATTCTCACCTTTTTTCCTCAGTAGGTGAGATTATTTTTCTCACTCTGGCTTCTTTCAAGATTTATTTTTTTATGTTTTATTTTCTGAAGTTTGAATGTGATATACATATATGTGTTTTCTTGTGTGTGGAGGTATTCATCCTGCTTGGTGTTATCTGAACTTTCTGGATTTTTGTGTCTGACATTAGTTTGAGATAAATTATCAATTTCTCTCTCACACCAATATTTCCCTGCTTCTTATTTTCCTTCTCCTTCTGATATTCCCAATACATGTATTTGATATCTTTTGTAGTTGTCCTGCAGGGTTTTTTTTTTTTTTTTTGACATTTTGTTCTATTTTCTTAGTATTTTTTCTTTCTTCATTTTAGTTTTGGAAGTTTTTATTGTTATATCCTCAAGCTCAGGGATTCTTGCTTGAGGCATATTCAGTTTACTTATAAGCCTATCAAAGGCATTCTTCATTTCAGTTAGCATTTTTCATCTCTAGTATTTCTTTTTGATTATTTCTTAGAATTTTTATCTCTGTCTTTACACAACCCATCTGTTTTTATATGTTATCTATTTTTTTCCATTAAAATCCTTAGTATAGTAATCATAGTTTTCAAAAATTCCTGATCTGATAATTCCAACATTCTTACCATATCTGACTCTAACGCTGATGCTTGTTTAATCTCTTCAAGTTGCGTTTTTGTCTTTTTGTAAGCCTTGTAATTTTTTGTTGAAAGGTGGACATGATGTGCTGAGTAATAGGCACAGAAATGATGGGTCTTTAGTAAGCGTGTTGGTAAGGTGGGGAAGAGGAAGCATTCTGCAGTCCTCTGTTAGGTCTAGGTCTTTCCATGAGCCTACGCCTCGGGATGGTGAACTTCACCAGTGCTTCTCAGCTCCTCTCTCCCCCAGATGGGACAGAAGACTAGATAGGGTTAGAGTTGGGTATTTCCCTTTTCCCAGACCAGTTAAGCTTTGATAAAACTCCAGCAGGTTAAGTTCTGGAAAAATAATTTCTCCTGAGGGCAGGCCTTGTTAAGAACAGAATCCTCTGGTGTATTTCAAGATAGTTCCTTTGTCCCTCCTGCTGTTGGAAGCCCAAGGGGATTTTTCTCTGATATTGCCTGTGAGACCCAGGCTGGAATCATGGAAGTTACAACTCATCAGAGTGTGGTTAAAACAAATCAGGCCCCAAGACTGAGTCCCTCTGGAATCTTTTAATCTCAGACTTGTCTACACTGAGTCTATAGCAACTTGTCATTCACAGTTGAGATTTTCCTACCTTTTTTCAAGGCTTTCACTCATGGGCTTCTGCTCTGGTACTTTGTGATTTTCTGTACCATGTCTGTACGTTTTTCCACTGTGGGAGCAGCAGTTTGCACTGTGACTTCACTTCTCTGATGGATCTAAAGAGCATTGCTGATTTCTGTTTGTTCAGCTTATAACAGGTTGTTAGGATAGAACGGTGACTTTTTAAGTTCCATATGTGCAGGACCAGAAACTAGAAGTCCATTTATCTTAAAAAAGAAAAAAAAAATGAATTGAATTAGTGACCAATATTTGAAAATTAAATGTTTTCACTTAAAATAATCCTACAGATTTCTGACCTCTCTAGGACCACAGGACAACACTATTCCTTCTTTCTGCTTAGTTTGAGTTGAATAGCACTTGCTTAGTTTAATAGGACATATGTTTTCTAGTTCTCATGAACTTTTTTTCCAGAATGGTTTATGTAGTTATTTTTCTTGCGTTAGCCCCAAGGTTATTTGAGTCTATGATTCTTACTTTAGGTTTTGGTATTTTTTCTAGCTCTCCCCTTCCTGATGCTTCCTGGATTTGTTGTTTTGTGGTTGATCTCAAAGTGGACTCCTAGTCCCAAACCACATCATAACAGATGCTGCACACCATCTCTCTCTGGTCCGCATGTGGTGTTATTGATCTCTCATGTGAAGCTAAAATTGATCAGTCAGTGCTCACCCAGGCTGCTTTGAATGGGGAGAGGTAACTGCATATCAGAAGGTTCTCATACCAGGGCATTTCTAGGGTCCTGGCTCCTCTCCCTCTTGTTATTTCCTTCCTGGAGGGCTCTGGGGTGGCAGGTGGAGCACTGATGGCATATTGAGTGCTCCTATGACTGTAATCATTCACCAGCTCCCTGCTTCTCCAAACCTTTGACCTGCACAGCTGCAGCCACTTAGCCTCGAGGGGCAGCCTCTACCCTGCTGTAATTCAGGGCCTTTTGCAGGCCATGCTCAGAGAATTACTCAGAGATCTTGGCAAAGAGCTCTGGCCCCATGTAGAAAATCCCGGCAGGACTACATCCTAGCAGAGAGACTACTAGTAACTGTGAAATTAGTGCTTTCTCTTGGATACACTTTTGGGGAGCAATCACTCATAGCATCTTGCTGGAGGCTGATGAAAACAAATGCAAACAAAAACAGGGAGTGATAAGTCATCTTCTGCCATTTGAGGGAAGGAACATGAGATGCCAGTGTGCTTAGACAAAAAGGGATCAAGACAACCAGCCAGCTTCCTCCTTCTTCTTCTAACACATAAGGCAGAAAATAAAGCTACAGACTGAGTGATGGTGAGTAAACAGGGTAATCCTGTGGGAGGGCTGGAGAGCCATTGAATCACTACTTATTAGTGCCAGTGTTTAAAAGTAGAATGGACAGTCCCTGACCTTGACTCTTGCTAGTCTATTCCACTCCCTTTACCAAGAATCTTTCTACACAAGTGGCAGACATTTGGCCCCACATGGTAAGAGAATGATAAGAACATTTGTTACTCAAGCCTGGGACATGTCTGGCTTCAGAGAAACGTCACCTAGTTTCTCCCTTTTCCTCCTTCATGCTTTTCCTGAACTAGACCCATCTTCAGTCTCTTTCTGTATTGTGGTAACAAGGCTTGTTCCTCACATCTTTCCAGGTTCAAATCCAGTGTGAAAAAGAGTATCTGCACTTTCAGACTGATGCACAGAGGGTTAATCACAGACTGACAGTATTTCAACATTACAGAGTGGCTGTTCGTGCTTTATGCTATAACATACTGTATTTTCTCCCCCTCCTTTGGTACTATAACAATCTTTCTAAATTAAATATGTAACAATTTTTTTTAAAGAGCGAGAGAATCTCTTTGACTTAACATAAAGCCCACCACTCCACTTTGATTAGCCCAAGGTGGGCACATGCCAACCTCTGACATAATGGCTGAAGTCAGGGGGATTTGGTTCTGCTAAATGACCATCTCTGGGCCATATGTTTCTTCCCTGGAGTCTCAGTCAAAAGTGAGGAAGGGGTGAATGTTTCCTGATGCTTCCTGATGCTCATGCTCCTTCCTGTGATCTTTCATTCTATTTTTTCCTCCCCCTCCAAATTTCTTTCATCAAGGAAACCAGTGACCTACTTGTGAAATTCAGTGGATAATTTTGGTGCATTGTCTAAATAAAACTTTTTGCAGACTTGGGCTCTGATTATATTTTGATGTTTTTTCCACATTCTAAGATATCTGCTTCTTTTTCTTTTCCCACCTGTATCACAAACTTTTCCACTTTTGCCCTTCCATTAATCAATATCTGTTGTTATTTCCTTCAGGTGTAGCCCATAGCTCTTGTATCAGTTAGGAACACATTGTGTTGGCAGATTGTTTGGGTAACAGTTGTCTAAGTGGTAAAAATACTGACCTCCTGAAACAATCTCTGGAGGTATTAGTGTTGCCCAGTGGTGTCATGAGGCCCCACGTTCCTTCTACACTTTTCTCTTAACCTCTTTGGCTTATTAGCCTTCATTCCTCATACTTGTCAATCTCATAGTGAGTAAATGCTGTGGCAGGCGCGTTCTGCGGTGTTTAAGGCAGGGCAGTGGCGAGGAGAAACATTAGCATGTCCTTTACATGTGTCTACCTGTTTACAGGCTAAAAGAAAGAAAGCTTTTAGAAGCCCTCCTGGGTCATCTTTCCTTTCAACATGTTAGCTGGAAATAGGTCACATGACCAACCCTAGCTGCACAGGAGGCAGGTAAGGGTTTCTAGACTCTTTTATCCCCTGAAACTTTGATTGCCATCTTTATACTGATGCTCAGACCTTTCCTTGGAGACACAGACATGGGAGTCAGTGAAGTCCAGACCTTTCTATGTGGGTTTTGCAGGGGCATCACACATTCAATGTGCTCAAAACAGAACTTCACATCCCTCCTGCTCCAGAGTTCTCTCTCTCCTGTACTTCCTGCCTCAGAGAAGGACACACACTTCAGTGTTTTGTACATATAGAAGCCTGGTTACCATGTGGAATCTTTCTTCTCCCTCTTCCTTTTCTTCTGCTCTTTCTGTGAGAAATGGAATCCTTTTTCCAATTTTTCATGCCTTCTCCCCCCTCCCATTTATCACCATAGATCTGTGTTCTTTGCCATGTGACTCTGTAGTTCCTCCCAGTAGAGGCACAGTGCATTTTCCCACCCCACCAATTTTGGGCTTGGTCTCATGGCTTGCCTTGCCCAATGGAATGGGGGTGAGAGACTGAGTGCCCATTCTGGGTTACGGTGCGAAAGGTCTTACATGTTCCTGATCATCCTCTTGGGCTCAGGTGTTCCATCATGAAAAGGGCATATCCCAGGTAGCTGTGGCCCTTCAGTGCAGGTCTATAACAAACACATGAAACTGCTCTAAGTCTATCCAACCCAGAGCCTGGAGTCAACGCAGCCAACCTGCATCTCACAGCAGAACTGTCAGCCACACACAGCCTAGATCAGCTGAACTGCTGTCAACCTGCAGACCTGTGCACATAAGGGAAATGCTTCCTGCTGTAAGCCACTGAGATCGAGGTGGTTTGTTCTTAAGGGCATTATAATAGTTCACTGATGCGTGTGCTATGATGCAACTCCAACACATTCTTTATATTCACACTTCCTCTGACTTTGCTTTTCTCCCGCCAACCATCAAGATCTAACCAAAATACTGTCTCCCCTATGGAAGCCTTCCCTGCCCAGTTCTGCTTTCTGTCTATCCAGAAATATTGACATTGAGAGATAACATGTGGTGAGTGGTTAGAAAAGGAAGCTTTTTAGTGTTAACTGCATAGCTTGAACATATAATAAGAAACATGTGCCTGCCTTTGGGAGGGGGAGAGGTCCTGAAAGGCTTCCTCAGACACTGGTATTTGAGCAGAGATATGAAAGATAAATAGGATTTGGCCAGAGGAGTGTGAAGGCAGAAATCCTCCAGGAAGTTCAACGCAGCTGGTTGGGCTGAGAGAGTGAGAGTGAGAAAGGAGGCCACCACCATGCAGGGCCTTAGGGATTTGGCCTCTGTCCTAAGGGCAATGGGAAGGTTTTAAGCAGGTGGTGACTCAACAGGGACCTGGATGAAAAAAGGCCAGAGCAGGTCCTTCTCTGGGGCCTTGCTGTGGTTTGGGATCTATTACTACACTGACCTCTCTGCATTGCAGCTCTGTGTTTAAACACGGTCCTTCCTTCTAGACTACAAGCTCCCCCAAGAAAAGGACAGTAGTGGCCATTCACCTTTGCAGCCCCAGAGCTCAGGGGTGGTGTAAGGAAAACACAAAAGGAAGAACTTAATATTTAAGAAACACAAGTTTCGCACCAGGCACTGGTGGGTGTTTTATCTGTTTTGGGAAACAAAGACAGAACTTTGGGGAAGATGGAGGGAGGGAGGCAGGAGGGAAGGAAAGGGTCCATCACTCATTCTCAGATTTACTCCAAGAACATAATCCGCCTGTAACCCAGAGGATTCAGATTAGATTAGAGGAAGCCTTGCTCAACGGACAATGAGGGATGTTAAAAGCTTAAGTGTGCTTTCAAGGCTAGAGTAGAATTCCCTCCTCTGGAGCCAGAAAGGAACTAGCTGAATTCTCTTGGGACAGAGTGGTTGAAGTGTAATTGTGCTGAGAGGCTTGGGGTCAGGCTGGCAGCCCTGTGGGGTTCTTTTCCATTCCTTTTGGGGTGCGATTCAGATTCCCTGAAAATAATTTACCCTTAAGCACTAGGGAGAATCTCTGGGCTATTTCGGAGAAGGCAGTCTTGCCAAGTTCAAGGTGAAGGGTGGGCAGCATCAGCCACACAAAGCCCAGGTAAACTTGGGGAGAGTTATTTACCCTCATTTGCAAAACAGAGCTAAGCACAAGGTATCCTAGAGTTGCATGAAGAAGCCGAAGAAGCTGAATATAACAGCCTCCTGTGTAGTTAAAGGGGGAGATCTTTCCTGTGTCATACCCTTTGGCCTTTGACCTCTTGATAGTTTCTTCCTCATATTCCTGTTTTCAGAGGGAGGGAGGAAGAAAGAGAGAGAGAGATATCAAGTACACTCTGAGATGATTTTAATTTTCCCTCTTTCCAAAGGGAAAAGAACATCTTTTTCTTTTTTATCTCTGTGCTGCTGTGCTCTGATATAGAATTTCAGAGATATTCATGTTGTGATTTATTCAATTCTTTTTTTCTATTGATTTTAATTAAGTTCCCGAGCTGTCTCCAAGCCCGGGAATGGGAATAAAACATGAAACACTCTAAGCCAAATGCTTTTCTTTTGCAATTGAGTTTTCCTGAGTCCTTTAAGTGCTTCACAAGAGAGAATGAAAGTGGAATTTGGAGGCTGAGGCATTTCCTCTGCTCTATCAGTCCCCAAATAATAAACATAAAAATTAAAATCCGGTTAAGAAAAATCACAGAAGTCATTACAGCTTGGTGGCTGATGGAGACTTTGATCAAATCTTTTATGCAATTTCACAGTTTCTGGGGGAATTCACTGAGCAGGCATTGATCATGTTTGTGCCAGGCAGATTGTTTTCTCCCAGCAGAATTTACTCCCTCCTAAACCAATTTCATCTTTCCATCTAAGCTCGTGTCATGCGTTTCAAGGAAAATGCCATGGTGGCTTCTGGACCATCAGACTCAGCCCATACCATGCCCCTGACAGGTCCTCCCAGGGATCTGAGGGGCCAACCAAGTCCCCAAGCCAGTCTCTAGTCTCTGACCCTTGGAGCAGATCAAGGACACCCATAGAGTTAAAGAGCCAGTTGGCTGGTCACCAGCCTGCACATCCTCTTGAGGAAGTGGTAGAGTTGAAAATGCAAATACCTATGGGCTAGCCTATGATCTAACTAGAGAGATGCCATAGGCGGGGACTTGGCAAAAGGGCAAACACAAGTGGAATCTAAGGTGGACATTGCGGGACAACATTTACCATGTAGGGATTGTGGCTTTGGCCATGCGAGATGTTATAAATTTTCTTGAAAAGCCAGAAAGTGGGATACTTTCAGTAATATTAAAAACCCCAATACTTAAATATTGGCAATCAGTTTAAAAAATTTAATGCACTTCATGGGTCAAAAAACCCTCATCTGAGGGCTGGGGTTTGGCACTGGGGTAGCCTGTTTTAGTATTTGACATGATGAAGACTACACGCCTTAGACTAATGTGCAAATGGTGTGACCTTGGCAAGTATTTGAACTTGTCTGAGTCTCCATTTATAGTAAGTGTAGGTATACCATGGGATGCACACAATGTAAGATCCTGGTGCCTACTATGGAACCAACAAATTCTGCGACTGTCGATGTTATGCCATCATCTTCATCATTATCATCATCACTAAAAGCCAGTTTTCCTGTGAGTCCCAACAGGACACTGTGGGTCCCATTTACATCAGTTGTGTATCTCATTGTTGCTTCATTCTTCATTTCAGAAGGAGACAAAGCTACTACATCCAAAACCCTTACTTTAATTAATACATTTGTCATCAACTCCTGTGGAAGGGCATTTTGGCAACCTGAGCTAAAACTCTCCAAAGGGAAATAAAACAGGCCCATTACCCATGAGTTGCTCTGGGCTCCCTGTAATCATGCAAAGCCTTGGTGTTTCAGCTAGTGATACATTCTGAGAAAACACCCGAAGCCATCACTCCACAGAATTCAATGACCTTGACTCACTTAGTGTGTGAAATATTTCAGCAACATATGGAATATGAATGGTGCAGTGCAAGTCACCACACAGCAGACGGTGGGGCCAGTGGATCCTGGACGCAGGTTTGACTGTCCTTACACTACTGGGCTGAAGGGGCCCAGGGAGAATCTATAGTCATTTTGCTCCCAGTCCAGGACCTAGAGCTCCAAGATTGTTCTATTAAGTGACCCTGCTTTCCACATACGATGGCTCTGGAAGACAGAGAGCACGGGTGCTGGAGGGGAGAGGTGGGATAAGAGAGTTGGAGCGGGAAGAAAGTGAGCCCAGGTGGAGCAGAGCTACATGAAGATTTGCTCCAGAAACTGCCTTTTGGGCCACTGTAATTTTAAATTATTCTTCTTCTGATGTCCAGTGGGAAACAGATGGAAGTAGCAAAGGAACAAAAGGGGATGTGGCCAGTGTTGGGATGTTCCTTCCTTCCTTGTCATTGCTGGTCTGTGCCCTCTCACTTCTGCTCCAGATGCTCCTGGATCTCAGGTGCGCCCTTCTCTGAATGCAGCTTCCTCCCCACCTGCTCCAGAAGAAGCTGTGTGCACTGGATTTCCCCTCTTCCACCTTTCACCAGCACTGGGAGGTGGGTATGGCAGGGACCAGGGCTCACAGTGCATGTGAAGAGAGGGTGAGGCTACACGTGGAGGGAACTTGACACCCTTGCAGGAATTTATGGAGCAGGGCCTTCCCACCAACCTGGATTGTTCATGTTGGGCCTATTATATGAGTACAAAACTTTATTTTCTTAAAGCTTCATTGGGCCCTTCTTGGTAAAACACTTTAGCCTTTACTCAGTGGCTCTCAGAGTCTGGCCTCTACCCAGTAGCAGCTGCATCACTGGGGAGTGTGGTGGGAATACAAGTTGTATTGCATTAGACCTCACACAACTCTGAGGGTGCAGCCTAGAAATCTGTGCTTGTTTTGAGATAATTAAAAAATTCACATACAGTTTCAGGAAATAACACAGGAGGGGAGTGGAGATGGCTGACTGGAGACATCAGGCACCAGATGCTTTCAGAAAGAGGGAAACATTTTAGATTAAAAAGAAAAATTAGCCCAGGTGTAATTCTGAGAGAAAAGTGGCAGAATCTACTGGACATTCTAGTGAAAGAAGTTATAGAGCAGAATAAGAAGGAGCAAGACTTTGGCAGAGTTCCACCCCTGAGGAACTTGGCGTCCTGTGGAAAGGGTAGATGGAGGTGTTTGTTTTTCCTCCCTTTACTCCTCTGCAGACTACAGGATCCCGAGCTGTTGGAGGGCTTTGCTACCCTCACAAACCCCAAAGCTGCTGCCGCCAGTGAATTGGTAGCTTCTTTCAAAGAAAGCACTGGGGTACCAACCCCTTTGGTGTCTCTCCCCCTCACCATTGACCTGAGCTGGAGTGGTGAGGGTCATCATGCTTTTCCACCCATTGTATGCCTTTGTCTGGCCCAAGGAACTTTAGCCCTTCA
The DNA here is from genome assembly GCF_000181295.1 of Otolemur garnettii. Taxonomy (NCBI): domain Eukaryota; kingdom Metazoa; phylum Chordata; class Mammalia; order Primates; family Galagidae; genus Otolemur; species Otolemur garnettii. Next base: position 4,871,850 of record NW_003852491.1, on the reverse strand, counting down.
GTTTTCATGTCCCCACTCAAATATTTCCCACCTCACTGCCCAGACTGTGGTGGTCACAGGAGAACGGTGGGTTCCAGGGGAATGTATGATCCCAAGAGTCTGGACACTCAGAGCAGGCTGCAGTAGAGGAGAACAAATGGGACTGCAGTGTCTGCTCTCATCCATTCAGACCCTTATCTTGCCCTGTCCATCCCATGGCTGCTGAGTGGCAATTCCTATGTGAGTTGTAACGGGTGTACCAAGGAACAGCTGAGCTGGGGCTCTCAGGAGTGGCTGCTTCCCTTCTGTTTGTCCACTATACCAAGGCTTCCACAGAAAGTGGAGCTCACACCTTTCCTCTTAAAGACCTGCAGTGGACCAAGGGATGCTCAGACTGTGAGCTCCCTGCCCGCTAGCCTGCCCTGGTGCTGTCCACCTGGATGTTCCAGCAAAGCAGGACATATCCTGAATTGAAGGGATATCAAACCTGCTTGAGCACTCCATGGGCAGCTAGCATGCCTCTCCCTGGCAATCAAGCTGAGAGTCAATCAAGAAAGCAATACCAATGACAATAGCTGCAAAGAAAATAAAATACCTAGGAATATACTTAATCAAAGAGGTGAAAGATCTCTTCAAGGAGAATTGCAAAGACACTGACAAAAGAAACAGATGACACAAACAAATGGAAAAACATGTCATGCTCACAGATTAAAAGAATCAACATTATTAGATTGTCCATACTGTCCAACACAACACAATTCTCATCAAAATACATAGTACCAAGACATATTTCACAGACCTAGAAAAATAATCCTAAACTTCATGTGGAACCAAAAAAGAGCTCTTATAACCAAAGAAATCTTAAGTAAAAAGATTTAGAGGCATCAAATTATCTCACTTCAGATTATACCACAAGATTATAATAAGTCAGACTGCTTGGTACTGGTAGGAAAGTAGAAATGTACACCAATAGATTAGAATGAAAAACCAAGAAATAAAACCATATAGCTGTGACCAACTGATTTTTGACAATGTAGACATAAACATACATTGGGGAAAGGATGCCTTATTCAATAAATGGTGCTGGGAAAATTGGATATCCACATGCAAAAGAATGAAATAGGATCCTTGTTTCTGACCATATATAAAAATTCAAGGTGGATTAATGACTTGAATGTAATACCTGGAAAACCATAAAAATTCTAGAAGAGACCACAGGATAAAGTCTTCTAGACATTGGCTTAGGAAAAGAATTTGTGATTCAGACCTCAAAGGCAAATACAGCAATAACAAATATAAATGAATAAGACTCAATTAAGATTTCTACACAACAAAGGAAATAACCAACAGAGTAAATAGACAACTTATAGAATATGAGAAAATATTCTCAAACTATAGTCCAACAAAGGGCTCATATCCAGAATCTGCAAAGAACTCAAATAAATCAGCAAGAACAAAACAACCCCATTAAAAAGTGAGCAAAAGACATGACCTGAGTTTTTTCAAAAGGAGATAGACAAATGGCCAACAGACATGAAAAAATGTCCAGCATCACTAATCATCAGAGAAATGCAAATTAAAACAACATAATGAGGTTTATTATTATTATTATTATTATTGAGTTTGTATTAAAATCTCAAAGAAACTATAGATGTTGGCATGGATATGGTGAAAAGGAATGCTTATACACAGTTGGAGGGACTGTAAATTAGTAAACTTCTGTGGAAAACAGTATGGAGACTCCAAAGAGAACTAAAAGTAGACCTACCAGCAGATCCAGCAATCTCACTACTGGGTTATTTATCAGCCCAAAGAAAAATAAGTTATTTTATATACACATCCATACCTGAAGGTTTAGCACAACGAAATTCACAATTGCAAAAATGTGCAATCATGGATTAAAGACCTAAATGTAAGATCTGAAACCATAAAAGTTCTGAAAGAAATGATAGGGAAAACTCTTCTAGACATTGGGCTAGGCAAAGAATTTATAACTAAGAACCCAAAGGAAAATATAGCAATATATATAAATAAATGAGACTTTATTAAGTTAAAAAAATTTCTGCACAGAAAAAGAAATAATCTACAGATTACTTCCTCATCAACAATTGATGAGTGGATAAAAATATGTGGTACATGTACACCATGGATACTACTCAGCCATAGAAAAGAATGAGGTAATGTAATTTGCAACTTCAACTTGGATAGAATTGGAGACCATTTTCCTAAGTGAAATATCTCAGGACTGGAAAAACAAAAACCACGTGTTTTCACGAATAAGTGGGAGCTAAACGATGGGTACACATGGTCACAAAGTGATGAGAAGGACATTGGAAACTAAGAAGGGGGGAGTGTGGGAAGGGGATGAGGAATAAAAAGTTAACTGATGGTACAAAATGTACCTCATTCTGGTGATGGGCACACTAACATCCCTGACTTCAGCATATACAGTTCATCCATGTAACAAGACCACTTGTACTCTCTAATATTTTGGAATAAAAATTATATAAAAAAAGAAAGAACACAAATAGCATAGAGAAAACCTTTGTACATTTTTTCCCAGTTGTCCCCAGTGGTAACATTTCCCTGAACCATAACATAATATCACAGCAAGGACACTGGTATTCATTCAATGGGCAGACCTTATGCAGCTATTCTCGGTTTACTTGCGTTCACATGTGTGTGTATATTGTGCTGTATGTATTAAGGGCTATATGATTTTATCACGTGTGCAGGTTTGTGTATCCACCACTGTAGCTGTGATACGGAGTAGTGCCAACAACACAGGATCCCTGCTGTTACCCTCACCCTCACCTCCCTCCCAGGGCAATCTGTTTTTGACAAGATCTCCAGTTAATTCTGACGTGCTAGAGTTTGAAATACAGGGATGCCTTGTTGTATAAGCAAATTGCTACCAGGATTGTACTAGCCTTGTGTCAGGTACCAATTTAAAACATTTTTTTGCACATATCATTTAACTTGATCTTTAGAGCAGCCCTGAGATGGGTACTACTACCATCCTCCTTCACAGTACTGAGAGAGCACCCTCTATAGGGTGGCAATGTAATAATGTCTAAGAAGACAGAAATAGTTGTACAATTAATAATTGGCAAAGTCCTGATTTGAATCCAGGAATTAGACTCTTACCCACCAGTCTACACTGAATGTCTCTGGTCCTAGCATAGAATGACATGTGGGAGTGGCTACTTCAAGGCCTAGCATAGAATGACATGTAGGAGTGGCTACTTCAAGGGGTCATTTGCGTGCCTAGGACCCATGTTGAGTCTGCCAGTTCCAGGATCTTTCTATCCTACCTGAGATGACCCTCTCTGAGCATGTCCTCATCATTCCTAATCAAATTTTAATCTCATGAAATTGTGATACTTTAGTACTCCTGGTTAATGGCCAAGCACATAGATGAGACTCAAGAAAGACTTAAGTGATGACATTTCAAAAGCTTAAATACTATTTTAGAAATTTCTTCAGCTCAGCAGTTCCTTTTGCAGGGAAAAAAGAGTCTGGAGAGGGCAGGTTTCCCATCCCAAGGTGACGCTGAGGCACAGACTGGCCACATAGATATGACTCCAGGCCACTGGGCAAGGGTAGCCTAGTGAATGCAGGGCCCTTGAGGATGTAGTTTTCAGTGAGATGACTCAGGCCTCTGGTCAGTGGGTGCTGGGATCTGCAGCTAGAGTGTTCTGGCTTAACCCTAGACTTTAGCCAGGGTTGACCCTAGGGTCAAGACCCTTCAGCCAGGATCTTAACCCTAGACTTCAGCCTGACGTTACATGATTGAGATACTCTTGAACATGACCTGATCAACTATTTGGTAGTTTGAGCCTTTAAGAAGACCAGCCAAGTTTAGTTTTGAATGTGTTTTTCAGGTCTGGGAAATCCAGTAGTTTTATATTTTGGTCTGTTGGTGAAGGGGCTGAAGACACATTATGACAAAAGGATAGGTAAGTTCTGTCACGGGCTGGATGGGACTTCACACTACTTACATCTTATTTTTCACTGATTGAGTACCATCTGTGTACCTGGCACTGAGCTAAGCAATTGATACACACGTCATCTTGGTTACTCCCATTTGGCCATGACAACAACCGTCAAGATAGAAGTGCTTGTAATTCCCAACTTACATTTTGGGGAACTGAAAAGGGAGGCCAGGGTGTTGGAGCCAAACCCCCTGTGTGTTGGCTTGGGCTTATATCCCACCCACTGTGCCAAGCTAGTGGAAAGGCAAAGAATGTACTTTGGTTCCTTTTGTAAGTCAAATCAAGTTCCCTGAGTGGCGCCATTTCCTGCAAAGAAATCCTATTTTGCACATTTGACAGGTACTTGGAAATTAATGGGGTGAGACGTGTCCTCTTTCCTTGTCCTCACCCCCACTGTAAAAGGAGACCTTTTGCAAAGGTCCATTGACTAGGTCCCAGAGAGGGCAGGTGACTTATCCAAGCTCATACAGCCAGGAGCACCACAGCCAGTATTGGAGCCTGGGTCAGCAAAGCTCTGGAGCCCAGCACTCTCCCCGCCACCATGCTGCTCCCACCTTATTATTATAGAAACACACTATAATTAAGCTCTCCACACTTCTCATAATTCAGAACACACTTGACACTACAGTCTACCCAAGATGCCATTCATAATGGGGCAATGACAGATAAGCTGCCCTGGTGACAAGTCTGAGATCCTATCAGTCTGATCCCGCATCACCATTAGGTGAGCCATATCTCTATTATCTCCCCTGTAAGACATATTTACGGCAATATTAAAAGGGAGATGAAGGGATATATTATCTTCCTTACATTCAGCATATATTATACGCCCATACCCTGTCACAGCCCAGATGATGCCAGACAAGGCAGACTGTGGCATAGTAATAGCAAGAAAGTCATTCTATCGCAGCCCCACTCATCTGTACGGCCCTCGACAGTTTGCAAAGCACTTTATTCTGCTCTGGCTCATTTGAGCCTTACAACACTGCCTGTGATGAGAGGAGAAACGTGATCATTATCCTCACTCCTATTTCACAGATGGGAAAACTGAGGCTCAGAGGAGTCAATAATGTGCCCTTTGGTGACTAGTAGAGGTAGGACTTGAACCTGGATCTTCTGAATTAAGATCTCCTGGGACCCACATATTATAGAATCTCTCAGTATGTGTTTATTCATTTACTTATTGAGTACACATTTGATAACCCCCTGCCTGGGGCCAGGCATTGTGCTGGGTGCTGGGAGGAGATAGTGAAGGAGATTGCATATGCTCCCTGCTCTCAGAGAGTCCAGAGCAGGGGTCTCTACTAGGACATCGGGCAAAGTCTGGGGCATTTACCGTTATCACAATCAGAGAGGCCTTGAGTGAGGAGAGGGTCCTACGATGCATAGGATAGCTCTTGCAACAAAGAGTTATCCAGCTCCAAATGCCAATGAAGTTGAGAAACCCTGGCCTACAGTATACTGAAGAAGCTGAAATTAATCAAATGAAGACACCAATCAGGACAAGGTTACAAACAGTGATAAGTTACCTCAAGCAGGAAACGCATGACCAGCAGTCGTGAAAGCTCGTACACGTGTAGTACTCGAGTGCTAGGCTCTGCTCTGGGAGAGGCCTATTGCTTCTCTCAACTCAGTCCTTTTAACAGTCCTGAAGGCTGTCACATATTATTCCTGTAGAGATGGGAACTGAGGCTAAGAGAGGTTAATTACTTTGCCCAGAGTCACACAGTCAGTAAGGATTTGCCCTGGGATTCGAATCTAGACCATTTGGTTCCAGCTTCCACACCTTGGGCCACTACACGGCACTGTCTCCTTGTGAGACAAAGGAGCTTTCTGTGGTTTGGGGTTGAGGGAAGCTTTGTGGGGCAGGGGACACATGGCCTGAGAGTTAAAGGAATAACATATGGGGTTGAGAGGCAGGGGAGTGTGCAGAGGGAACAGCATGTGTAAAAGCCACATGGCAAGAGGCACAATGGGGAAACTGATTAACGTGGATGTGATTGGAAGCAGATCGCTGGGGGGAGCTGAAGGCAGGAGGCCTTGTGGAGCACAGGCTGGGATGGCTGGTTTTGAGCAGAGCATCACATGGTCTGATGTAGAGGTTGAATGGCCCACTCTAGCTGCCGAGTGGACAGGGCGTTGCGGGGGCCCAGAGTAGTGTAGGAGGCAGCTGCAGTGCTGAGAGGCTGGGCTGTCTTTTGTGGAGACGCAGAGAGTGGACACATCTGAGAACCACTTAGGAGGTGAAGCTGTCAAGGTGTGGTGATCGACTGGGGTGTCCGGCAGAGAGATGAGGCACACATTGCTCGCCACTGGGTGCCTGACCTTCTCCTGAATTAGCCCAAAGGTTGTTCGTGGACCACCTGGAGATGGCATGGGAGGGCTGTGGCCTCGTCCAACCCTCTTGGAACCTAAAAGGCCTGTGTTGCTGCTCAAGGTCCCAGCTGCAAGACACAGGAGCAAGGATGACACGGCTTCGCTTTGCTGACAGCCCTCTGTTTGTGGTCTGAGGTGCCTCTAACTCACAGATAATTAATGTCAGCTGGCTGTCAGCACACCCTGGCTAATCACAGTGTGTGGGGGTGGGGGCACACTGGTCGATAAGCTGCCCGGGGATCTGTCAGACCCAGGAAAGGGCACGTCACCTCCAAGTCACCGGGGAGTGCTGTGAATTTTAGCACATGCCTGTCTGCTTTGGAAGCCCTGACAGTCTTGATCCCAGGGGAGGCAGCCACTCAAGGTCATGTCTGCAGGTCTGGGAACCCAGGCTGGACAGAGGGAGAGGGAACAGAAGGGTAGTTTGCTCCCGGCGGTTGTGGACACTGCCTCTTCTTTGTACAAGCCTCTACTGTCCACAGGTCGCATTTCACACTCAGGGGCTGTGCTCAAAATTCAGGTGATTAAGTGTATTTGTGCACCTGCTGGAAACACTGTTGCTCCCCAAACATGCTGATCTTTGCCACATCTCTCTGTCTTTGCCTGTGTGGTTCATTCTGCCTGGTCACGGTCCCTTCAACCCCAATTTCCCTCCCCCCCCCACACCCACTGTCACAGGCTCCACGAAGTGAACTTCTATTCATTCTTTAACACTCTGTTTTCCAAGGACCTAGCATCTGCCTTTCACATTCCAACACATTGTATAAACCTGTAGGAGAGTCATTCATTCATTCACTTTCATTTGTTCAGTCATGAGGCCAACACTAAGCACCCACTGAGTGCGGGCCCTGGGCAAGCTCAGAATGGTGATCCACAAATGAGACATCGTCTCTCCTGGGGGGGCAGCATTTCATGAAGAACGATGCAACTTGTTGATTAATTATTGTGTGATTGTTCTTTCCGCATTGAATTTTTGTTATTATTTCCATTTCTACAACCCTGATTCTGTGGGACTCTCTCTGAGCTCTGGGTTTTCCCTGTGAGCATAGTAGGTTCACGATGGCTACTAATGAAACTAAGCATAAATGGGATAATTGGCAGCTGGATTCTATGCCCAGGGTGACGACCACCTCTGCCTGCAGAGAGCCATTGGCTCCACCAGTGACCCACGGTGAGCTGTGAAGGCACCAACACACGTGTGTTTAACAGAATGCTCAAGTGCATCACACAGAGCCCAGCACAGGGGTCTGGTCAGCGGGGCCATTTTAAGCATCAGTTATGTGCCCTGCACTACACTAGGGAGTGAAAGAGCAAAGCTTCCCTCTGAAGGTGGACGCAGGCTGAGCTCAGGCAGTGGGAGGCAGGGTCGGGGTAGCACAGACCCTCCACCTGAGCTGGAAAGAACCAGGGAGCACTTGCTTGCCTCCCAGTGTGGTGACAGAAAGCTGAGGGAAAGAAAGGGAAGGAACTCCCCTTTTGAGGAAGTGTTCAAGAAGGTGGGATAGGATGCCCTTCCTGGGATGCCCTTCCTGGGTGGAAAAGGCAACCAGAAGGAGATGTGAGGGTGGAGCAGGTGGAACTGTCAGTGAGCACGTGCCAGGTGTCTCACAGGGCGGGCCACATGGGCGCAGTAAGAGCCTTTGTCTTGGAATCAAACCTCTGATTAAATCCTGGCCTTGGCTTCTTAATAGCAATCGTGCAGCACTGAGAAAGCCATTTAACGTCTTCGGTTCTTACATTTCTCCTTTGTAAAATGGGGGAACAATACTTATGTGACAATACCCACCAAGAACTGGACAAAGAGGAGCTAAGGGTATTATCTGTGAAGACTGAAGCCCAGGGATGCTGTAAGGCTGCATGTGTGGGGACTGAGGTGGAGGGGGGCGCTACCAGGAAAACTGTGGCAGAAGGGGGCTGTCTGGGCCAGGAGGTGGTGAGCCGCAGGCCAAGGCACAGGGCACCTCCAGACAGGAGGAAGTGAGGGGAGCGATTCCTACTGCCCACTGGCCTCTTTTCTCTCCACTGACTGAGGACTTCTCACTCCTTTGCCCCTCACCCCCATTTCAGTCTACAGACCCTCCTGGGAATGGTTTCCCTGCTGGGGTCTAGCTTGGGGCTGGCACTGCAGAAATGCCATGGAGATGAGGCAAACAAGGACCCCTACCCTCAAGAACATCTGAGCTGGTGGTGGTGTGGACAGCGTGGAGGTGATTGTTGGACAACGCAGCAACACACACTACAAATACCATCACAATACTGCACTTAAATGGAACTGTCATGTGATGCAGCCATCCCACGCCTGGGTGTCTGTCTATCCAAAGGAAAAGAAATCAGCATGTTGGAGAGACCTCTGCAGGCCTCGATGGCAGCAGCGCTGTTCCTACCAGCTAAATGTGGGATCAACTTAAGTGTCCTTCAACGGACAAATGTGGTACATACACAGTGAGAGGATACAGCCACAAGAAAGAAGGAAATCCTGTTATTTGTGACAATGTGGATGAACCTGGAGGATGTTAAAGTAAGTGAAATAAGGCAGAAGTGGGGAAACGAATATTTCACGACCTCATTCATCTGAGGACTCTAAAAAATTGAACTCATGGGAGCAGAGAGTAGAAACATGGTTCCTAAGGACTGAAGGGCGGGTAGGTGGGGAGATTTGGGTCAAAGAATATAATTGGATAGGAGGATCAATCTAAGAGATTTATTGTATAACATGATGACTACAATTAGTGAAATGTATACTTCAAAATTGCTGAGAGTAGATTTTAAGGGTTCTTACCACAAAAACATATGAAAAGTAATATGCATGTTAATTAGCTCAATGTAGCCATTCTACAATGTATATGACTATAAAAATGTCATGCCATACACCATAAATATATACAGTTTTTATTTGTCAGTTAAAAAAACAACAAAAAAAAAAAAAAAAGAAAAAGAAAGAAATGGAGAGATTAGGGCACAGATAGCCACAGAGGGAAACCCATGAGAGGACGCAGGGGAAAGATGGCCATCTACAAGCCAAGGAGAAAGGCCTCAGAAGAAACTAACCCTGTCAACCTTGATCTCAAACTTCTAGGCTCCAGAATTATGAGAAAATAAATCTCTGTTGTTTAGGACAAAAATATTACAGCTAACACTGCATGTTCATTGCACCTGAGTCATCATCTTGAATCTTTACTACACCCTCTTGGGGGAGAGGTTGGGTCTCAGGTTAATTCACATTTCCAAGGTCACACAACGCTTGTTAATCAGGTCTGCCCGACACCGAAGTCCATGCTCTTAACCACTATGCTGTGTAGCCTCCTTACGGCTCCGCCTTCATTCATTCAACCAGTAATTAATGAGCACCTGCTGTGTGCTGGGCAGCATGTGAGGATCTGGAACTACCACACAGAGTAAGATATTTATAGTTTTGCCAACAGAGTTTACATTCTAACCAATGTGCTTTGGGGACACAGAGAACTTTTCCTGGCTGATGTATTCACAAGGAGATGATATGTAAATTGGATTCTGAAACATTCGCAGGTGTTTTGCTGGAAAATATGGAAGGATGTATATGGCGCAGGGTTGAGCAAGTCACCCTGTGTAGGAATGGCAAGTTCAAAGGCCTGGAGATATGGTACTAAAGTCATGGGAGTTCCTTCCTTCCTGCTCTTGCTTCCTTCCTTTTTTTTCCCTTCCTTTCTTCCAGTTTTTCCCCTTCTTTCTTCCTTTTCCTCTCTTCCCTTTCATTTCTGAGTGGGTGATACAGTCACATAGTTCAACATCGAGAGGTAAAAACATTCATAGTTAAGTATCCCCCTCCCTCCTAGTCCATCCTCCATCCATCTTCTCCCCACCCTCCTCCTTTTCTCTTTGTCCTGTGTGACCCCTTTCTTTTGTCTCCTAAGCATCCTCTTAGCCTTGTTTTATGCAAACACAAGCATTATGAATATGTTTTCTTGTCTCTCTCCTTTTATTTCAGAGAGAACATACTATGCCTGCTGTCCTGGAGAAAGTTGAGAATTTAATGCTTCTTAGGTTTGGGGTACCTAGGGTGCTATCAGAGTATGGGGGGGTGAGATTAGGAGGTTGGGAAGGGCCTTGAATACCGCACCAAGGACCTGACGAATGTGGACAGATAATGGGCCATTTCTCAAATTTTCTCCAAGTCATGACACTTTCAAGGAAACTACAAAGCCAGCTTGAGTTATCAGGGGCTATTTGATTGACTTCATTAAAAACAGAAGCATGGCTGCAGCCCACCCTCATCCCCCACGAAAAATGAAGAAAAATGGAACTCGCAACAAAGGTAAGCACCATGAATTTGTATCACATTGTGAGCTTGCTGCCTCTCCTGTTTTCTCTGTAATTTATTTTCTGGAAAACAGTCACTGACTGGAAGAACTGCGCTCTTCCCTTTGTCAGCAACCAGTCCCTGGAACCAAATTGCTGGCTAAAAATAATGTATTTTTATTAAAAATCATTTTAACTTGGTGCCTGTTTCTGAGACAGAGTCACATATGGATAACCATCCAATATCACTTGTTATAGATAAGTGATGAATTATTTTAATCAGAAATGGATTTAACAGCACTGCAAAAATAAATTTGGGAGATTTTTCACAATTTGGTTGTCTTTTCTGATTCTTCATATTTATATTTAGTATTCAATGAAGACTAATAGTGACTCTTGGACATTCAATCAAACTTCCCCCAAACAGATTCATCCCACCCATAATAAAGATTGGCATTCTCTCCAATCACTCTGAGAAATGCCTCCAGTCTCTAGGTGCAGAATTAGATGGGAAGATGCATACACAGAAACACAGAAACTTTCTTCCCAAGCACCAACTGGTGTCCTTGGCTGTGCAGTAGACGGACACAGAGCTGTATTAGTCCACTGGCCTCAAACAGCTGAGGGTTTGATGACTCCTATGTACCAAACACTGCATCTGGGGATAATGAGTCAGAAAGGACTCAGATCTGCCCAGGATTCCAGGTCAAGAAGGACCTTAGTTGCTTCCATATTTTTCCATTGTCTATGATTAGAACTGAGCCTTCTTTTATTTCTTATCCCAGAATGAAATATCTCTGTGGCAGGGACATAGGGAGAGCTGACAGTCAAGAGATTGTATACCAGTTAGGAGTCTTTGAGTGCAAGCCACAGAACCAGACTCAGATTGAAGTAAGACATAGGTCATAGTGTGTAGACGTGACATCAAACACCACTGAACAACTGATGATGTAATGCACCAGTCTCAGTGGGTTCTTGTGTATCGTTAATGACTTCTCTAACTCCTCTCTCTACAGGAGAAAGAGTGAATCTCAGGATCAATCTCAGGCTCACCACTTTTGTCGGACAACAATCTGTAGCTACAGTAACAGCATTTAGTTTGGAGTGTATTTGTCTTCATAGCTACTTTTTACTGGTGACAAGTAGTACCGGTTTTTAATTTACAGTTGAGACGTGCAGTGTCCTTTAAAAATGAGAAGAAGAGTGAGTCAAATTAAAGATAATACATTAAATTAATAATAGAACAGGGAATATAAGAATGTCAAAAACTGTGCTATGGTGTTCAGTGGAGTAAACAGACCCTATTCACATTGGTTTCTGGGGCAAAGAGGGGGCTGAAGGGTTAGGTAAGAGAGGAAACATTTGTTAGGCATCTACTTGGTTCTAAGAATTTCACGTATCTTACATGAAGTAATCCAACTCTGGCAAGTGGAACTCAACAAATGAGGTCTCCCCCCTCCTCTTTCTGTCTTTCCAAGTCACCAGTGAAAAGCTCGCCTGGGACAGGACAAGGGCAGAGCACAGTGGCACTCTGCTGTCGACCTCCACCAGCTCCACTTTTTGTTATTAGCACCTTTGGCCATGAGAGTGTGGCTTGTTATGGCTTTACCTCTCTTTAGGGGATCACAGGGCTAAAGGGTCTCCTTTCCAGGGGTCTGGCTCCCTCTGGAATAGAGAGGCCTAAGCAGAATCTTCCTCACCTTCTTTTCCCAGTAAACCAGTATCATCAGCTTTTGTTGATCAAGACATCACTCTCTGGGTTGATGGGGCTGACATTAGCAGCTAGGATTAACATGTTTTTTTTTTTTTTTTTCCCCTTTCCATTTATTGGGAGAATCTCATTAAGGCAGGTTTCCTTCAGGAAATTGATGCTTTAATATTCTGCGTTGTCAGCTGAGGGCTTGGATTTTATTTCTTGAATAACATTTAATTAAACGTGCAGGCTCCTTTTCCCTGACGCATCAGTGATCACGGCACTGGGCCCACCTCCGCTGCTCTGGGAAATCAGCAGAAAGCAAAGTTGGGGGTCAAAGCCCTGCTGAACAATAAAGTTTATGGACTGTACCTCTGTGGTAATTAGTGCCCAGGGTCCTGCTGACACGCACCATTTCAGGGGCCTTGACCAAGGCGCAACTGCTTTGCAAATGCTAGTTGCTGCATCATAACTTTCATTTTGTGCAAGAGATATCCTACAGGGTTCTCTTCTAGGCCAGGAGTTGACGATCTAGGTCCCGTGGACTGGCCCTAACCTATTTTCTTCTCTCTCCTTTTTTTTTTTTTTTTTAAATATCCCCCATTTATTGCTTTTTGATTTTAAAATATTAAAATATTTTGGGGTACATCTGATTTTGGTACATCTGCATGGATTACTTTTATAATGCTTGAGTCACAGCCATACATCTATTTCCATAAATAAAGTTTTATTGGCACACAGCCACAATCATTTATTTACATATTGTCTGGGGCTGCTTTTGTGATGCAACAGCAAGAGTCCTAGACCACAGGGCAGCCAGGGCAGCAAAAAAGGACCAAAACAACCTCTAGGCTAGTGGTCCCCAACCTTTTTGGCACCAGGGACAAGTTTCATGGAAGATATTTTTCCACAGATGAAAAAGGAGGATGGTTTCTGGATGATTCAAGTGCATTCCATCTCCACCTCAGATCATTAGGTGTTAGACTTTCATAAGGAGCATGTAACCTAGATTCCTCACATGTGTGGTTTACAGTGGGGTTTGAGTTCCTGTGAGAATCTAAAGCTGCTGCTGATCTGACAGGAGACAGAGCTCAGGAGGAGCTCAGGAGGTGGTGTGGGTGATGGAGAGCGGCTGTAAACACAGATGAAGCTTCACTCACTTGCTGGCTCTCCTGCTTCTCACCTCCTGCTGTGCAGCCTGGTTCCTAACAGGCTGGGGAGTGATACCAGTCTGCGGCCCAGGGGTTGGGGATCATAGCTCTAGGCAACCTTGGTATGTGTTAGGCTATCAGATAAACATGCTCAGAGTTGTCAGAAACATGAGGGGACTTGCCCAGGGCCAGCCAGTTAGGAAGCGGCAGAGTTGGAGCTTGAACCAAGCTTCTGACCAAGCTGAACCTGGCTCAGCCCTTCTGGGCTGCTGTCTAGGCCTGCTGGGAGAGGACACAGGACACAGAACATGTCCATTTCTGGAGGCCAGGTGGACTCATGAAAGTCTAATTTAATACCACATGAGTGTGGTCTAGCCTATTGAACTCCCATTCCTGGGCAGGGTAACTCAGAGCAAGTCAAAATATCTTTGAGCTTCAATTTCCTAAATCTATAGAATGGAAGGATAAGGGTTCTTATTTCAAAGAGGATGGAATGCAGTTAAGGTACCCAAATCATCTGAGGCGTGTATATTTGAAGGAAATATACAACTCATACTTCCTCATCCAGCATCACAGGGTGCTTTCTGGGACTGTGGCCCACAGAACCAACTCCACATGATATTGGAGCCTCTCCCTCAAGGCTCTTCAGGGTCAGTGGGGGCAGAAGGCCCCTGGTTGGTTTTGCCAGGGGCTGTTAGAACAGCAACCTCCCAATTCAGCTACCCAAGAATGGTGACCAAGGATAGATGGAATTTGGGAAGGGAGAATGAAATCTCTTGCTGTCTACCTATTTCTTAGATAAGGAGACTGAGGCAGATGGGAGGTTTCTACCTAGTTCTCAGCATGAATCAGGTCTTAAGTCTTCAGTCTCCTGTCTCAGGCTTTGATTTCTGGGCCTATGAGCACAGAGAAGAGCTCTAACGAGGCTTCGATTCTCCTTGTTACGTGGAGCAGAGAGCTCATTGTTTAGGCTGCTTGTTTCCCCTGTCTGGGCTGTGCACGGACCTGTGAGAACCACCCAGGGGGCCTCACCTCAGCGGTGGAATTAGTCTCCGGGGTGAGGTTGAGAATCAGAATCTTTACAAAGCTTTCCAGGGATTTCCAACATGTGGCGATCAAAGGAGCCAATCCTTGATTACAAAATTGGGGCATGAGTGATGAAGACAGTAGGTTAACCACAAGCCCCAAATTTCTGTGATTCTTAATTTCTTCCTTCTCTCTCCCTCCCGCCTCTCCTTCTCTCTCTCCTTCCTTCTTTCATGTATTTGCTCAAAATACTATCTGACACTTGTGATACAGGTGCTGAGAATACAGCTGTGAGCAAGCCAGGTGAAGCTCCTGCCTGGCCGAGCTTTCAGTTGGGAGGGAGAGGAAACAGGAATGAATGCCACTGCCACACCAGAAACATGTCAGTAAGAACTGTGGCAGTGCGGAAGTCCTGGCTGCTGCTGGGAGATCCGACTAAAGCAGGAGGTGGGGAGAGGGCTTCCCAGAGGAGATACTGCTGAGCCGAGGTCTGGGGCATGAGTTGGTGTCAAGCAGGTGTCTCAGGGCTCTGCTGCACTGCGGCTTCCACCCTGTGCCCGGCACCTCTGGGCGAGATCATTTCCAATGATATGTTTCTAATGAATCAGAAGCCACCAGATGCCAGGTTGAAAAAAAACATTGTGTCATTTATCATTTCTGTATTTCTTTTGGTTATACTGCTAGCTGTTAGAATGTGTGTTAGAATGGGATTAGCAGATATGAGGGCAGTTTGGGGAAAAATAATGGCTGTAGTTTTTCTTAATTTTTGGCCAGAGAGGCTAATTTGGAAGTGAGGGTTTTTCGAGGGGGTGGGTTTCTCACCCCACTTTGGTAGAGCAAAGACGGAGGGACCCACGGTGACTGCCAACCTCAGATGTTCTTTCCTTTGTTTGGATTGTGGATGGACAGTTTTTTCTTTCATCTATTTATAGAGGCATTTTATATCCATACATCAGAATAGCAAGCAAGCCTAATTCTGAAACAAAGAGTTAGCAGGAGCTGTCACTAAAAAGACCTTTAGCTCCTGAATAATTCTCCTTCTCTACCACAGACATGCAGTGTTTGAATCAGAACAAATGGAGAGTTTAGTTTACTTTACCCAGCACCTCGTCAGAACACATTAACCTTACACGACACGGGAACACCATTAGATTGTGCTCTTGGTGACAGGCAATATTTTGAGCATTTTTTTCAAGACCCCACCTGAAGATTAGATGAAGGGGGAATAGCAGAAGAATGTGCCATGTGGCAAGGACAGAATATGCAAAGGCACTGGGGTGGGAGGTAGCATGGCAAGTTTAAGGAATAGAAAGGCAGCCAGAGTGGCTAGCGCTCAGGAAGAAAAGGTGAGGTGAGTGAGTCTGAGGTTGGAGAGGGAGGCAGAAGATGGGCCTTCGATGACCACACTAAGGGGTTTGGTCTCCTGTAGAATGGAGAGAGTGCATGATCAGATCTTGTCACTGTATCAAGCTCACCCAGAGGGAGGATGCTGATGGGGGAGGGGCTCAGCTTGTTTATAGCTGCCAGACACTCTGTATGAAGGCTCCTGGTCATGGGCCACCTGTCCCCACTCTTTCCCTCCTTCTCAGGGCCCCCCACCTTTTCTCTGTTGCATCTTTAGTCACTCCTTTCTTTCTTCCTGGGTCTCAGCTCATGATCTACACACATTACCAAAACACTTAGGGAACCAAATAGAATGGCTGAATATATTCTGGGAGGTCTACTCTGGGGATGATTACGCAGGTATTAAGAAGACAAAGAATGACATCAGGAGACTTGGAGGGATTTTGGTGAGTCATGCTTGAGTGTGAAAAAGCAAAAGGCAGAAACAAATGTATAATATGGCCCCATGTTTATAAAACAATGCATGCCCAGATCCACACATAATATGTATGTGTGCACAGGAACACCCCCCCCCACACACACACACACACTTACATGATGATAAACCCAATATTGAACATACACAACCATTCAGTGTCCTGGGCGAGGAGCTGAGCTGGAGGGAGGCAAGGGGCTCGAGGAACTATTCACTCACAGGTGTGGACAAGTTGCAGTATTTTCATGACCAGCACGGCCCTTTACGTGGTATTGGCAGAATATCAACTTTACGCCATGTCTGGGTAGGATTTTATGAACGTGGAGAAAAATAGGCAAAGGTAACATGGTAGGTCATTACCAGCTTGTCTGGGGCTGGAGGTATGACGTGGGGGAAGGAAAGACTCTGTAAATAGCATAAATGAAAGCCTCCCGTGATTACTCTTGGGCACTTGTTAAAGAGCTATGTGAAGAGAAAGTAAAGACAAAGACTTAAAACATTCTTAGGGCCCGTCCCCTCCTCCTCTGCTGTCCTATCTTGCTTGGGCCTTGAAAGAAAGGCTGTTCCATTGTCTCCTCCTCTCCTCCTGCCCCTCGCCCCAAACAATACTTCTGTTCCCCTCTGCTGTGGAAACTGCAATCGCTAAGTCACACATTCCCTCTCCTCCACGACTGGACGAATCCAGTGGGTGCTTTACCTCCCTGCCCTGGGTGACGCTGCTAATTCTCTTGAGCCTAGTCATCCTCCACGTGTTCTCCGGAGCTGCTATGCAGTCCCCCTAAAGACTTTCCTGGCTGCTTCTGTGTCCTTGTGGGCATGAAGACTCGCTTAGGATGGCATGGCGTCCCCGATTCCCGGGCCAGGATGTGTCCTTGGTTGCCCTCTTCACCTGCTTGCTTCCCCCAGTGCCTGGCTGGTCTTCAGCAGGTGGCCTTCTGCAGCGCTTGGACCATAGGCTCTGTGCATTTTTACTTTGTAACATTCTGGCTCTAATTTCTGCTGGAACCTTCATTGGTCCCACAGGTCTTTCTTCAGCTAAGGAAAGTCCTGTAAACTCTGGTCTCATAAACTCCTGTTTCTTGGGGGGGGGTTTCCTCCCATCTGAGGTTGCACAGATACTGTTACCTTCAACTTACCCAGGATTAAGTCCTCTACCCCACAGTGGAGTCTTCCTCCACACTGTGTGTCACTGTCTTAGGGATGGCAGCCTCTGTCCCTCATTCAGGAGCTGGACGGGCTGCCGTGGTGGGTCCTACCCTCTATCAGTGGGCTGCTGGTCTCTGCATTCTAATCCTGCATCCTCTGCCCAGGTACTGCACCAGCCTCCTTCCCAGTTCCCCTGCCTCAAGGATTATCTTTTTCCAAAGCACTTTCCTCATTGCAGCTATAAAGAACTTTTCAAAACAAAAATATGAATGTGACTCTCCTCTTTCTAAACCCCTCACTGGCTCCCCATTGCCCTTCTCTAGACGTCCTTTCATTATTTCGTCATGCCTACCTGTCTGGTGTCACTGCTCATTCTGTTGTGAGCATGAATGACACCATGGTGTATAAACCATTAGCAGTTCTCATGGTCACTCCTTCTCCCTGCCACATCTCTGCTAACATTGTCCTCTATCTCAGCTTGTCCTCCCTGCATGTTGTTGGCCACTAAGTCACCTACCCATTCTCTAAGACTCCCTTAGAGTGTTTCCTCCTCTAGGAAGCCCTCCCTGGCTCCCACTCCCCTTGCCCTATACACCTTTACTGGCCTTTGCCTCTCAGCCACTCCAGCACATTTATGATACTTTAACTGATTCTATTTAATCTTCACCTTTTCTCAGGACAGAGGGTCCCTGGGAGTGTGTGAGGTTGGGCGCAGAATCAGATGGGTACTTTGATTCACAGAGTAAATCACAGTACTGTGGACTCTAGTTCCAGGAAAAACCTAGAGGAAGACAGCCCAGAAATCTAGAATGTGTGTTGTGTCTGAGCAAGGAGACCCAGCCCCACCACTGATTTGCTGTGTGGCCTCAGGCTAATTACTTAACTTCTCTGGCCCATCTCTGCAGTGTGGGAGGTGGATAGCACACTGTGGAAGTCCCTCCCACGTTTCTGGCTTTACAATTAAGGGAGGCAGCAAAAGCACAGCATGGTGGGTAGCTGCTTGCCCTGTAGGCACAAAGGATTCGAATCCTATTTGCATGTGGCAGCCCTGGGGCAGCGCTACTCAGATCCCTTCCACTCTCCCTGCAGCTGTGAGGAGTGTGGCTGGCTGGTAACACCTTCAAGATCTGCCTCTGCTCTTCTCATGGAGGTCTTGTTCTTCTCATGACAGCCCATAGCTCTGAGTAAAGCGGTGGCTCAAGGGTGTGGCAATTTCCACCCAATCTGGGACTCCTCTGCTGAGCACCCTTCACCCTATGGTTCCTGCAGTTGGCAGAGACCATGGGAGGCCTGCAGAGTCTCCACCCACCCCCTGCCTGTGCCTACATCTTCACAGGTCTGTCCTTCATCTCCGTGTGAGCACTGTGGACCTGTGGGTGTAAGTTTAGCACCGTCCCTGACATACGAAACACACAGTGTGCGTGGTCTTTGTAATATTTTATGAACTATTATATTAACATGGAAATTTAAATGTACCTCAAGGAATGAGAGGAGCATGTGTTGAAAACCCCTGCTAAGCCACCTCTCCCCCTGGGATTTCTGACCCAGCACTTACTGCCTGGCCTGAAGTCTTCCTCCGGATCTGGTGTTCAGGGCTCTGATCTGCTCAGGCCAGAGGCCCCTGGAGCCCAGAGACCTGGAGCAGAGCCACAAGAAGGGTGGTGGCAAGTCAGTCAGGCTGATCTATGAGGCCTTTCCCGGGAAGGATGGCTTCAATTCTGCCCTGGAAGTGTGGCCACGCTGCATTGCTGATCCATCTCCCGGGCTGTCAAACATTTCACAGGCGCCTGCCCCGGCCTGGAGACAGTTTATAAGCTGTGTTTCTGCCTTGTGCTCCTGCTGCCTTATTGCTCTGGGATTCGGAGTCTGGTTGCATTTTGAGTTGTACCTACTTGGGGGCCTGCAGAGTGTCTGTCTGTTTCAGCAGGGGCAAAAACAGCAAGTGGGGAGGGAGGAGGCATGAAGGAGGGGATAAAAGAGAACCTTGAACTTGGAAAAAGGGGTGTCATAGAAGAAAATCTGTGATTTTCTGTGCTAGAGTTTGCTGTGTGACATTGGCCTTCCCTTGGAATGTGAATATTCCAGAAATGAAGGCAGATTAGGCTTATGGTTCTTAGAGTCCATGGGTGTCAAGGTTAATTTGAGAACCCGATGAAGGCTGTGGCCCCTATGCTGGGAGAAACACACATGGACCCAAACTCCTTCCTGCGGTAGGATCTCATCCCAGCTGCCCTGCTGCCTGGAAAGTCCCACCCACATTTGCCTCCCTTGTGTCCTGTCAGATGCCAGTGTCAGCTCACCTGTTAGCCCAGTAAAGTTGCCTTGACCTCTACACTTTGTGTCTTGCACAGCATTCTCCTTTTTCTTTTGGAGCATTTACTGCCATTTATGTATTAAATACGAGTTAGGACAATTAATAAGTTTGTGAACTCATCCTAGAAAAAGTGCTGAATATCGCTATGATCACCTTCCCTGTGGGAGACGATGCACTGACACCAGTGCCAAGTCTACCCTTCGGTGCAGTTTAGGACCTCTTTTTCTGGAATGGCCATCAAAGCTATCATCATAAAAACATGTGACAATTAAGTTTGTGAACTCAATTCACAAAGAAAAGGCGCCATATACTTCAATGCTGAATAACCACTATGGTCACCAGATGACTGAGGGGAGTACTTCAAAGGTGACTGTGGTGACATTCAGCTGTGAGGTACACAGCATGTTTTTTAGGATGAGTTTGCTACCTTAATTGTCGGACCTCGTATATTCACTTGGTTGTTTACTTATCATCTGTTTTACTTGGGGTCTGTTTTTCTGCTAACTTGCACCCTCACTTGAGTAGGCACTGTGCCTGTTTCCTTCAGCAATACTGGATCCAGCATGAAGAAGAAGCCCATGATTAGCTGGCTGGATGGGTGGATGAGTGATCAAATAGCTGTTTCTGTATATGTTTGTGGGCAAGAAGATGAGAAAGAACTCACTGGCCTGGAGCAGTAGCAAAGGCCCCTCCTCCAGCCTCACAATCTAGCCGTGGCCTTTGAGGTCACTTATGCTGGTTCCCTGGTCTGGATTCCGGGCCCCTCTAACTTTTCTGGGAACTTCCTCCTTCCTGTGCCTCCCCTGCCTAACATGGCCTGACACGGACCTGGGCACCTGCAGCCTGGTAAAGGACTCACTTCTTTTATTTCGTAAGATCCTCTAGGAATCTGTTCAGACAATGAGGGTAGAGCTTTAATAAGACTGAGATTGTATTTCCCTCCAGCCTGGAGTGATGGGAGGAATTAAAGTCAGATTTAATTTGATTTTAGACAAAGTGCTGTGACACTTATTGCACACCTGAATTGCTAGAGAAAAAATTCTGACCATCGTGTGAGGCTCACAGGGACACCACACAGAAGTTGTACAGGCTGCATCTGGCACAAGGCACCCAGTGGAGGGGCATCCTGCTTTCACTCACAGTGGGAGTGAACTTTTTACTCGTTCAGATAACATCAGCATTTGTCCCTCCACCAAGTCCTGTGCCTATGGGCTTACCAACCCCTAGGGCACGCCCTTCTCTAATTCAGAAAATTCTGTATGTTCTGGCACCAGAGTTGGGTGGGGAAAAAATTGGAGGGACAGATGATGAATGTGCCCAAGAAGCTGTGCTGTGGTCCAGGAGTGAGATGGAGTGTGGCCTGGACCAGGGCGGTGCCAACCGGGGAAGGGCTGGGACTGCAACTGGGTGGGCCTAGTCCTGGAAATATTAAAGAGTGGGTACAGTGAGATTTTGCCTTGCTCCTCATGGGCCCTTTAGTCCTGTGCCTTCAAAACCACTAATATACTTTCATATTTTAGTTTTCTACAACGCAGATGTACAAGCTGCAATCAAATCTGCTAGGATGCACCCCCTGCCCTAGGAGAGGACACACCATTTATTTGTTCATTTACTCATTAATTCCTTTAAAAAATACTTATTGAGGTCCTGTTATATGCCAGCTTCTGTCTTACTAGCTGGAGATATAACAGTGAACACATTGGATTAAAATGCCTGCTCTTGGGGCGCTTAGATTCCAGAGGAAGGAAATAAGCAGTGGACATAAAACATAAGAAGATTGGATGATGTAATTAAAGTGATAAGTGCCATGGGAAAAAGAGTTGGGTGAAGAGACTCAGGAGTGTGGCAGAGAAGGGACAGTGGAAATTTAAGTGGGGTGATTACAATGAGTTTCACTGAGGTGATGCATATGCAAAACCCCGGAGGAGATGAGAGGGAGCCATGGAGGCATCTTGAGGTGAGTTGCATCCAGGCAGAAGCAGTGTGCAGTGCTAATGCCCTGAGGCAGGAAAGTATCTGGTACACAAAATTTTCATGGTACTTACTTCATTTAGTTTCTGTTTCATTTATGCTTCTCAAAGTGGGATATCTGTACTCTGGGGCCCATCTCCATGTGTCAGAAGAACACAGATTGTTTCAGAATCAGCAAGGCTCACTTAGCTGGAGTCTCAATTTGATATCACATTTTTTTTAATATTAAGAAATTGAATGCAGAGGTTACACTATTTTTTTAACATGAAAATATGCAGCTTGCAGGAAATAAGTTCATGTTTATAGATGACTTCAAATGTCTTTTAGAACTCTTTATGTTTTGGGCATGAGATAGTTGTGCTCTGTCATGTTGGACACTTGAGTGGATGTCTTAATTCATTTGTGTTGCTATAAAGGAAAGCCTGAGACTAGGCAACTTATAAGGAAAAGTGACTTCTTTGGGTCTTGGTTCTGCAGGCTGTACAGGAAGCATGGCACCAGCAGCTGCTTGACATCTAGTGAGGTCCTCAGGCTGTTTCCACTCACAGGGGAGGCTGAAAGGGAGCTGGCTTGTGCAGAGAACACATGGTGAGAGAGGAAGTGAGGGAAGGAGGAAGGAGGGGCCAGGCTCTTTCAATAACCAGCCCTCTAGGAAACTAGTAGGGTGAGAGCTCAACTCATTACTGTGAGGACATACCAAGCCATTAGTGAAGGATCTGTCTCCTTATAAACCAAACACCTTCCATTAGGCCCCACCTCCAACACTGAGGATCAAATTTCAACATGAGATAGAAGTCAAATAAATCAAACTATATCAGTGGGAAAGAAAGAAATGCTGGGGTTCACCAAACTCTCTCCCTTACTAGGCTGCAAGCAGAGGATTTGTCTGTTTCACCTTGCCAGGTACGTAGAGCATCCCCAAGAGAGGGAAGTCTTTCTTCTGTCCACTTCCTTTCACATGGTCTGACCCCCGCCACTCAGAGGCCTGGGATCAGCACTCTCACTGTAAAGCTACCATGGACTCACATTCGTGCAGGTGACAGGCAGGCAAGAAAACTGAGTGGCATGGGCTAGGGTGTGAAACAGCAGGGCATGGTGAGGAGTGTGGCAAACTGGTCTGTGTAGAGGAAGCATGAAGACATCTGGGACCAAATTTGCCAGTTCTTTTAAGAAAAGTTAAACATCTGGATTGTTATGTGAAAATTTTTGATCCTTATATATAAACTAGATTAAAAATGTCTACAGGTAAAATTTGGGGAAAGTAGACTTTGTGATATATCCCCAGAGATTCAATAGCAGGAACATCCCTCTAGGGACCCCGATTGAATAGCTGAGCTCTGAGCAAAGCCCACCAACTTGTGGTCAGTTGAGTCCTTAGGATGGAGCAGATAAGACTCTTTTGTGTGCTTGGCTGTCTTCAACAGTGAGGCCCCTGGAGAGGAGGAGGGCAGAAGAGCTTCCAGCTAAAAAAAATCCTAATCCTAATTTCCTATTTGAGAATTGAATCTGGAATACATATTTGAATTATGTCTACCCCCTATCTCTACTTGTAGCAATTAAACATTTTTTGTGTGAAAAGGGGAGTTTTTTTGGCTCACTAAAAGATACTTTAGGAGGTTTGAGATTCAGGTATGGCCAGTTCCAGGTGTTCAAAAATGTGCTCAGGGCCAGGCACAGTGTCTCACACCTGTAATCCTAGCACTCTGGAAGGTCATGGCAGGAGGATCACTAGAGCTCAGGAGTTTGAGACCAGAATGAGCAAGAATGAGACCTTGTTTCTACTGAAAATAAAAAAATTATCTGACTATTTTGGCAGGCACCTGTAGTCTACTCAGCTACTCAGAAGGCTGAGGCAGGAGGCTTGCTTGAGCCCAGCAGTTTGAGCTTGCTGTGAGCCAGGCAGATGACACAGTACTCTTAGCTTGGGCAACAGAGTGAGACTCTATCTCAGAAAAAAAAATTGTCCTCGGAAATATGTCTCTGCTTTGCTCTGTGTTGACTTTGTTGTTGGGAAGACTCTTGCCTCACTTCACCTAGTTGGCTGCCATTGCAGGTTTATGTCCTACCAGCTTAGCTGCCTTAGTGGACACCTTGCATATTTTTTTGTAGCTCTAGTAAAAGTCCCTGGCATGGCTTTCTTGGGGCTGGCTTGAGTTACATGCTCACTTTTAGAAGCTGGCAATGGGTCAGTCTCTCCAGAAATTCACCAGCTGAGAAGGGGAGGGAGCCTTTAAAGCAGTGATTTTCAACCAGTGCTTTGTGGCACACTGGTGTGTGTGAGAGGATCTTAGGTATGCTGTGACATTTTTAAAAGATTATTAATTAAATTATTTTTGAAAGAAGTTCAAAGCACAGTAAATATATTCTTTCTTTCTTTTTATCTTTTTTGGATCAACATAATTTAAGTGTGCTATGGAAGTTTAAGTGTAGGTTCAAGCATGCCGTGAAGTAAAAAAAGTTGAAAAACACTGCCTTAAAGGAAAATCAGGATGGTGTTGTCAGGAGGGAAGGGACAGATGTTGGGCGGGCAGACTGTTGGGCTCTCATCAGACTCCTCAAATGTGGGCTAAGAATTCTCAGCTTTCCAGCTAGCATCTGACACTTTCCTCCTCCCACTTCCCATCTCCTCCTGCTGTCCATCCCTGTGTCTCGGGGGAGGAGATACTGCTGCTCCCATCCTAGCAGGGGTACCAATGCATGCCCGAGTCCAGCAGAGCCTTGGGACTTGCACTTCATTCTAAATGGCACGCTGGAACTTCCCCGGTGCAGCAGCACCAGCCTCCAGCCCCCAGGGTTCCACTTCTACTTCCCGGCAGTCATTCTGCAAGAGATGAGCTGTCTCGTGTGAGTTGGCTCTCACCTGATAGGAGCTTGCTAAGGTTTTCTTCTTACCATGTCTTCTTCAGATCTATAATTCTCAACTGCCTAGTGAAGCTCTGAGAAAGGCTGCCATTCTGATACCTTCCAGGTCCCATAGTCAGGGTGGCTCTTGCCCTGTCCTTGATGCAGCAGACTCTGCCCTGTGCTTGCAGGCCTAAGAGTTGTGGGGTGTGCACATATAGGCAAGCATCCTTTGAAGCCAGGGTGCTGTCTGGGCCACAGGGGGCTGAGCAGGAAGACAGGTTACTGTGCCTATTGGCTACAGCACAGGGACAAGAAAGGGCATAGCCCACACACCTATGGTTTATCCTATAAGGGTACATGTGAATCTCTCTAAATGTAGAATATAAATGTCTTAACACAATAACTAAGAAAAAGACATGAAGGTTATGTTAACCACTTGGATGAAAGTATTTCAAATTGTATATAGAAACAGTACACTGTACCCCAGGGTAGTATTACTGTACACTGCTATGATTAAAAAAAAAATAAAAACAGAATAACAACAACAAAAAAAGAAATGAAGTTGGGAGGTTAGGGAGAGCAAAGCAGCTGGAGTTCACAAGGTGTCGGAGGAGGTTACAGAAGGAGGAGGAGGAAGAGCAGATGGGAGATCTGGAGATTAGTGGAGGATCCTTCTCCCGTCTTCAGCTGAGTCATGATCGGCACACATGTGTCAGGAAAAGGAAACCCGAAATCAGGGAAGGAACCACGTGAGAGGATTAAAAGAACAATTGTGAGAGTTCCTGCAGGGCTGGGAAGAGTGCCCATTCCCACTGGCCAGACTGGAAAACCTCACAAGAATCCTGATGGGGTAGAGAGTCCTCAGAAGGAGTATTCACTAGTCCTACCTGAAAAGTAAAGCTCAAAAGGATCGAACAGTTTGCAGGTAATTTTACTGCATCCGAAGATAAAGCTCTAGGAAATTCATAGGAATGCAGAGATATCCAGCACCCCGTAAGGTAAAATTCACAATGGTTGGCATTCAACAAATAATCATCAGAAATGCAAAGAAGTAGCGACATACGACCTGTAATGAGAAGAAATCTCACTCAATTAAAAGCCACTGAGAAATGACACAGGTGATAGGATTGGCAGACAAGGACATTCAGAGTTGTTGTAACTATATTCCATGTAGTCGAGAAGCTGGAAGAAAGATGGAGTGTTTCAAATAGAGTTACATAAGATGTGAGAAGACTCAAGTTTTCAGTAAAAATGAAAGACGCTCAGTTATATTTGAATTTCAGGTAAGTAGTGATTTTTTAAAATTATGGGTTAATATGAGGGACCATACTTTTCGGTTATATTATTTGTGTTTGTAAGATAAAGTCAAAAGTCTGAGTTGTAGTTAATTCCTTCACCCAGGAAGTGTGCCACACACCCCTACGTTGTACCCGACAGGTGAAAACGAACTGAGCTCCGTCCCTCTCCAAAATTTGTAGCGTACAGCCCCATATTGCCTATGCTCTGAAAATTATTCACCATTTATCTAAAATTCAAATTTAACTGGGACTCTTGTATTTTTATTTGCTAAATCTGACAATCCTACAAAAGACCCAAATTGAACATCTGGAGATTAAATTGACAGTGACTTTAATAAAAAAAAATTATACACACATATCTGGATGAAATTAAGACCAGATCAGATATAGCAGAAGAAAAGGTAAATGAACTCTATGGAGTGGCAATAGAAACTATCCAAAATAAAATACACAGGGAAAGAAGACAAGACGTAAAATAAATGGAGAAGAGCAGCCTAATGTGTGGTTAATTAATTGGTGTGCCTTTAGGACAAAAAAA
Source organism: Otolemur garnettii (assembly GCF_000181295.1). NCBI lineage: Eukaryota > Metazoa > Chordata > Mammalia > Primates > Galagidae > Otolemur > Otolemur garnettii. Next base: position 4,845,425 of record NW_003852491.1, on the reverse strand, counting down.
AGCGGGATAAAAATATATTTGCAGAAATGACGGCCAGCAATTTTCCAAACCTAATGAAAACTATAAACCCACAGAGTGAGAGAAGATACATAGTACCCATATCAACAATAAAAGAATTAGGTGGATGGCATCACAATGGATTCTACAGCTATTCAAAAGATAGTAAGGACATATGAACAACTTTGTTCTAATACATTTGACAACTTAGATGAAATAGAAAAAGTTCCTTGAAAGGCCAAAACTACAAAACCTAACTTAAGAAAAAAACCCCTAAATCACAAGAATAATTCTATGTCTCTTAGAGACTATGTCAATTACATACCAATAAAAATATTAAACATCAACACACACAAAATACACAGAAGGTTTGACCATGAGATGCCTGAGGATTTGTATGCAAATATATTATTCACAAAGATACTCACTTCTACATTGTTTGTGATGTCAAAATATTGAAAACTACTTAAATGTCACAATGTAAATATCTGTTAATAGAAGACCTGTTACAATAAAAAACAGTATATCTAGATAATGGATTATGGTGCTTCTGTTTAAAAGTGTTTTATGTACTGAAGAAGTGTGCTTTCTGAAATATACGGTTAAGGGAAAAAATAATGGTGAATAAGAATACATATAATCTATTCTCTCTTTATATACACACATACACACATTATATTATGTATATAAAATACATATTACACAGAGAAAATTGGGAATATTTATTGAATATTTGTATAGATTCAGAAAATTTCTAAAAGAATATCTAAGAAATTAGCTATTATAGTTCTTTCTGGAAAAAGGAACTAGGTAACTTGGGGTTCAGGTTAGAAAAGAAACTAAATGTTTTCTACATTGCAATGCTGGTAGATTTACTTTGTGCAAATATTATCAGTTCCTTTTAAATTACCAAAAACAAACAAACAAACAAAAAACAACCCACACTGACGTTAAAAACAACGAGTCTCCAAATTTAAATTTCCCTAGGCATGTTCATGCTGTCAGCTTATTTCCACTCAGGCTTTGGCATAGAGGTTAGGCGAGACCAGGCTGTATTGTAATACCAGATAGAATCAAATATGTAATGGCTCAACACATCAGATGTGTATTCCTCACTTACACTACATACAATAGACCTGGCTGAGTGCTCAGCTCAGCCACGTGGCTTATCTGCACAGGACCATTCAACCACTCAGACTTCTTCAATCTTCCATCCCTTGGGGTCTTATAACATGTCTCAACATCCAGTAGAAGAGGAAGGAGAAGGGAGGGGGTGGGCATGGTGGGCTTTATGGACCAGGATCATATCACTTTTGCTCTCATTCCATTGGCTGTAACTTATCACATGACCACATCAACTGCAAGGGAGTCTGGGAATTGTAGGACATTTGGTGTGTAGGAGGAAATAAGTTTTGATTTTGTGGCTAGCCAATAGTGTCTGATAGCCACTCAGAAATAAGCCCTGAGTCGGGAGATTATACCATCCTTACAGGAATGAAGCCCAGTGAGCAGTTTCAGGTACCGTCAGCATTCCTCGTGATGTTTCCCAGCATCTGCTTGCTGTGCCCCCTTTTCAGACCTCTCGGTGGAGAAATTATAAATGGAGGCAGTGTCATGATACAGAAAACAGGAGGCTGGAAGGCAGGAGTAGAACATGGGTTTTACTCTCTGTTGTGATTTCCCAAGTCTTGTTTCTTTGCCTGTAAAATCAGGTAATGACATTTCTGTCTCTAGAAAGTTTTGAGCTGTATCTTAATAGTTTGGTCTTTGGAAAAGGTAATGCCTCCCTCTGGTAGGTGGAGAGAGGAGAAACCTAGGAAGAGAGAAAGAAGCTAGTAGGAAAAGGAATGGAGAAAGGAATCTTACAGGCTGGGGCACTTACACATGGCAGACTCAGCTAGTTACTTGATTTGCTTTAGTACATTTAATTCTCATGCCAATGCTGTAAAACGACATATTAGAAGCTCCATTTTGCAGATGAACAAACTGAGTCGAGAGTGGTGAACTAATGACCCTGAGTCACACATCAAGTATATGACAGAGCAGGGATTAGAATACAGATATTTATGCCTCCAAAGCCTATGCTTTTAGCCAGTGAAATGCAGCCCTAGGGCTTTCTAGTAAATCTACTTTCTTTTCCAGAGCTTTGGATCATAATCCCCTCTGCTCATAAACACATCGGCCCAGAGAAGTAGAGGGTTCTCCTACTGTTGATTTAATATTTTGGAGGAAATAGGTTTATGACCTAAATATATTTCCTCCTGTTAAATGTTACAGCTTCCTTGAGGTTCACATTTGGGTTAACATTGCTTTACGGTGAAGTTGGAGTTTCTGGAGTGGGTTTTGCTGCCAGAGTCCTCGAGAGGCAACAGTACCCACTTGTGAACTCTCCTGCCATAATCCACCCTAAATCTCGTTAGGTCTATATCTAGATTAATTAAGGATTGCATGAAACAGAAAATCCAATCTTCTCTGACCACATCAAAAAGGAGGGAGAGAGAGAGAGAGAAAAGCTGAAAGAGAGAGAAAGATTTATTTTTTCTCAAGTAACAAGAAATCCAGAGTGAATCATTCCAGGATTTATTCAGCAGCGCTATGATACTATCAATATATCGGACATTATGCTTATTACCTCATGGCCCCAAGATGGCTGCTTCCCATCCTGGCATGGCACCCAGGTTCCAGGCAGGACAAAGGGCAAAGCATGAAGGGAAATGTAAAAATTGACACCCGCCAAGTCTCTCTCCTTTCCGAAAGCTCAGAAATGTCACCTAGGGTCTTTTTCTTATTTTTATTGGTCATGACTGAATTATTATACCTAATCATCCACATGTGCAAGGAAGATTGAGAAATGTTTTTAAACACACACCTTACCAACCAGGACATAACTGGGATTCTATTAGTAATAAAGAGAGTATGTGCCGGAGCAGGGGACTACTGACGTCTGCCACATCGTCTTATCTTTTGGACGTGTCCATTTCCCGTTATCTGCACTGACATTCCAGGCCATTATTATTTCTCTCCTGGACTCGGAAATAGCCTTCTATTTGGGATTGCACATTGCCTCTTGACCCCCCTCCCCCTTTCCCCTGACCTCCCATAATCTATTTTCTACACTGTGGCTGGAGAGATCTTTATGGAACATAAATCTGGCCATGTCACTCGCCTGCAGGATAATGTATTGAGTTAGTACTATGTGTTTTATTTTTTGCTGCTATTAAAGAAAAAAATGAAAGAATGAGGGTTATCTGCCTTCCTTCTTCTCAAATTGATGTGCAGGCAGCATCCTAACTGGGTTTCAGCAACCTGGGGCTTCTTTTGTCCAAGGACAGAGGAGTAGCAGCGATACTTAGTGTCTGGAAACCGAAGTGGTCTGAGTTGGGAGAGTGTTCCTCAGAGTGAGGTTAGGTTTTGAGGTTCTTTTTTTTTTTTAATTAATTGATAGCTGTATATATTTATGCATGCATGGGGTACAGTGTATGTTTACATGGATGGAACAGGTTTTGAGGTTCTGACGTAGCAGATCTGATTCCTCGCAGTGACCTTGGGGAGTGGCAGACTTGGGGAAATGGTGACATGATGCATGTAGGGGAACTGGGCTCAGATGCCAGGGCACCAGCCTTGCCAGAGACCCAATGCCCCCAAAGTGGAGGGAGGTGTCATTGATATATAGCTTCAAGGGTTCCCAGGGAAATGCAAAAGTAACATGTATCAGGCAAGGCCAGCCTTGGGGGGCACGTGGCCTGTGCAGCCACACAGGACCTCACACCAGGAAGAGCCCTGTACTTGGTTTAATGCTCTGCTGCCACCATCTTAGAGTTCTCATAATAATCTTTGAACAGGGGCCTGGTATTTTTATTTTGCATAAATTGTGTAGCTGGTCTTGTTGTCAGGTGACAAGTGTGACCCAGAAGTCTGCTAGGACCTTTGTAAGTGCCTGGGAGTGGTGGGCAAAGAAGCGCCAATAGTAACACAGATGGGGCTTCCCTCCAGGTGAGTCTGATTTAATTGGATGGTAGGGACAAAGGGGGAAATGTGCTTGAGTGTGGTGAAGTGACCTTCACACTTGCCACACCTCCAGGGGTTCCTCATAATTAACTCAGCACCAAGGCATTTGATCCTGCCACCTTCTCCGGTGCCACCATCTCTCTCCCATCTTGGTTCTTTGTCCCCAGCTCTACTAATGTCCATTGCCTCTTGGGACCTCTCACTCTCTCTTTAGGTCTTCTAATGTTCCATTCCTCCTGGAGTGATCATCTCCCCTGCACCTAGCTCATTGTGGAACTTTTCCTTAGCTAGAGGGACTTCATTTAGATGACACTTCTGTGATCACTCCACTCCCCAAATCTTGATATGCTCACTCAGCACCCAGCATAATGGTAAAGAGTTCAGAATCTCAGCACCTCATCTTCCTAGCTGTGTGACTTTAGGTGGGTTATTTCACCTCTCTGTGCCTCAGTGATGTCATCTGCAAAAAGGGTATAACAGTCATTTACCTCTGGTTTTCTGTGATGATTAAATGAGTTAATATTTGTAGAACTCTCAGTACTATGCTTGGCATAGAGGCAACACTGGGAAATCATTCACTGTTTCTGTTTCTGTTAGGTCTTGTTCTTTTCCTTACTTGTAGAATTCAACACAGTGCTTGAGGCTTAGTTAATGATCAATGACTATTTACTGGGTTGAGTTGTGTGGCTGGTGGTACATGCAAGCAGAAAAAGGTGACCCAGAATCCACATTTGTCACTTAGGAATCTACATTTGTCCCAGCCCTGTAGTTGCAGTTGGACTGAGACAAAATTCTGGCTTTCCAAGACACTGTGGTCTCTCTCCAGCCTTCAAGGTGTCTTGAGCTTGTTCAATTTTTAATCCTAATCCGACTTCATGACTCAATTTCCTGTCTTGCTTCTTATAAACAAAACCTACCTTATAGCTCTATTGAGAGTTCCTTTTGCCAACTTTCTTCTTTCTATAATTAATATTCCCCTGTGCCAAAAGCGAAGGGTTCCCATCTTTACCTGTACTGATTTGGAATGCACATTTCTGGTCCTGAGGGCTCACCTTGCCTTGTCCTTTTAAGCCAGTCCAAGATACCCACGTTCTATGGTTTGTATGTCTCCCCAAGTTCACCTGTCATAAATTTAATCCCCTGATTCAACAGTGTTGAGAGGTGGAACCTTTGAGAGGTGATTAGGTCATGAGGGTTCTGGTCTCCTAGGTAGATGACTGTAATTATCACAAGAGTGGGTTTGTTCTAAGAGTGAGCTTGGCCCCCTCCTCTTCCTTTGCTCTTCACCAGGGGATGACGAAGCATGAAGGCCCTCGCCAGATGCAGGCCCCTCAGTCTTAAACTCCAGCCTCTAGAAGAAATAAATCTCTGATCTGTATGAATCACCCAGTCTCAGGTATGTTGTTATAGCAGCACAAATGGCCTAAGATACCACATATGCCCACAAAGCTCTTGGTGCCCTCCATGCTTTGAGGAGCATGTGTCACCAACTTTGGGCCAGTATCTTAGGTCTTGTTGCTGCTCTCTAGTCTTCTCCGTGCTGTTTTTTGAGAGAAACATTTGGACTGAAGGAGAAATAGAGCAGAGAACAGTCCAGCCAATGCACACACTTGATCCCATGATGGCTGTCCTGCGCGTTATGCTGCATTGCTGCTCTGGTCCTTAAATCCCCAAAGAATAAGGTAGATATAGCTGGAAGTCCTCTGTACATACATGGGCAATTCCTCTAGCAGGTGACCTAAGTATCCATGTACTATTATTTTCAAAATCTAATCAAAATTCCCTTCCACCAGACTTAGCCAATGAATTCCATGTCCTCTTGGCTCATGGGTGGGGTGGGTATCCCCGGCCTAAGCCAATCACAGTACGCACTGTCAGAGTCTACATAAATCTTTACAGACACAAAGTTGACATGTTATAACTGGGCAGGAAACTTTGTGTGAGAGTATGGTCCTCCCAGAGGAAGAAATACTGAGAGATAAAATAAGAGAAAAATTGCCGTAGGGAAAAAATATGTACCCCCTTTCCCTACAAGAAACCCAGTAGGGGAGAGCAGGTATATCCTTAGCCAGATTTGGTGGTAAAAGCTCATGATATCTCATGCTCTTTGACTGGGTCAGGTGAACGTTTTTGAACGAGTTACTGAGGACAACGGAATAATATGTTAACTGGCTTCTCAAAGCCATCCCTACCTGTGAACATTTTGGGGTATATAAACCAAAAAGTCATCTTTTTTGCTGAAACTGGTTTGCATTTGGTTTACTATTATTTGTAACCAATAGGGTTGCATCACCTGGAATCCAGGTCTCAGGAGATTAGATCTTTCCACAGCACCCCATAAAAATGTCCATCTCTTCATTGTTCTGCACTATTTCTGAGCAAGACTGATCTGGCAAGGAGGCTGAAGACAGGCTTAACATCTTTCTCCCTACCCCCTGCCCAGGGGTCCTGGGGGAGGGCCTTGGATTCTTCTCTCAGCTCCTAACTGCTTCTTTTAAGGACATTATTTCCCCCTCATTTTACCATTTAATAGGAAATATTTTAAAAGATTTAAAATGTTTAAGTAGGTTAATTATTTTCAAAAAGAACAGTGAAGTTTTCAAAACTGCTTCTGTCAGTAAATTTAAAATACCATAAATAATTTAGGGCCCAATTTTCCCTCCACAATGAAGAATTAAGAAGCTTCAATCTCTCAAATATTCTCTTTAAAAAAGCTACAATTTCTTCCTGTCCTTTCTGTGGCCTCAGAACTTGGTAGGATAAGTAACCCACAAGACTGAGGGCTGGTTGGATTATCTGCTTTGGCAGCTGAAATTCCTTTGCAGTAAAAAATGTCTCTTTTTAATTGGGGTTGCTTTTCGGGTCATTAAAACTCTCCAGTTTTTTCCCATGTGAGTAGAAGAGATGAGATTATTTAAGGCCATTTTGCAGATGCAAAAAACTGAGACTCATTAAGGTTAAAAATTGGATTAAATTCACTTTTAACAATTGGGATTCTTTTATCTGAAGGAGTGGGATTTAGACTAATGCTACAAAGTTGAATTGCTCAGGGTAGAGCAGGAAACAACTCATTTGAGGGGAGAGTCAGAAACTTGAAGAAAGGAACATTACGTAGATGCAAACAGGACTGAAGGGGCCAGTAAGGGATGTTGAGACAACTTACGACTGTTACGGAGGGGACAGCAATGAAGGCAACACAGAGAAAATTGTTTTACCATGTCACTGGGAGAGCTGGAGTCAAGACGAGTGGGACCTCAACCTCTCTGTCCTCCTGCCCTGCAGACTCTGGCAAGTGGCGTCCAGACCTCTGTGAGAAGGCAGAGGAGCCCAGGTGAGGCTGCCCCTGTGGACTGGGACAGAAAGCAGAGTGAGCAGAGAAATGTAGAGAATGAAGCAGGGTGGGTAGGCGAGTGGCGAGGGGGTGGGGATATGACTAGCACAGAGGTCATTACCCTTCTATGTCACTGTCCTTCAGACTCAATGGAAATGTATTAAGTTGTCACTTGTACAATGTCACTTGTGTCCATATAGTCTCAACACATGGCTCTTTCTCACACCAGAGCTTATATCACCGACAGAAAGTAGAGTTATTCTGGTTACAATTTGCCTTTGTTCTGTTTTAGAATCCTCCAATCCTGCAGGACACCAACATATGACCTTTTGTGATCTGCAGAACAAACCAGGGTGATATATCCCCATTTTACAGATGAAGAACCCAAAGTTTAAGAGTGTAAAGAAATTCCCCAAGGTACATTAAATGGCAGAGGAAGGAGTTGAAGCAGGCGCCCTGATGGATAGCCATAATCAGTACCTCTTTGTGAGGCAGAAAGGGAGGAAAAAAGGGAAGGGGAAAGAACCAAAGGAAGGGGATGTTTGCAGCCTATTATATCTGCATCTGAGGAGCACTCAGGTGCACTGTGGGTTCCTCAGGGCTCCCCACTTTCTGGGATGCTGTGTCAGATCTCTGAGAGTTTCTCTTGCATTGATGTAAAGTTCTGGGCACACAGTCTGCTGGTTCTAGTGTCTGCTGACTTTTGCTCATGGTACTTAGTTTTCTTTCCCTCCTGTGATTGTTGTATTGAAAGCTTATCTTCAGTGGGACTTTATCTGTGGGGATACTGTCTGGTCTTGTGGGGTGATGCATCTTCTCTGCTTAGTATTATTTTTATTTCTTCTAGGTTGCCAGGGGGTATCAGCAGCTCAGGGTTGGTTTTTATCCTAAATGATCTGCTTGGGAGTCCAGGATAAAGTCAAACTTCAAACCTATTTGAGGTACAAGATATGAATGGTTTCTTACCATTTACCTGTGCTGGTGGGTAGCACCATTCTGGTCCATATTTTCTCTGGAATGTAGCCCTTTGAACTATTCTGTTTTAGGTATACACATAGGATCCAACTCCTTTCCTTCCTGCGCCTGAGAGCCTCATCTCTCATCTGTCTACAGCAGTGGTTTTCAAACTTTTTTATTTCATGGTACACTTAAACCTATGGTTAAAATTCCATGGCATGCTTAAATTATGTTGATAAAAAAAGAGTAAAAAAAGAATATACTTACTGGGCTTTGAACATCTTTCAAAATAATTTAATTAATGATTTTTACAAACTGCTGAGACACCCTTATAACATCCTCTCATGGCACACCAGTTGAAAATCCCTGCTCTATAGCATCAAATCCTCTTGCTTGATTAACATGTGTACCAGGGACATTTGCTGTGTTTACTTCACGTCTGGTCTTCCCTTTTTTTCTCTTTTGTTAGATTATATCTGTGTACATTACTGCATTTCTCTTGTGGTGATGGGGATATTTCTAGTACTTTCTTGTAAGCCTAAACATGCATTTAGAAGGATGTTAATTATAGTTATCCCTCATTTTTAGGTGTTTTGTTTCATGAGGGTTTTCAAGTTATTCTTTCTTAATTTTATTGGGAGTGATAGGCTTTTTTTAAAAAAATTTAAATTGTTAATAATTTAACTGGCTATGTTGACCAGTTTGATGAAAGCATTTCAAATTGTATGTAAAACCAGCACATTGTACCCCATGATTGCATTAATGTACACAGCTATGATTTAATTTTTAAAAAAGGAATGGGAAAAAAAAAGGATATTGCATCCTCATGTATAAGTGAAATATGTTTGCAATTTCCCCTTTGTAATAATAGATTTTCTCCAATTTTAATATCAGGTGTATCCAGATTAAGCAGAATGATTTTGAAGTATTTCTTCTTTTTCTATTGTCTATAAGATTTGGCATGATCTGTTTTTTGAAATTATCTTTTACTTTTATTTATATATATTAGTTGTCTATTTTTTGAGACTTTAGAAAAAAATACTAAGTTAACTGATGACTCATACTGAACCTCAGAGTCAAAGCATTCTATAATAGACATACTTTTATTTGACAATGTGACTGTTACTTTCTTTGCATTATGACTATTATTGCTTAATATTTCGATGCAGCAATGTCTGATTTCATTTCTGAATGTATTCATCTTCATTCATTCTTTACGAGGTTTTAGTTTCTAGTCCTTATCTTAAACATTGTTATTGTTATTAAATTTTAAGCCTTTTTAATTTTGTGAAGGCAAAATGTGGAAACCTAATAAACACATGTATATGTAAAAAAAAAAAAAAAAAAGAAAAGAAAAAAGAAAATGTTCCAAGCCTAAAACAGTGTCTGAAACACTGTGGTCTTACCTGACACCCTAATCTCACAAATGAGGAAATGCTGGGGCTTGAGACTAGAAATTTATCCTATGTTGAAACACATAATACTGCCTATATATGGTTGTTTGGTCTACAGAAAGCAATGTCACATAGTTTATTTGAATATAAGATCACACAGTGACTCATCTCATAGGGATGGAGGCAACTTAGGAATTATCTAGGGAAATAATTCCTAAACTGGTCCATGGAACTGCTACACAGGGATTATCACAGAGCCTAAAATATTACAGACTCTTAGGCCACAGAGATTCTGATATGCAGCCTGGAAACGAATATATTTTTATAACTTCCGAGGTGATTTGATGCACAGCCCTGTTTGGGAACCTCTGATCTGGACCAATGATCCACTCAGTGAAGATGTACGTAATCTTCACAGTACTGGCAGGGAGTTGCCCACAATTCCAGTGACAAGAACTCCCTGCTGTAAAGAGCCCACTCCCACCTCCTGTGTCAGTCCTGTGCTTGTGATGCTGCGGACTGCACTCCCAGCGCCTCCTGCAGGGCCTCTGGCTCTCTCCTACCCCGTGTTATCCATTCTTGGCCCTCAGAATCAGGTCTCCTCTGGCTGTTTCCAGGCCAGGCAGGCGCTGCATACTCCTGTCCCTCCTTTCCAACAGTGGCGATGGCCCCGATGCTGGCTTTGCATTGTGATATGCAGAAGGAAGAGAGGGAGGAGAGAGTCATCCGTACGGTGAGACACGTTCAGCAGTGTCCTCAGTCACAGAGGGACAAATGTTCTGGAAAGAGGAAAGCCAGGGAAAGAGGGGGAACTTGATGCATGACTTGGATCCTATTGTTGGAAATGAACTTTTTTACTTAGGCGAGAGAAGACGAGCCAGGTGAGGAGACACCGGGCATTCTTGGGAAGTTTAACAGGTCTTTGGAGGTGGGGGGACTGAACAGAGAACCAGATGGGAATTCTCCCTAGCATTTCATTAATGCCGCCTCGTGTAGTTAGAAACAGAGAACGTTCTCTGTCTGATGCTGCTCCCAGAAAGGTTATCATCGATACATTTCCTGACCTTGCCCTGAGAATGCCTTCCATAACGTGCTATCTGCACTACCTGTTTTTAATCCTTGCAAAGAACTTCATCTCAGGGCTTTCCACATCTTTGGTGATAAGGAGAGTGTGGAAATGGGCCCCCACTAGGAAGTGAGCACTGGGCAGATGGGGGCACCAGGTGTTGGGGTGTGTGCTGGGTTCTGGGGCACATGGTGCACGAGGTCTGACATTGCCCCTCTCTTTCCCATCCATGGGCCGGGGCTGGGACACAGATGGTACAGACAAAGACAGGACACTCCCACCGTCGTGGGTTGGCCAAGTCCTGGGTCTGGCAGGATCTTCCAGACTTGTTAGGATCTGGGCTCCGAATGGGGTTCCCAACATGGAGGTGACGTAACTGTCCCCTTTGTTCCCCACCCACTTCTCTATACACAGCTTGCCAGTGCCCTCGGTGTGCCTGTCGCAGCCTGTGCCGGGGCTGGTCTGTGCACTTCTGTGACTCTACCTTCCTTCAGTGTGATGTGCTGAAAAAACTGGGCCTGTACAGGCAGCTGGGAGGTGTGCATGTGTGGGCGTGTGTGTGCCCCTGTGTGCCCTGTGTGTACATGTGTATATGTGCATTTGTGCACGTCTGTGTGTGTGAGCACATGTGCACAGTCAAAAGCTGTACCTTGTTCACTTGTGCTGGGAAGGAGTGTTTGAACCTGCACTAAATGGCTGGAAAATGCCACGATTGTCGAGGTCTATCCATTCCACTTGCATTTTCTGCTTCTCTTCTCTGCTGTTGGCTGCCTGCTCTCATTTTGCCTTCTGCCCCATGCCAGCTTGTGGGACCCCCCTCCTCCAAAACTACTTATGTTTACCAGAGTTGTGCACGATCCATGAGTAAGCAGGCTTGGAGGGAGGGTGTCAACTTAGGATAGAAGTTTTGGCTTCCTGGGGGACTTAATTCTTAACTCACTGTGCCTCAGCAGAATGCAAGTAAGGGGTGGCCAGCAATGGCCAGCTCATAGCAGATGAACCTTATCAGATAACAGAGTATGAAAAGTTCAAAACCCTGAAGAGGAGTTATTTGCACCACCTATGTCTTTGACCCTTTCTAAAAGGGATCACTTCAGATTCTTTTTATCAGGATCTTCTCTGATGTACTTAGGGATTCATTTACATATCATTAATTTCTTGACACAGAAACCAGAGGCAGAAACACCTAAAGGCAGGGTTTTATATATTATATACTACAGGCTGAGACACTGCCAAGAAAGTGGGGAAGAGGGAGAGAGCCCAGACCAGATCTTTAAATAAAGACGATTCCTCTCTTCAGGGAGGATAGTACAGATATTAAACCCTAGGAATTATTGTCAAGATGCCCCCAATTGTACCCAGCCCCTTATTTCCAGAGTGTCATCTACACTCCATAGAATCAGTGACATCCATCGCTCAGTCCATCCAGTGCCTCTAGGGTTTAGTCCTCACGCTTGAAAAACTACTGCCTTAGTCTGGTTCCCCAAGGAGCAGACCTGGGGCTGGGGTGTGGGTGTGCAGGGTTTATGTGGGAGGTGATCCTAGGATGCAGGGAACTGCGGAGGTAAGTGAAGGAGGAAGGAAGTCAACAGAGCGTGTGCAGAGGAGCAGGCTGTAGACCACCGGGGCTCAACCCCACCCAGGAACTCAGGGGACACCGTGGGGTACATCTCAGTGATCTTGACATGGGGCTGGTGACCAAGCAGCCACCACCCTCTCCCTTCAGCCGCGGGGTAGAGGCTGCTCCCGTGGGGACTAATGCTCTGTGTGTGTAGAAGCGGTGAGTGGAGTGTTCAGTGAGAGGATATGAACAGAGTCCTTCAGAATCTACTGCTTATGGATTTTTTTTTTAAAGTGCCAATGACTGGCAAATTCTCTTGCTCTGATTCAGCACACACTGTACCAGTTTCTCCCGATATTCCTTTCTGTAACTGCCTGTGGTTCTGGGACCAGTGTGAGCCTTACTCCCTCTCCTTGCTCTTGTATTTGGGAAATCACTGAAGACTTCCATCTGAGGTCTCGGCTCCTCCCCACTCCCAGTTCTTCAAGTGTTACCTGAATGTCAGAAGCCTTAGCTGTCAGCAGGAGTGGCCTCTGGAATTAGCAGTGTTGTCGCCATGGAGCCAGAGGGCGCTCCGAGCTTCACTTCTGGAATCCCTGCTGCAGAAATCTCCCACAGGGAGGCTGCAGGATCATATTTAGTCTCCAGACAGTTTTATTTGGTCTGCAAAGTATCTTAAAATACGGGAAACTAGTTGCCAACATTTTCAATGTGTGGGATTTTCATACACACTCTGAATTTCTGGCTTCTCTTGGAACACTGGAAGATCTGCTAATTTGAGGACTATATGAAGGACAGGAGTTGACTAGAAGCTGTCCCCTTGGAGGGGCCCTGAGCCTTCCAGGTCACCGATTTCCACTGGACCCCTGACTCACATGGGCTCCTTCCCTGGCCTCCGTAGGCATCGAGTTTTTCATGCTTGCCTTCTCTTCCACGGTGCTGAGTTGGCTCCGTTCTCCCCCCTCGGACCTCCACTTGTCCACTGGAACTGGATTGCTAGTCTTTTCTTCTATTCCTTTGACTTTGGTTCTGTATCCTCTCTGGATTTCAGTGGCATTTTCTCCTGAGAGTATAGGACTCCGTTTCTTGTTCTCTTAGCCGTCTGCTAAAATCTTTCTATAAATGACTAGAAATTATGATCTTCCCACACATTAGACTTTAAGTGCCACCTGCATCCTGCTGCCTTTATCCGCTAATCACTGCAGACAATTTTGGATTTTGATACCAGGCAGAATAGAGACCAAGACAGTAGGGCACTGTGGACTGTATATACTCCATCTATACCTATCGTCTGTGCCTTTGAAGAAAGCACTAGGCTTGTGTCTCTCTCTGGAGTTGCCCGTCCTGTCCACCTCAGGGTTTCCACTGTTTGTCAGCTCATGCTGCTGAAATTCCAGCACACTTTGCACCTTAACTCAGTAAGGTTATTAACGTTAAATAGACTGTGGTTGTCACTCATTCCAGATGATTTTGTTGCCATGGAATTCTGAGAAGGTGCAAACCGTGCAAGAATTCTCTTTCCTGGTCTCAGCCGAGCTAATTAGATTTGCTTTGAATCTAGAGTTAGAAGTAAAGACAGTGCCAGTCTAGCAAGTGAACATCAGTGTTCTCCTACTTTTATTATAGAGCCTCCCCCTGCCCCCCACCCCTGCCCTATACTTTCTGTTGGAACAGGAGAGAGTACCAGGAGGAGGAGGCCGGGTAATTTGGGACTTTGTGTATCATTTAATTTCATTGGTTGAGACTTTTGAAGTGGAAAAGAATTCAGCAGAGAAAGTGATTTCTTTCTTTCTTCTTTTTTTTTGAGACAGAGTCTCACTCTGTTGCCCTGAGTAGTGTTGTGGTGTCATAGTTCACAGCAACCTCAAACTCTTGGTTTCAAGAAATCCTCCTGCCTCAGCCTCCCACATAGCTGGGACTACAGGTACCCATCACAATGCCTGGCTAATTTTTCTATTTTTGGTAAAGATGGGGTCTTGCTCTTGCTCAGGCTGGTCTCCGACTCCTGAGCTCAAGCAATCTACCTCAGCCTCCCAGAGTGCTAGGATTACAGGTGTGGGCCACTGTGTCTGGCCTAGAAAGTGATTTCTTTCTTTTTTTTTTT
>NW_003852491.1:4786318-4830464 GCF_000181295.1 Otolemur garnettii | reverse complement strand
TGTAATGCGATTTTTGGTCATCTGGGAATATACCCAACAAAGGAATTGCAGGGTCAAATGGCAGGTCTATTTTTAGTTCTCTAAGTGTTCTCCAGATAGAAAGTGATTTCTAAAAGCTTGGCTCACTTAGCATCTCTCCTTGTACAATGCAAATTGCACATGATCAAGTTCTTCTTAGATAGAAATTGACTGATACCAGGACAGAAACAGACGAGTCACTTATTTTTGTGAGTTCAATAGCTGGATAGAGTTTGTTAGAATTACAGCATCATCACAGAATCTGAAAGTTGACTGCGACTCAAATCAGGCATTAGCAGAAAATAAAACAAGCAAAATATCTGTGTTCAGAGAGAGGATGGGATTTCATTCATTCATTCATATAGCCAAACATTCACTGATACCCAACATGTGGCCTTCCTGGCTAGTGGGGACACACAGGTGAAAGTTATAGGCCCCATCCTTTAAAGAGCTGATTTTGCAACCCAGAAGGCTGAACAGGTGGTGTGGTGTGTGGCCTGTGCACAGCATTTGTGGCAAGGCTCGGTCTGCGTTGGATCTGGCTGCCCAACTTTGAGCAACTCACTCCCTATGCTCTTACTTCCCTCATTTGTAGAGTGGAGATAACAATCTTCCTCCAAGGCAGTGTTTTTTAATCTTTTTTAATCTCATAGCACTCTTGAACTTATAGTTAACCTTTCACAGCACACTTAAATTATGTTGGTTAAGAAAGAAAGAGTGAAGAAAAGAATATACTTACTGTGCTTTGAACTTCTTTGGAAAGTAATTTAATTAATGATCTTTTCCAAATTTTCACAGCACACCTCAGATCTCCCATGGCACACCGGTGTGCTGGGGCACACCGGCTGAAAATCAGTGCTGTAAGGATATGTTATAAGTGCCAAGGATGATTTGGGTGTTGGGTCTCATATTTAGGAGGCTCAGTAACTGTATCTATCATCCAAGGAAACAACTGCAATGAAAAGCAACAGGTGTTGAGAGTGTCAGGGAGGAAGGAGCCCCTGACCCATTTTAGAGGATCTGGGAAGGGTTTGGGGAGAAGGGGATAGAGAAAGTCTTCCAAGCTGCAGGTGGGGAAGGGAGTCCGCATTTGGTGTGAAGAACAGGTTGTGTCAGAGAAGGGAGGAAGTAGGAGAAGGGGAGAGAGAAGACATTCGGGGTGAGCAAAGAGGAGTTGAGGCTAGTGCCTGTTTCTTGCCCCAGTTACCAGTGAATGACAGTGCCACCCATGAGCCAAGACTTGTAGGGGCAGAAACCCTGGTGAGGGAAGGTAAGGATCGCTGCTATAAACAGGTGCGTTCTGCAGCTTTGTCAGGACGTGCAGGGGATGCACTGGAGATGTCTGGATCCAGAGGAAGCCCAAGGATATGAAATTGAGAGGCCTCAGCACGTGGGTGGAGATGGGGCTGGGGTGGGGGGAGAAGACAAAAAGTCAACAAAGTGAGGGTAGAATGGAGAGGGAGAAGGCCCTTGGTAGAGTCCTCTGGCACAGTGGTGTTCAGGGGCCTGGCAGAGGGGGACAAGACAAAATAACACATGAGAAGGTGTTGCTTAAGCCAGGAGATAATTTGTTGGTCCATGATACTGAAAAGTTGGGCACTTATCAGGCTATAGCCCTGGCCAGAACAAGGATATAAATATTTTGTCCTTCATCTGTCTCTTCTCTGTTTTCTCCCTCTCCTCTCCTCCTTCTTTCCCCCTTTCTTGTCCTGACCACATATCTTGGGAATGCTTCCTTTTGGGGTGGTGAAGACGGCCTCATTCAGCCCCAGGTTTTCTTCATTTGATTCTAGTCCAGCAAACAAGCATACAACCCATGAACTCCATCAGATCTCTCGGGTTAACTCCTGGTTCACTCGCACCTACCCAGCTAATCATTGAGGACAGAGACTAGTTTACAGGGATCAGCCAGGCCTGGGTCTTCTGCCCACCACGAATCCTAGTACTGTGTCTAGCACCACCCAAACCAACACACTGGAGAGGAGTGAGACGTAATTAAAAAACATTAAAAACCAAACAACAAAAGGGATGTTGGGCAGGTAAAAACACCAGATGTCTTCTTAGAAAGTAGGAAGGACATAGTCCTAAAATGAACGACTGGCTGTATTTAGCGTGATGAAAACCCGACCGCGTTCTCCTTTGTTTTTTCATCTTGCTCCAGATAATTAGCAACTTTGTCACAGATAGGTCTGTATTGATTGGTGTTTGGAGACCAAAGAGCAAGGTGAGGGTCCTGGCTTCTTCCAGGGGAGAAGGCTCATCATTTTTCTATTTTCGTAAAAATTAAAAAGAAAAAAATCCTCCAAGTTTTTACGCTGCTGCAGAACAAACATCACTGTGACTCATGTTTCACAATTTATGTAGCTGGCTTCACATACTTTTGACAGTTCTATCATGGTTTAGATGCTGCGAAATATTTGTTTTCCTCTGCGAAACTGGAGTGGCAGAAATCCACTGGCTTCCTGATGACTGATATTCTGAGCTGGGGTTTCTCAACCTCAGTCCTGTCGACATTTGGGGCAGGACAGGTCTTTGTTGATGGGCTGTCCTGTGTGTCGTGGGGTGTTCAGCTGCATCCCTGACCCCTACTTGTGTGAGGTCCAGTTGTGACAACCCAAAATGTCTTCCCACATTGACAAATGTCCCCTGGCCCTTCGCTGAGAGCTGCTGCTCTGTGTTCTGGTTTCTAGTCATGTAATGTGCTAGGGAAGGGAGCCAGGGAGATTAGGACGGGCTGGGGAATAAGAAAAAAGGACACTCTGCCTCTTTGCATGGGTTGACCTTGGAGGGGTATAGTTTGGGGACCCATTTCCCCTGCCTCTTGATTTTCTTCTCTGAAGGTTTCAGGAGAAGGACGACAGGGAACCTCACCCAGCAGCAGGGTAATTAAAATCTAGGTCTAAAATGAGATGCTTGTAACATAATAGGAGCCCTTTGGAGCTCTTCAGTCAGTAAATGGAATAAGTTTGCTGCCTATAAATAGCACAATTGGCAGCCAAACCCTCTGAAAAGCACTCAACGTGCCAGTGTCAAAGGAAGATGTGTCCAATGCTTTAGACACTGAAAATAAATACCATGAGTCAAAAATAAATGGCATTATTAGCATAAAGGGAGTCCCTAATTAACCAGCAATAGTCCATTACTGTAGCTTTCAATTCATTAAATTGCATAATTACATGAAAACTCAGTTGACGCTTGATTCAGTCAGTGTATCTGGTATTGTCTCCTCAATAATTAGTTCTATAATTGTCAGTTTGACAGGGCAATTAAAAATGTTTGAAGACATTGTGTCAGCTTCCCCGCATGTGGCTGTGCTCTGTAGGACGCGTCCAGGAGAAAACTTCCATCTGGGCGGCTTGATGCTTCCAGCTCCCCGGATGAGGAGAAGGAAGGGCAGAAGGAGTCAGCAACAAATGATTTGTAGCATTCTGGGGGAAATGATTGCATCTGGGTGAGGTGGAGTCTTTCCCACCCACTTGGTGGTCTCAGCTGCAAGCCTTGGGGGATGGAAGAGGTGGAGGAAGGCAGCAGCAGGGCTGTGTATGAGCAAGCATGGGGGGCCGTGGTTCTGGGTCTCACTGTGCAGGCGTCACACTATTCAGAGTCCCAGGAGCGAGGGCCACAGCGCCAGATGCTCAGGGGACGATCGGTTGGGATCATCTGTCCTGGAGTTTCAGTCCCATTTGCATTAGGAGTTCCTTTGATGCCTAGGAGCCTGAGGGGACTGTTCCTGGCTGGGAGGAGGTGGCCAGTGAAGGCTGGTGTGTGTGTGTGTGTGTGTGTGTGTATGTGTGTGTGTGTGTGTGTGTGTGGTGCAGGGAAGGCCTCTGGCCGGCCCATCACTATGGGTTCAGGATTTCCAGGTTTGCACCTTGGCATGGCTAAGAGGCTGTGGCTTGCTAAGATCTTGGCCCACTCCAAGGGGGACACTTGTCAATGTGTGAAGACCGTTTTGGTTGTCACAACTGGACTTCACACAAGTAGGGGTCAGGGATGCTGCTGAACACCCCACGCCACATGGGGACTAAGATATCAAACCTATGACTACAAAATTGATTCTAGTCCCCACTTCTAGTCAGGCCCATGCTAAATCCCCATGGCTCTTCGCTGGTCAGAAGTGATACAAGAATGAGGCAGGACAGCCCCTAGATGAGTGGATTCCCAAGCTCCGCAGCTGAGCAGGGTTGGGGAACACTCGGCTCACTTAGATGACTTGGACTCTACATGGTTAACACCCAATTATTCTGGCCTGCATGGAACTGAGAGAGCTTAGCAGAAGGATGAAACATCTCTTCAAGGTGGGGGGCCAGGAAACTGTCTTGAAATTCTAGGTGACTGCTTTCAGATTCCTTTTACTCTTGGGCTTATCTGTGGGCTTTCTAAAGTTGGTGAGGAAGGTGGGCTTTGTTCCTCCTAGAAAGAGCAGCTGATGGACAATGTGGACAAGACAGAGAAGCAAACTAAAATGAAAAGTCAGATTCAATAGCACATTTTACACGGAAGAAAGAATGTTTAATCCAACACTCTACATTCTTGGACCATGAGCCAACTGGGTCTTCAATCCACATAGGAATTTCCTATCCTTTTATAATGGGGCTAAGAGGGAGAGAGGGCTGGAAATGTCTACCCGTATTTTATTCTTCTGGTGTGAACAACAGGCTTTATCAACCAAGGCCGTGATGAGCCAGGCATGTTGCTGCCCCCTCAGAGGACAATGAAAAGTCTCACCTCCTTTTTGTAGGGTTCTCCTTTAATCTTTATGAATGATTCTAAATACCAATGAGTTGAGTGTTCGGTCACTTCTGTGACTTTGTCTCCCAAAGTCTCTACAAATGCACCTGTTCATTCAATTAAGGCCAATTCCCAGTCACTGCAGAGTAGGAATAAGAGGACACTCTCTCTTCAGGGCTTCTGAGCCTGTGATGCATTTAAGGTCCACCTGTGAAGCTAAAAAGAAAATGTTTGGAACTCATCAAAGATCTACTGAACCAGCACTGGAACGGGGTATACATGCGGCAAAAAGAGAAAGTTTTAAAATGCATTGGTATTAAGAGCTTCATCCCTGCCCCACTGAGTGTTCTGTCATTGATCATACTCCTCATTCATTCTGTGCCCCTGGCTCTCCCTCACAGATGGTTCTGGACCCTGTTGTGTAAATCAGAGTAACTATAGAGCAGCCAAGAATTTATCTTGTAAATAAAATTTCTATATTGTCTGTCTATCTATCTATCTATCCATCATCTATCTATCCTTACAGTCTCTTTCTCTGTCCCCCTCTTCCCTCTGTGAGATATTGGTCCCTATATATGTGAGAAAGAGACAAAAGTCTATGGGAATAAGTTATGAACTAAGGGGAATTTTTGATAGAAATCACCTTTAACTCACATTTTGGTTAACGGACTATATTTCTCAGAGGAGATAAATGCACTGGCTCTATTGGTCAAAATGTGTGGGCTTGGCTATTAGGCCAGTTCTTTAATCATTCCATAGCATAGTTTCACCCTTTCCTCATTTTAAAACTGGAATTAATTCATTCTTTCTACAAACGATTATTGGGTACCCAAATGTGCCAGGTGCTGTTTTAGGTCCTTGGACAGCGTGCATGAATAAAGCAGACTCAACTCTCTATACTCTTGGAATTACGTTCTCATGTGAGGACAGAGACAACGAGAAACAAATATGATACGTCAGAAAACTAACTGTCGTGTCAAAATGGAGCAGAGACAAGGAGACGAGGACGCCTGGTGGGTGGAATGCGATTTTCAAAAAAGGAATTGAAGTAGGCTTCATTAAGGAGGTGACCTCTGAGCAAATGGAAGCCAGATGGACTCAGGGTGGGAGCATATTTGAGAAAAAATAAGGAGGCCAGTGCAGCTGGAGTGGAGTGAACCAGGAGGATGAGATCAGACAGGAAACAGAGACTTTGTTCATGTAAGAATTTAAAGACCAAAATCAGGCAGTTGGCTTTTACTCTGAGTGCATTCAGAGACATGGGAGAGTTTTGAGCAGAGGCGGGATATCATATGATTTGTGTTTTATATTGATTCCTCTGAGTTCTACATTGTCAACAACAACTATAGGGATTCATGAAAAAAAATCAAGGTGATCAGTTAGGAAATAATTACCATAATTCAAGCAAGAGACAACAAGTGACTTGGGCCAGTATAATAACAGTGCTTATCTTAGAGGGTAATTGTAAGTATTACATGAAATAATACATGAATGAATGCAGAATGCTACCTAGCAAAATGACACAAATGGCGGTTATTATCCTCTAAATGGGACCTTATGGAAGGACTAGGCCACAGAGAACCCCAGGAGTTCTTTGACCTTTGATACTTTTAGTTTTGGAAAAATTGTCCAGAGGATGCTGTATCAAGGTGAAACTGATGTTCCTGTATGTTTGTAAAAATTATGCTCAGCTATATATCCAAAATTTCCAGAGAGGTTTGTAAAATGTTCTTGAAATAATAGACTAGTCTAATGATAATATTAGCAATGTAAAATATTTTCAATATTTTCTTATTTTATTAAGGTGAACACTATACATTTACTTTTTTTCCAAATAAGTCTTATGTGTCCAGAGAAGCATAAAAGATGCAAAAAATTACAAAGCCATTTTCTCTTACCCTATAACCATCTTCTTTTCTTTTGTCATAGCCAAAGATGCCTCACTCTGGTCTCTGGTAGGATTCTAATTGCCTTATTAGGCAGCTGGAATCTGTACTGTCTTCCTGTTGAACTGCTGTTGTTCCTTTAACCTCTCAAAGTTAGACACTTCAAAATCCTTGTTTCTTATATAGGTCATCTTTCCAAAGACTTGGAGCTATCAGGACCATAGAATGAACACAAATCTCCTTGTGCGATAGGATAGAGGGGGGGAGGGGAAGAGGAGGAGGAACAAAAAGAAGGAGAAAAGATAATTTCTAAGCAAATGGAAAAATACTTTTATAATCTCCACCTGATTGCTTCAGCCAGCCATAGACTATTTTATTAGAGAGCAGAAAGCATATAGGCAAAACAGAGAAAATTAAAAGTGAATAACATGTAAGTTTTAGTACATTCAGTTCAATTAACCAGAATTGTTTGCTGCCCTGTGAACTTAAAACCCAATTAAACATCTCGGATTAGAAGGTTGACTGTGACATCATGCTTCTTGAGTCCCAGAGAAATTTTCATGATATGATTGCCTTTTCTATTAAAATATGTAACTTTTATAGTCCTAAAGATGAAATGAGATGAATGACGTAAGAGTGTACAGGAGTGCCCACTACCTAGTAAGTGCTCAGTAAATACTAGTTTTAGTTATTATTCTAGCTGAGCTTGGAAATGTGAAACAGGAATGATTCCATTTTTGTGTCTATTTCCTGGCCCCTATTTCTCATATTGTATATTTTTGAATAGTTAAAATTCCTTTATTTCCCTCTGTCCTTTGAACTCTTAGCATCCCAGTGCCAAGTTACATATAAGCTCTGTCCAGGGTCCTGGTCCCCACGACCTCAGATTTCAGAAACGTGGCTACTATTGGGTGCTACTTCCCACGTATGTATCTCCTTGGATTCCATAAAAGTCAATTTTCTCTGTTGCATGCTTCTACCTACAACTTTGCCTTCCTTAGCTTTTGAATTTCTCGGGGCTTTGAGCAACCTTTCTGGCTTACACATGAGCATAAACACCCCCTGCAGCCATCACTTTTCCTTTTGCAATGAGGGCTTTCCCAGCTTCCTCTCGCCGTCCATCGCCACGTCCCTCTTGCCATGAGAACCCTGCCAGGATCTGCCAGTCACACTGGCCTCATGCTGCTTCTTCCACAGATAGGGCTAAAGTTTTTCCCCTTCTATCTCTTTCCTACGGTTTTGGTTCTAACTTTAAAATATTTTTGTAAAAGCCTATCCATTCATTAGAAGATTTCTTTTCAAGGCCCGAGCCTTAATTTTCTGTTCGAATACTAACACTGAGCCCTCCTTCCTGCTAACCGTTTTTCTCCTGGTCCCCAGGCAAACCTGTTTTCCAGAGCCAGAGTGGTACGAGAACTTGCCTTTTTATTTCTGTTTTCAGTCCTTGGCTTTGAGGTAACTTTACACAATCTTGAACAACAACCAAAAACACATGCCATCTTTCACTTGTCCTAAGCACTGGGTTAAACACTATGCATTAGGTAGCACTGACCCTAAATTATAGTGCAGACATTGAGGGTCAAGCTAATAGACCAGGATATTCTCTCCACAATAACATCCCCATCTTTCTCTCTCCTTGTTTTTTTATGAGACAGAGTCTCACTATGTTGCCCTCGGTAGAGTGCCTGGCATCACAGCTCACAGCAACCTGAAACTCTTAGGCTTAAGCAATTCTCTTGCCTCAACCTCCCAAGTGGCTGGGATTACAGGCGCCCACCACAATGCCTGGCTATTTTTGTTGTTGTTGTAGTTGTTGTTGTTTAGCAGGCCCAGGCTGGGTTTAAACTTGCCTGCCTCAGTGTATGTGGCTGGCACCCTAACCATGGGTACCGACACTGAGCTCCACATTTCCACTTTATGTACTTGAACCTGCCCTCTGGTGGTGAGATCACCCAACCCATCGTCCTGAATAGGACTTAGCTGTGTGTGAGCTCCTCAGACGTGATTAGAAGCAAAACAGGATAAGGAAGAGGAGAACCTGAAGTAGGGAATCCCCTGTTGCACCTGAAGCCCTGGCTGCAATCTGTAATCCAAGGAGTCCTGGCTGGATTGATGTGAACATGGGCTTGTTTTAGAAAGCAATGCATATTATCACACTGTGGGCATTATCACACTGTTGACAAAATCTGTCAAGCAGCGTCTAGCCTCTCTCTTCAAGAAACTTTGTCTGGGACACAGCTGTGAGCCCAAATCTAACCCTCCATCTGCTGAACTACCCCACATATTAGCATGCTAGAGATGGAGAGAGACCTCAGCAGAGATTCAGAATTGCCAGCTCTCATCTGTGGGTGGTGACACCCTTGCTAATTCCCAGAGGGGCATGGTTGGTATTTCACAGAGCTCATGTGCTGGCTACTTGGTGAGCTGAGCTGGATAGCGGCATGAGAAGTAACAGGGGCTGTGACAGAAGTCTGCTAGAGTCCACAATCGCATTACCTCTTCAGATGGGATCCTGAGAGATCATTACACAAAGAACGATATCAACAAGCAAGATATCACTTTGCTATTAAGGAATCCAATGGCCAATCCCTGATGGGAGGATTCCAGGAAAAGCTGGAGTAATCGAGTGTATCCCATATCTATTCTAAAGGACTGTGAGAATATCTCCTGCCTCCTAAACCACAATCCCAAGGTGGTGAGCAGCTGCCCCCCACGCTGGCAATTATGTACCCTGGCGTACATGTACATGTGCACAGACACACACACACATGTGCACGCACACATGCACGTATACACACAGGGAAGAGGAGTGAGAGAGCTCACAGCATGGAGGTGCAAAGCAGGAGAGAACAAAGAAATATATCTCCAGATTTCAAACTTTGATGTGCATGAGCACTACCTTGAGAGGATATTAAAAATACAGATAGTTTAGAATTACTAAGTTACAATCTGTACTTTTAAATCCACCTCCATCAGGGGATTCTGATATACAATGAAGTTTGAGAACTCTGTGATCTAGGCTCCCTCTGTACAGCCCTGGGATTGGCCTCAATCCTATAGACAGGCCCCCAAATTAGCACGAGGTAGGAGGTGTGCAGAAAAATGTGCTCTTTCACCTTCTTCAGGTGTGAGCTCTAAGGCTTCTTTGTCGTAGGTTAGAGGAAGATTTAGCAGACTTCCCTGGCCTCTTTTCCTGATCTGATCTGTTTTTCATTTGAACCAGTGAGGGCACAAATTCCAGATTTACGAAGGCCTGTTTCAGTAAAGAGGGAGATACTCTAGAGCTGCAGTCCCTAAACCTTGGCAGCAGACCCATACTGGTCTGTAGCCTGTAGGAACCAGGCTGCATAGCAGGAGGTGAGTGTCAGAAAAGCTACTGAAGCTTCACTTACAGACACTGCCCATAGCTCATGTCACAGCCTGAGCTCCACCTCTTGTCAGTTTCCCCCGCCCCCCGTCCATGAAAAAATTGTCTTCCATGAAACTGGTCCCTGGGGCCAAGAAAATCAAGGCTGCTCTGGAGGACAAAGAAAGGTGTTTTGATAAGTGAGCCTCTGCAAGGAAGAATTCACTTGATCCTCCCACTAGAAGGTCCACCTCTTAGCACCATGGTCTGGTAGCGTCTGTGGTTTCTATTGGAGCTACGAGCCAAAGTGCCTGCTTTGTGTCTTTCCTGGTGTATCTAAGTTGCAGGAGGGCAGAGACTCTATCTGTCTTGTTCACTGTGCCATCTATGTGCCAGACACATAGACAGAGTTCAGTAAATGCTAGTTGAATGACTATGTGAAGGAATGAATGCATAAATTGGAATGGACTTGCTGATCTGAAATCCAGATTTCTGTGACCTTGGGCAACTCACTTAACATTGATCTCAGTTTTCTCATATGAAAGTAGAAATAATAATAGCGCCCACTTCTCAGTTTTGAAGATCAAATTAGTTATTATGAGTTTTGTGTTTGAGACAATGTCTGCTTAGTGACCAATGTCCATTGACATCATCTCATGCCAGTCCCTTCAGAGGGAGGTACTCCAGTTCAGCAGTTCAGAGAGAGAAAAACTGCATAGATTGTGGGAAAATACTTCCATGAATCCTTCGTACAATTTTTTTTTGAAAAATCAAGACAATACAGATAATTTTTCATAAAGTTAAATTTATTAAAACCTTTTTAAAAGAATGACCTTTGCTCTGAGATTTATGCCTTTCCTCCTTTTCGATGTGAGGATGTTCTTTCTGTATGAATTGATAATAATAAGTGGTAGTTCTTGTATCTTTTTAATGACCTATTCAGCAAAATTAAAAATCAGTAGCCTTATACGAGTACTTTTAGTTTTTTGGTTTAATTTTAATGACAGTGATATAATAATAGCCAATGGATAAACTCCCTCGACTCCTAGTGCTATGCAGTGTACAACAGAGAATCCTATGGGTTGGGGCCCTGAAAATACAGTATATTCCCTCTCTTTAAGTATAAGTCACTGCACTGCGTTCAAGGAGATGGTCTAAGTGGGTGTAAGATGACAGGGTGGTACAGGGAAAACATTCTCCTCATCCTAATTTCCTTACCCAGTGATGACTCCATCCATCATTATCACTTAAGCTGGAAATTTAGGAATCACATCTTTGATTCTCTGTTCCTCCATATTCAGTTGATTACCAAGTGCAGTTGTAATGCCTATTAGTGTTTATAATATCTGATTCTCACCACACAACTGCTGCAATGGCTTTAGCATTGATCTCTTTGCCTGGGTATTTTTTCTTTTCCCTCTTTCCTTCATTTTTATTTTAGGGATTAATTGAGTGACTAATATCTATCGATTGATTTATCCATACATCTACCCATCCACTTTGCCATCTGTCCATCCACTCATACATTCATCCATCCATCTATCCACTATCCACCTATCCATTCATCCCCCATTTATTTACCCATCCATTCATCCACCATCCAGCCATCCACCCATTGACCCATCCACTTATCCATCTACCATCCACCCATCCACCCCTCCATTCATGCTTATATGGTGCACATAAAGCGCATGAAAGATTTCTAAAACACAGGCTTGAGCACATCATACTCACTCTTTTGTCTCTTCCTAAAAACCTCGATTCCTCTGTCTGCAAAAAGAATGTTAAACTTGTTCAAGGTCATTAACAACAAAATGTGTAACAATTGTTCATTGAAATTTCATATTAAGAGCATTTATGTATATCTTATTTAATCTGTGACAGTGCTATCATTATCCTATTTTACAAATGTGGAAACTGCATCTCAGAGCTGTTAAGCAACATGTTCAGGGGTGGATCATATAGCCGGCAAACAGTCAGAACAGTAACTTCACTTTCTTTTGACTCCCTAAACTACCCTGTCTCTGGACGTAACCCTTTTGTCCAGACTCAGTTGTCTCTTCTCAGGGGAAGACAGAGACACTAAATGTACTTGGGGATGCAAAGGAGAGATATGGCAATCAGGGAAAAATTCAGAAGGTTAATATGAAGTGAGTCTTGAGGGATGAGTAAGTAGGTATTTAAGATTCAGGCGAGAAGAAGTAGGGTTCCCAGGTGGACAGCATAGCATAAGCAAGGTCATAGAGCCTTGAACCTGTATTAGAAGACCATCCACCTTGGAATCTAAATATGTGGAGCTTCTAAAGAACAAAAAAAAAATCATCAAAAGACTCTAAAAGGTGATCATTCACTATATATGTGCATGCATATGGATGCAAACATACACCAAGCAATGATTTCAATTAAAAAGAAATTAGTTATTGCATATAGTGTATTCAGTAGTGCCAATACTAAGTGGGTGATGTGGTTGGTCAGTCCCCATGGCATAGATCAGGGGCCAAAAATAGAATGAATTATCACAGTGTTGACATTGTGCTCGCCCTGGTTTGTCAAGAGTTTTGACGGATCTTATTTGTTTACAAATTTTGGTGAGAAGCATTTGCTTTAACAGGGTGGGCATAAAGTTCATGTGTAATTTAGAATAGTTTAACACAGCAAATTGCACATGGACTTTATGAATATCCTACTGAATGGAATGGGAGCTAAGTGATGGGGACACACAGTCATGTAGTGGTATAAAGGACATTGGAAACTATGAAAGGGGGTGCGGGGGTGTACCTGACAGGTAAAATGTATGCTATTTTGGTGACAGGCACACTAAAAGCCCAGACTTTAGCATGACTCAATTATTCCATGTAACAAAAACACTTGCACCCCATACATATTATGAAATTTAAAAAGTGTGCTATTGTGCATTTTAACTGCTAAAGTATATATTACTGGTGACAGTACTGGACCACGCCTATGATTTATCCTATAAGGGTACATGTGAATCTTTCTAAATGTGGAATATAAATGTCTTAACACAACAACTATGAGAATGACATGAAGGCTATGTTGGCCAATTGGATGAAAGTATTTCAAATTGTATATGGAAACAACACACTGTACCCCATGATAGTATTAATGTACACAGCTATGATTTAATAAAAAAAAAGAAAAAATAACATAAAATATCTAAACATCAGGTGTATTGTTAATACAGAACAAGACAAGGTCCAGATGGGCAGGATAATGATCTGCTTCCGTGCCTGGCCAGTCAGGGAATGGTCAGTAATAGTGTGGCTGGAATGGAGGGTGCTCTTATCTAGAGGGAGAGTTGGTGGGGCCCCTGGCTTTTGTCTGGCCGGTTACTAGAACCAACTATTACCCCTGTCTGCTTGTTTGATTTTACTCAAATCCTGTCCACCTGTCCTTCTCATCCAGACCTTGGTGCCTATGGCTTTTCCCACTGAGATACTCCATTCATAGATCTTTAGGGTTTGTAATCAATGAAGCTTACCTCTTCCCTTGCACTTTGGCCAAATTCACTTTTGGTTATCAGTGGAATGTAACTCCTCTCCTTCATGGGCAGGCGCAGATATGTAGCTGAGACTAAGAGTGGTCTCTCAGCTTTCATTATTGTTACTCTTACTAATAAAGCCTCTACTACTTATTATTATTTGCTGTATACTCGGATTCCTAGAGTAAAGATAATTATCAGCCTCCTCTAGGACTGTGTGACTTTAATTTTGTGATCAAATAGGTGTTTTTCCAGAACACATCCTAGGAGGAGGGGGACACTCTTCTTCACCTCACCCCTGAGCCCTGGAATGCAGATGAGATGGCTGGAGCTGAAGCAATCAAACTGGGCCAAGACTCAAAGGCTAGGCGTTGCAAATGACAAAGCAAAAGAGTGAAGGGGTCTAGGTCGTCTTTGATCATGGCATCTTCTTACTTGATCTTGATTTTATTTGCTTGTGAGTAAAACTTCTGATGTTTTTTAAACACCATTATTTTGGATTGTCTGTCATTCACAGCACAAATAAATCCTAACAGATTGCATCAGACAGTGTTTTCTGCAAATAAACCATCCCAAAATTTAGTAGCTTAAACATCAAACATTTTTTTTTCTTAAAGTTTTATGGGTTGGCTTGGTGATTCTTTGGTCAAGGCAGGCTTCTCTGATCTCTGGGTCTGCTAGTGTCTCCACTAGGACAGGCTGGCACTGGCATTATCTCATTCATATGTCTGGAGGTTGGCTCCACCTGAATGTGGTCTCCATCTTGTGGGATAGTCTAGACTCATTTACATAAAACAGTCATAGGGTTCTCAGGAGCAACTGGAGAGGACTCCCCCTGCTCTTTTCAAGTTTAAGTTCCTGTTGGCCAAGACAAATCACATAACCAAGCACAGACTCAAGGTGGGAGGGGCCAACCAAAGGGCCTGGCTATAAGGAGGCAGGTGGCATGAACAGACTATAGATTACATCTACCACACTGAGAAGGGGGGGATGCTATTTTTAAAAGAGGCAGAATGATTTTCCCCAGGTTAAAATAACATATTCATGGCAAAATTTGGGCTAGAGTTTGAATATCCTGTCTCCAAATCCATAGATTGGGGACTACACTTCCCCAAATAGCCTGGTGCCTATGATCATGGGCTCTGCATGTAGACTTCCCGAGTTCAAATCCCAGCTTCATTACTTGCTACACTGGCTTCCTTGGGTAACTTATTTTGCCTCTCTATTCCTTGGTCTCTACCTCTATAATATAATTATAATGAGACCATTGGGATGTTATGAGCATTAAATGAGTTAATGTATGTACAGTGCTAAAAACAGTGCTTGGCACGTAATAAGCGCACAAAAATGATAGCTAATATTATTGCAACTGAGTATGGCAGCAATTTCAGATGCCTTCATCACTCCCATTGCAGAAGCCATTGGAGCTAACAGATGTGTGAGCCCTTTTGTAAGTGAAGAGATTTACCCACATGTGAGGTGCTATTATTTTTACTGTTAGAGCTCACACCTCTGAGATTTTCCTCAGATTCAGATTCTAGTTAAATTAGAAGATAACTGTCACTACAGGACATTTCTGGCCAGAAGGGTATGCCCAGGGGTCTCTCCACGAAGGCTTCTTGTCATCTCCACTGCCTGGTGGGCCCTGCTGCAAAAACAGAAGGCTTGAGGGCAGTGGCTGACTACAGTAAAGCTCTCATCTCTGCAGCATTGCCTTGGCAGAAAAAAAAAAAGGATGAAAGGGATCTAACTGTAGGTAATTAATTCTCCTGGTGTTTTGGGTATGTGCATCTGCTTCAGTGGCTACATTTGTTAATATCAAGTGATGGGGATTTCTTTCAGAGCAATTGTAATAAAAATTAAAAAAAGAAAAGGAACATTTTTGAATCAGTAAGCTGGCCGCCCTAAATCTCTGGCCTGTTTGGTATGGAAAACCTTTCATCCAGCATGCATTTTTTATGAAAGGATTGAAAACCCAAGAAATAAAACATGGGGTGTGGAACATCATTATGCACGAGTTAGAGCTGCCTGGGCAACTGGAATCAAACAGCCAATTCCTGGGGAGTAGGATGGTTCTGGGGAGCACAAAAGCCAAAAGCAGTGGGGATGAGCAGGGTTCCAAGAGGATTAGCTGAGCCCAGAATCAGTGAAATGCTGACCCGTGGTTAGCTCCTAAGTAAGATTGCAAAAAATGAAAGAGAGGTTCACCCTTAGCTGGGACCCTAAGCTAGCCTGACACCACCAAGTTGCTGGACAATCAAATTTCCACAACCACTACCCTAGTCTAAGTCATTAGTCACTATAGTCCCAGTGATACTCTAACAAACAAATCCAAACATATATGATAAAATGGGTCACATGTCGTAAATGTGTATTTTACCCCATGTAAAGTCCAGAATGGGTGCTCCTGATGGGTGGGGCACTCTCCTCCAAACAGTGATTCAGGGCTTGGGTTGTCTGACAGGTGTGGCTACACCACCTTAGGAATGTGGCTTTCCAGGTTGCTCATCTGCCTGGGGAGGATAACGCATGGGAGGGCTCATCTAACTGTGAGAGAGTCTAGAAACATTGTTTTGCTATCTTCTCTGCCTTCCACCCTTCTCACTCCCTAGAAGAGGTAACAGTTCTGAAAAATGCATAGCCAATCTCTGCTATACCTGAAATTATTACATTACTTGTATTTTTGAGTCAGATAATCCGTTCTGTGTACTGAAGCTACAGTAGTTGGTTCAGTTCTTGACTTCAAGGATTTCTCACTGCAGTAAGAATAACCCAACTCTGTTCCCATGTCCTACAAGGCCTAGCATGGCTGGGAACCTGCTATCAACCTAGCCGGCCACTCTAGCTCCACGCACGCCCTGAGCTCTTTCCTGCTTTAGGGCATTTGTCTTTGTCATTGAACACCCTTCTCCTATGGTGTCCATCTCCTTCCTGTGCTATCTGTTGCAGTCAAAGTTCACTTTCTAGGAGAGACTCTCCTGACCGTCCTAAGGTCACTGGCCCCTCTTCTTGCTACTCTCCATTACCTTTTAGCAATCTCATGCTCAGGATTGATCTGAGTCCTTAACATGTTTAATTTTAACCGCCTCTATTTTCCACAAGACAAGGAACCAGATAAACCAATATTTTTTTGACAGTGTGACATTGTACCTGCTGACTCAACTCTGCTGTTGTAGCAGAAAAGCAACCTTAGACAATGTGCAGGTGGGCGTTTATGTCTGTTTTCCAATAAAACTTTATTTATAAAAAATATATGTGGGCCAGATTTGGTATAGTCTGTGGTTTGCTGATCCTTGCTCTGGAGGTCAGGGACCTTATGCATCATTTCTGCGTGTCTGTCTTTTAGTATGTGATTGACACATAGTAGACCCTCAAAAGTGTCAGTTAAGTGGGCGACAAGATAATCCCATGTGGTTCACTCCTTTCCCCGTCTACTGTTTCATACAAGGGAAAACCCAGGGAAGTCCTAGGCTGGGCAGCTGTGCTACTTCTGGTTTATAATCTTTCCACTGATCTTTACACTGAATGTAAGTGTATGCTTGATTCTTATGTTTAACTCTTCACCCAACCCCATGTCAAAGGATTTTTTGAATTGGCTCTGAGTTCAATATGGAAGGGAAGTAATGGGTACGAACAGACTTATGTTTCACAAACTTAGAGGTGCTTGGTATGGCACACACTAATCTAGTGAACTAGATTGGTTCACTTCTAGTTCCACTCCCAAGCCCATCTCGCATGTTGTCCTTAACTAAAGAGACTGGGAAACAAAATGCTTTTTTTTTTTTTTTTTTAAATTTCAGATTACTAAGAAGGCACAAATGTTTAGGTCACATTGTTTTCATTTCTAAGGTAAAGTTCAAGTTGTAGTTGAGCCCTTCACCTGGGGGGTGTGCTGAACACCTCACATTGTGCACATTAGGTGAGATCCCGCCAACTGTATTCCTCCCTGCTCCACACCCCCAGCTTCTTCCTCCTCTCCCCTCCCCCTCTCTAGATGATTTTTGTGTTTTTCTTTCTTGTGGGCTTGTAGTTGTTTATATATTGGCTTCGTATTAGTACTGAGTACATTGGATACTCTTTTCCCATTCTTGTGATACTTTACTAAGAAAAATGTGTTTTAACTCCATCCAGGTAAACAGAAAAGATATAAAGTCTCCATCTTTTCTTATTGCCAGATAGTACTCCATGGTATACATATACCACAGTTCATTCATGGCTAAGCAAAAATCTTGATCTTCCCAGACACCCTCTAATTAGGGATGGTCACAAATAACAGCATTGATCAGTGGTACTTCAGTGGAACTCTACCAAGAAGGGTTTCTGAAAAAGCATTTGCTTTCTTTAAGAAAATCCACAGACTTGGCCACGTATCTTGAATTTTGTCTTTCTTCCTGACTGTGATGCATGTAGGATGCCAAGAGGTGCAGCGGCCACCTGTGAGTGTGATGAGAAGAACCAAGTGCCATACGTGTCAGAACAGAACACAGAAAGACCTCAGTGTATCCTAGTGTGGCTCGGGCCACACTAGCCCTCACATGCCCACTGGGTTTCTTGCTTTTTTAGGCAACTAAAGCTCTTACTCAATGAAGCCACTGTGAGTTGGGTTTTCTTTTCCTTGCAGCTGAACACATTCCTAACTTACATACTAGATAACTGCTGATAGCCCCAAGCCTGCCCCTGCCTTTCTTTTTTTCCTCTTTGGAGATCTCAAAAGCTTTGTTTCTTTAATAACCTCTGTTATTTTTATGGTTGTTCCTTTCTTGTTCATCATCTCTTGTTCAAATTCCCATCAGAGGAAAGAGTAGCTAGAAAAATGCCCAGTCTTCAGGGACATAATGCTGTTGTGGGTGCTATGCAGATGTGGGTACACGGCTGGCAATGCCTACTTCTGTCCTGCCATGTTTTTGCACGGCTATGAGCTTGTGTCTCTGGTTTTTCTGACTCTGGGATGATTCAGATGTCATCTGCTATAACCACCTTCTGTAATTTCCCCATCTTTAGGACCCTACCTCTGACTGCAGGCCATGTGTATACGTCTCTGGCTTGGTTCAGACCAACTTTTAAAAGAGAGGTTGAGCTTTGTGAATCTTAGAAGAGGCTCTTCAAAATGTCCCACTTTAACATCTTTATTAGAACCTTTCCTAATAGAATAGCAAGCTCACAGGAGGAGCTAAGATTTTACTAAGTCATTTATCAATTCATCAATTCACCAGACATTTCTTGAATGCTTATGTGGGTGCCTGCACCATGTACTGGGTGCTGAGGATACAGAAATGTGAAAGCTATTTCTACCCTAAAGATGCTTGCAATTGAGTTCATGTGACAGACACAAAGACTATTCCAATAGGATGGGGTAGATGTAATAGAAGTCACCAGTAAGAAGGAAGAAGGGTGGTTAATTCTGCCTGGGAGGTAAGGGGTGGGGTTATGGGTTATGATTTGACCCAGACTCCACTTTAAACATTGGTGCATAGAGTATTATTTCAGATGGAAGAAATAGCTGTGCTGAAGTCCAGACATGTGAGTGCTTGTGGAATGTCTGGGCTTCTGTGAGGAGGCAGACATGGCTATAGTGTGGGCTCCAGGTAGTACTGGAAGGAACATTGACTTTGGATGAGGCCAGATAAGAGAGCAAGGTCCAGACTCAGCTAGAGATCTTGGACTTCCTCCACAGGTCCAGATGCATCCTGAGTAAATAGCTCTGAACACATGAACCCCACGGTGGGGGCCTGCCACTCTCCACTCACAATATCAGGGTAAGTGTAAACACAACACCAGGAAAACAAGTCTCCAGAGATAATTGAGTCTGTACTTACTGTATCACAAGCAGTGCCAATGCAATCACTGACTTTCAATTCACAAATCCTTGCTGTTTCCTTTCTGTAAGACAACAATATAAGTTGTTTTCTGCTTACTCTTGGTAGCATAAACAAATAACTCTCCTTTATTTGGTCTTTCACAGACAGAGTGTTATCGGGTGCAAGGGTGTTTCTGTAGCAGTAGAAGGATTGATTGTGCCTGAGAAATCACACTGTGCTTTGGAACCATGAGACTTCTCACCCACTGACACCTCTAGGAGGGACTCTGGCAGACAGTGCATAGAGTGGGACGACATCTGAGGCCACATGAGACCCCCGTCCCTTGCTCGGGTCAGAGAGTTCACTTACCTGTCACTGTGTTTCCTGTCCTTGCTTTCTGAGGTTGAGCAGCCTTGTCCAGGAAGCTCACTAATTACTTGGGATTTTCTAAGTTTGTGATTCTAGGGTTCTGTGTGTCACTACACTCCAAGATGCTGGGCGTTGAAGATTCGCCAAACACAAGATATCACAAAATGAGCAAGTCACGACGGCAGTCTTTAGCCCTCTGATTCTCTGGCATCAGAGGCAGAAGCATCTAACTGAGTATCTAACACAAGCATTTGTACTGTGTGGCTTCCACAGTGAAACTCACATCCTCCTGGCTAACAATGCCTCACTCTTTAACAAGAGGAGGGTCGCTAATGCTGGAAAGGCACACAGCCCACCTGGCAGCTCTCTGAATGACCATAAACCAGCTGGGCGTGGCTTGGGGGACTCTGATTTTGTGAGTTTCATTTACATCTCAGACGCTGCCTCTTATGGTTCTCATGATTCTTTTTCCTTTTCCTTTGCACTCAGGAGAAGAGACACAAACTATTTATTCCTCTTGGACATTGACCCTGTAGCAGTCATTGTAAGTATGGACATTTCTAGGTGTGGAATATTGAATCCGGAAGGCTTCTTGGCCATGTTGGTGATGGAGTTTATAAGATAACTGTAGAGAGAGAATTGAGATCCCAGATTTTATGACTGAGTGTATGGCCTCAGGCCAGCCACTTCTCCTTCTGAGTTTCAGTGTCCCACCTTGAAAATGAAAATGTCGAATTGTTCAAAGAGATAACAGAACAATGAAGCAGGCTGGTTGCATGAGCATCAGCGGACACTGTGGGCTTGGGCGTCCTGGACTGGGCACAAGCCACTATTTCCACACGGGGATGCAGGCCCAGAGTTTGGAGAGCTTCTAGAATTTCAAGAGAAGGAAGTAATACAGATTTCGTGAGAAATCTCCAAGTTTTTACATATCAAGCCAATATTTTTGAAACACTGAGCAAATCAAATAATCTTATCCACTGACCAAATTTCAACCCACGGATCACCAGTTTCCATCTTCCAGACCTGCTGGCCTGTCTCCCTGTCTACTGTGCTGGGAGACAGGGCAGGAGAGCCCACCAAGAACTTTGGGTGCTCTTCTGTGGTTCTTTTAGAAACAGATCTGATATTGAGCTGTGCGATTTGGACAGGCCACTTCCCCTTTCATTTGTAGCAGGGAAAACAATGAGATCTATTTCATGGGACCATTGTAAGAGTTACAGGAAATGATGTGCCTGAACTATGGTGCTCAGGGTATGGCCATGAGTTAAGCCTCCTTTTCTTCTTCCTTTTTTCTTTTTTAATTTTCATGGACTCACTCAGTAAATAATAATCAGACACCTACCGTGGAACAGGCACTGTGCCAGGTGCTGGAACACAGCAGTGAACAAGCGAGGCAGACTCTCTGAACTCTCCCAAATGTTCACCGTAATGCAGGGAGCCGGTAGAGAATGCTAATTATGTGCCAGGCTTTATGAGCATTAACCCTTCACTACTTGTATCAGCCTCACAAAGTGTTTATCATTTTCTTCACTTTATAGATTAAAAAAATGAAGCCAGAAAAGAGGTAAATCACTCGCTTTGGGTTACATAACTAATAAGGAGTCTTTTTTTTTTTTTTTGAGACAGGAGCCTCAAGCTATCCCCCTGGGTAGAGTGCCGTGGCATCTCAGCTCACAGCAACCTCCAACTCCTGGAATCAAGTGAGTCTCCTGCCTCAGCCTCCCAAGTAGCTGGGACCACAGGCGCCCGCCACAACACCTGGCTATTTTTTGGTTGCAGCTGTCGTTGTTTGCCGGGCCCGGGCTGGATTCGAACCTGCCACCTTGGGTGTACGTGGCTGAGCCTAATAAGGAGTCTTGGGATCAGTTCTGCCAGATTTTATTTATCTATTTATCTATCTATTTATTTATTTATTTATTTTGAGTCAGAGTCTCACTCTGTTACCCTGCATAGAGTGCCTTGGCATCATTGCTCGTATCAACCTCAAACTCTTGGGCTCAAGTGATCCTTTTGCCTCAGCCTCCAGAGCACCTGGGACTATAGGTGTGTGCCACTATACCTGGCTAGTTTTTCTACTGTTAGTAGAGACAGGATCTCACTGTTGCTCAGGCTGGTTTCTGACTTCTGAGCTCAAGCTATCCTCCTGCTTCAGCCTCCCAGAGTGCTAGCATCACAGGTGTGAACCACCATGCCTGGCCTTCTTATAGACAGAGTCTTACTCTGTCATCCAGGGTAGAGTGTTGTGGAATCACTGCTCACAGTAAACTGCCAGATTTTAATCACTTAATAAATGTCAGTGATTTTAGGTTAGTAAGGCAGGCCAGTAAGATAGAGTATGATGCTTTGAGGCTAAGAGAGAAGAAATACAAGGGGGTGTGAGAGAATGAGGGGTACCTACTCTGGTGGCAGGGGTGTGTATGGGAGAGAGAGAGATGGGATGGGAGTGGCTGCAGTCAAGAAAAGTGTCCTAGAAGAAATTGCATCTAAATTAGCATCTGAACTCCCTGGAGCCTTTGAGGAGAGTTGTGTGAGCCCCTGTAGGAGTGACTGACATGGCAGAATCTCTGTCAAGTGCAGAAAAATCTTTCTGCATTTTTTTTCTGGACGTCCTTACTTTGTGTGTCTTGTGCAAAGACTCTCAATGTCTCAAAAACCATGAAGGAAATAATTTGGAAGTAGCAGGGAGAAAGGGCAAGCCCTTGATTTGGCATCAGAAGAGAAGTGCTCTTCTGTGCAAGGGGGTGACCACCTGCTCTCCCACCACTCTACTCGTTCTTCCTGCAGAATCTGTTCTCTGGGACCAAGGGCTCCATGACAAGAGCATGGGCAAGAGACTGGGGGAGGCAAGGTGGTCTTGTGGTCAAGTCCTGGGACTCTGGAATCATATTGTTGAGCTCAAAACCTGGCTGCCCCCTCTACCTCTTGGATATTGGTCTGGTGGTTACTTTTATCCTGCCTCAGTTTATCCATATATCAAATGGACTTCACAATAATAGAACTTGACTCTTAGGGTAATTGGGATAGTTACTATGACATGGGGGGTTGATCAAGGGACCTCCAAATAATACACTCAGCAATTATTTGTGGATTAAGGAATCTGAAAAACCCAGTATCGCATTTAATTCCCCTTAGTGAGCAAATGTTCTTTGAGAACCTTGTATAGGTTACACATGCATAAGTAATGATTATCTCCTTTAATCCTCTTAAAAATCTTGCAAGGTAAGAGTTTTTAAACTTTATTCACAGATGATCTCTCAGGATCATTTAAATTATTGTGAGAAATTGGGTGTCACGGAGCACCCCTGTCTCTGGGCCTTTGTGGTTTCTTCTGCCTGGAATGCTTTTCCTACCAATATTCATAGGATATACTCCTGATTTCATAACTCTGCTCAAAAGTCACCTCCTCTGAGAAGTCTTCCTGATGACCTCTTTATGTAAAACAGTATCTGAGTCACTCCCTAGCTCCTTTGGCCTGATTAATCTTTCTTCATAGCAGTTCATAATAGCTGGCATTCTCCACCCCTCACCTCCTGCTTTCTCCCTCCCTCCATCATTTAACTTCACCACTAGAACTGAAGCTTGGTGAAGACGGGAACTTGGCCTTGACTGTCACACATTGTATCTCTATTTCTAGGAACTCAATAGATAGTCACTTGATAAATGGATTGATACTTGGATGGGTGGACGGAGGGATGGAAGACTAAATGAGAGGTGGATGGATGATTGGATGGGGAAATAAAAGGACAATGAAGATAGGTGGATAGATGGGTGGATGGGTGGGTGGGGGTATAGGGATGGGTATAAAACACATAGAATTTTGAGTCACATGGGCCTGGGACCAAACCCCATGGTGTCTGTTTCTTGCACCTATTCCACACAGTCCGTCTATATTCTTAAGTAATTCATTTGGCATCACTTTGAGCATCATCGAACCATTAAGATAGTTGCTCACATCTTGTCTGGTGGTTTACAAACTACAGTCTAGGACACTCTAGAGTTTAGAGGTGGCTGATAGCCCAAGGGTGCCTGTTTTCTTTTGACTCTCAGATTCCAAGTACAGAAGCCCCTATTTATTTATCATAAACATGTAGATTCTGCATGTGATTTCAGTTGATGAAGAGGGGTAAGCTGCCATAAAATGAAACACAATCTGATACCCAAATATGACCTAACCCTTTCATTTTATAGGTAATAACTGTCCCAGATACGTGAATGTACTTCCCTATGGTCCTATGGGGATTGAATGTCATAGTCAAGACCTGCAAGCCCAAATTGTCTTTCCATGGGCTAATTTACTAATTTAGTTAGTCAATGTGGGTTGACTGAGAGCCTGCTCTGTCCTGGATCCCAACCTGATACCTCAGGGGCCGGAGATACAGAGAACTGGACAGGCAAGTATCCTGCACTCTTAGAACAGCCAATAAATAAATAATGGATGTTAAACAGAGACAAGGAAAGTCATGGTCAGTTCTGTGGAAGGATGGCAGCAATGCTGGAGGAGTCCTTCCAAGAACCCACTCAGAGGATATTAGCTTCAAATAAGCATGGATGCAACCCTGTTCAGCTTCCCCTGTGAAGAAAGATGTGCTTCCTTCTAAAGAAGAGATAGTCAGTAGAAGGCCCCAGACTCCTATTCATCCATTCCCTTTCTCTGTCTAGGTCTGAGAAACCTTGCCACAGCACAGGCTCTCAGGAGCTCCCGTCTATCAGTGTGGCACATGCATTTTATTGCTTAGTAAGCCCAGGATCTGATTTTGATGAACCTCACTGACATGTATGTTTTATTGCTTAGTAATCCCAGGATTGGCTTTTTATCATCCTTGCTGCCCAGTTTCCAATTTCGTGCTCCAAATTCTGCTAGACTCTTTCATGTGAGTTGATGGGAAGTTTATGCTTGGATGGAGTGATGGTAAATTGCACTGAAAAACACACATACATGTAGAAGAATAGAACAAAACAGAATAACCCCTTCACTATTCAGGATGCCTCTGGACTGCAGTTGGAAATAGAAAGTCTTGGAACATGTCTTTAAGTTTGTAGTGACAATATTAATAAAGGTGTGGGAGAGGTCATGGGAAAAATACTACTTGTAGGAACTGCTGCCTCAGAAAGCTGCTGGCATCACCATTTTGGGGCCCTTGAAGCAAGAATTTTTAGCTAAGTGAGAAACATGGCTAATTTTGCATTTTCCCAGATCAAACTAGAGACACATTTGAAATTTTCTTTGATTTTTTTCACCGACTAAGTTACATCTGGTGACCACTGGATGTTTTTCTTCTGAGATCCAGTTTAACTGATTGCTCAAAAACATGATATAACTCAGGAAGCCCTCCTTAAGAACAATTTTTTTGATAAAAATAGAGGAAAAGAAAAATACATGATCCCCAATGTCAAAAAGTACCCTGGAAGACATGCTGGGACGGAATTAAAATGATTCTGCTGAGGAGGGTTTGCTGGTGAGAAAGCATTCAATTAAATGTATGCAGAGCAGTGGTTATGTTCTTGAAGCCGCTCCAACCCCACTCAGGAGGAAACCCTCTCTGACATTCCCCCTGGATGCAGCCCCTGAAAACTGACTTCTTCACATATGGAATTATTATTTTTCCAGGTACATGTGAATCCAGGGGCACAAACATTGCCACTAGGGCTCTGTCTTTTGTTCTGTTGCCTTCACTTTCAAGGAATCCTCTTCTTTATGGGGGCACCAGGCAGCTTCACATTAATAATAGCTCCCCAGCTGAGCAACTTCAGGACAATATTAGTATCAAATCTTATTGGACCATTCTGAGTCACATGCTCATTTCTGAGCCAATCACTGTGGCTGGAGGAATAGAATACTCTGATTGGCTAAGCTTATGTGTTTACTGCCCAGATACTGGAAAGTGAATTCTGTCACTCCTACGCAGTATGGAGTCGTAGTGGATAATGGGTCATTCTGCAACATAAAACTCAAGTGTTGTTCTCTAAAGAAGAAGTAGATTCTGCAAGGGCAGAAATAGTCAGTGATCATCTCACAGTCTCCTGACACGTTCCACATCCCACTTTGTGTTATGGTTATTTTTGCTTATCCTGCCTCCTAGGTATGAGCTCCTTCAGACCAGAACTCACATCTGTCTCAGCGTCTCCTGCTTGACCCTGCAGAGTGCCATTAACATGGCAGGTACTCAGTAAACCCAGCTCTAATAGAATAATATATATCCAAGCTCTTTTTTCACTTTGCTTGGTGTAATTACCTTAAGAATCCCTGCATGGAAGGAAACGCTCATTTCAGCATTCCTTTCCAACAAATACATCTTCATGTAAAAGGCAAAGCCTTCAGAGCTTGTATCGTTCCTGGTTTTTATGGATAACAAATAAAGTTGAACAAAATTAATGAATGTGTCAAAATTTCTGAGGCTTTGATGACTCAGACTCATTGGGTAAATGTTTCCATTGAAGGAAACAGATTTATCTTTCCATTGTTCATAACTGTAGGTCATTTAATAGATGAGGCAGGCTGAGGCTTCTGTGGAGACAGAATACTGAAGTGGGACGTACAGGAGGATGGGAAGGGTTTTCCAGGCATCTGGAAAGTTTGAAGCTAAAAAAGTTTAATTAAAAGTAAGGAGTGGAATTCAATAAAGTTTTTCTTATAGAGATTTAGACTCAGCTTAGGTTAGCCACCGTCAGATGAAAAGATCTAATCTAGGTAAGGGAATTTCCTTCCTTAGAAGGATTCCCAGAAAGTTTTAAAAAAACCCAACCTTGTTTTGGAATAGGGACTGAATTCAAGCCCTTGGCTAACTATGTAGGAATTATTTGTGGGGCTTGTCAAAAATACACGTTTCTGGGCCCAGTCTCAAGACTCTAATTCAATATGTGTGTAGGCTAGGAGGCAGAAATCTGTTTTGGCAAGGTGCCCTAGTGCAGCCAGATGTGAGAACCTCTGTATGTGAGCTCCAGGGCACCTGCTCCAGCAGTGTGGGAGGTGGGTAGAAGCTGAGAATTTGGAGTTGGCTAGATCTGAGTGATAATCTCATCTTTGCCCCTTACTGGATGGAAAATCATTAGGATAAAGAAACTTAAATTCTCGAATACTCAGAAGATAATCATAGGTCACATAGATAATCACATCACAGGGTTGTGCGAGGTCAAGGAGAGGAGGTAAGGTAGGTACAAACACACAGCACAGTGTGTCTGGCATAGCACATGCTGCCAGTGATTATCAAATACTGC
The DNA here is from genome assembly GCF_000181295.1 of Otolemur garnettii. NCBI lineage: Eukaryota > Metazoa > Chordata > Mammalia > Primates > Galagidae > Otolemur > Otolemur garnettii. The sequence continues at coordinate 4,803,596 of NW_003852491.1, read as the reverse complement.
AAATGTTGTTATGCCACAGATGCAGGGGCTATGGGGATATCACACTCTAAACAAACTACTTTGCAAAAGAGATTAGCCATTACATCTTGATAATAATAATAGTAACAAGAATTTATTGATGGCTTACTATATGCTAGATGCACTTCTAAGTGATTTTCATCTATTACTTTATTTTATTCTTAAGAGGTGGGTTCTATCATTATTTTCATTATGTAAATGAGGAAACTGAGGCACACAGAGGTTAACTAACTCCTTTAGCACACAGCTTCCTCATAGGAGCCATAGGAGTGGCAAAAAAACCATCTTTGCCTACTGAGCTCCATTTGACTTAGCAGAATTGGGTTGGGAGCACAGACTAGCAATGTGAAGTAAATTCCTGTGTAGTCAGGGCTCTCAGCCTCTCAAATCCCTGGGTGTGGCTTTTTTCTTTTCTTCTTCTTCTTCTTCTTCTTCTTCTCCTTCTTTTTTTTTTGAAGAGGCTCTGTTATTCCACACATTCATACCTGTGTAGCTGGTGATTTTAAAAGCTGCTTCACCCTGGGGACTTGTCATCTAAAGCAGCCAGGTGGAGATTTCTGCCTTTTGTTCTCAATTTCCAGGCAAGGAACTGCTTGGAGAGTCCTGCCCTGAGATTCCTAAGACTGTCATCTGGCCCAGAGGCAGTGACCCCAGCTCAACCACGTGCATCCGGGCTGGTTTTCAGGTCTGGGGTTCTCCTGGGTTCAGTGGATTCAGGGAAGAGTGATGTCTGATGTCTTCATCCTGGTCCAAGGGTGAGGGTGGCGCCTGTGACTCAGTGGGTAGGGCGCCAGCCCCGTATACCGAGGGTGGCGGGTTGGAACCTGGTCCAAGGGGGAGCCAGGCATCAAAGTGCTCCTTGCTGTGGCAGCACTAGGGTTGCAGAAGCAGCCTGGGTGCCTATAAGAAAGGCAGTGGGACCACACCTGTGGTGCATTTTACAAGGATATGTGTTAAATCTACTAAGTGTAGAATATAAACGTCTTAACACAATAACTAAGAAAATGTGGTAAAGGCTATGTTAACCAGTTCGATGAAAGTATTTCAAATTGTATAAAACCCAGCACATTGTACTCCATAATTGCATTAATGTACACAGCTATGATTTAATTAAAAATTTTAAAAAAAGAAAGGCATCTCAATCCCATGGAAATCAATTACCACGGGAGTTGTTGCCTCTCCCCTCAGTATGGCGGTTGGCAACTTGGTCTGCATCAATTCCTATCAACATGTGAGTGGTCTTGCTGCTCACTGTGCCCCACCCGGCAGGATTTAAGAAATCCCAGGACTCAGACCAAAAGATAGAGTCCCTTCTCTCCTATCTCCGTGACCTGCCTCCTCCCCATGTATAGAGACTCGTGCCATACCTAAAATTCTACTGATTCATCCCTTGGGCTTGAAGACCATCTTTGCTCTTCTGTTCTTTTTTCCTTATCTTCTACTTGCTAGATTTCTTTTAAGTCTCAGTCAACATCGCATGCTTGTATAAGTAGACGAACAATCAAAAGCATCCAAATAAGTCAATAACTTCTTCCCTGCCTCTTTCCTTCTAACTTTTCCTCCAACACCTGAGAAAAACAATGCTAGTTGTCTGTTTTATATCTTGGCACAACCATTTTCACACTCATCGATGTGCTCAACTACGTATATACATTTGTAGGTTTTTTTTCCTTGCTAAGCTTGAATCGCTATTATGTATACTACCATGCAGCTTCCATTTTTGCCCCTCCCTTATCACACTAGCAATTCCTGCAGATAAATGATTAGATCAGCCCATCTTTTGTAATAACTGTATAATAAATAGTTCACAGTTTGGATTTGCATCATAAATTCAACTACTGATTAACATTTAGGGTGTGTCAGGGTATGGGTGTGTCTGTCTTGACACTACAACCAAAACAATATTGCTCATGTTTCTGTACTGTTACTTCTAATCCTGTGAAATAAATTACTCTAAATTGAGATTGTTACATCAAAGAATGAATGTGCTTTTATTATAATATCTGTATCCAGATTAATTTCCAGAAAGCAATTAGGGCTTGCAATAGGAACATAAAAATAGCTGTTTACTCACACACACACTTGAACTGGATATTATCAGTCTTCTCTTATTTTTGCTACTCTGACTGATGAAAATTGGTATCTCTGTGTTGTTTCATTATGCTTTTCTCTGAACAAAGATGAATTTGTGCATGTTTTAATGTATTTAATTATATTTTTCCCTTAATAAGACCTTTTAACACGAAATTATTTTTCAAAGGGATAATACTTGAATGCCTTGGACACAATTACCTGTGAGCTCAGAGTGAGGTCTCATTAGAGGAATACTGCAAGGGGAGTTAGAAATAAAAACAGTATTTCAAAATTTGTTAGAGACTTGGAATGTATCAATGCTAACACCTTGCTTACGATACTGTGTTATAGTTTTGCAAAATGTTAACACTGGTAGAAACAGAGTCCCAGGCAAATAGGATTTCTCTTTATGACTTCTTACAATTGCATGTGAACTTATAATTATCTCAAAATAAAAAGTTTAGTTAAACATTTGTTAGAAGCCAGCTTTTTCTGGTCTAGTGATATTACTTATTACTTTAAGGATTGTGTCTTATACAGAACTTTGCAAAGGCCGTTTAATTTAAGGTCAAGTTTTTAAAATTTGCTCTTTCTGACACTGGCTGGTAATTTAGTTAGTTACTATTTGGTGGTTAGTTACTATTGTTTTTGTGGAGTGGCCATTTCTGTAGTTGAAGGAATTGAGGTGGATATAGTTCAGACTATGATTCTGGAAACTGGATTTCTATCTCTCACCATATATGAAAATTAACTCAAGATTGACTAATAGCTTAAATGTAAAACCTGAAACCATAAAAATCCTAGAAGAACACCTAGAAAAAGCTCTTTTGGATATTGGTGCAGGCAAACAATTTATGCCTAAGACCCTCCAAAGCAAATGCAACAAAAGCATAAGTAGACAAATGGACTTAATTAAACCAAAAAGCTTTTGCACAGCAAAAGAAATAATCAAAATAATAAATAGATGATCTACAGAATGGGAGAAAGTATTTGCAAATTATGTGTCTGACTAATATCCAAAATCTACCAGGAACATGAACAACTCAGCAAGAAAAAGAAAAAAAAAGAAAACCGATTAAAAAGTAGGCAAATGAAGTGACCAGACATTTTTCTTTTCTTTTTTTTTGAGACAGAGCCTCAAGCTGTTGCCCTGGGTAGAGTGCCGTGGCATCACAGCTCACAGCAACCTCCAACTCCTGGGCTCAAGTGATTCTCCTGCCTCTACCTCCCAAGTAGCTGGGACTGCAGGTGCCCTCCACAATGCCTGGCTATTTTTTGGTTGCAGCCATTGTTGTTTGGCAGGCCAGGGCTGGATTCAAAACTGCCAGCTCAGGTGTATGTGGCTGGTGGCTTAGCTGCTTGGGCCACAGGTGCCGAGCCAGACATTTTTCAAAAGAAGATATACAAATGCTCAGCAAATATGTGTGAAAATGCTCAACATCACTAATCATCAGAGAGATGCAAATTAAAAGTATGAATGAGACTACTCCAAGTAGAATGGCTAGTCTTAAAAAGTTTAAAAAAACACTAGATGCTGGCATGGATGCAGTAGAAAGGGAACATTATTGGTAAGAATTTAATTAGTATAATTTCTATGGAGAGCAGTATAGATATTTCTTAAAGAAGTAAAAGTAGATTTACTGATTCATCCTGAATCCTGCTGCTAGGGTCTACCCAAAGGAAAATAAATCATTATATTAAGATATCTTCACTCATATGTTTATCACATCACAATTCACAATTTGCAAAGATATGGAATCAACCAAAGTGTCCATCAACCAATGAGTGGATAAAAATAATGTGACACACACACACACATACACATACACACACACACATCGTGGAATATACTCAGCCATAGGAAAGAATGAAATAATATCTTTTGAAGAAACTTGGATGGAATTGGAGGCCATTATCTTAAGTATAGTAGTAACCCAGGAACAGAAAAATAAATTCCACATGTTCTCACGTATAAATGGGAGCTACGCTATGGCTTTTCAAGGCATATGGAATGATATGATGGACAGTGGAGGCTCAAAATGGGGAGGATAGGAGGTGGTAAGGGATGAAAAATCACCTGTATGACATTATACACTATTTGGACTTCATCACTATACATGTAGAATTCAAGTTGTATCCTTTAAATGTATTAAAATAAAATTTTAAGAAGAATATGCTTCTATCACTTCAACATTCACTTCCAGAATACCTCTTCAGCAACTACACAATTTGGATAGTTCTTTAATTTGGGTTGACCTTTAGTATGTGACTAATATTACAACCTAAAGAAAAGTTTACTCATTGAATAGGCTTTCATACCATGTGTGTTATGAATTGAGCACTGATTAAGAGCTGAGAGTAGGGCGGCGCCTGTGGCTCAAGAAGTATGGTGCCGGTCCCATATGGTGGGTTCAAACCCAGCCTTGCCCCCCCAAATGCAGAAAAAAAGAGCTGAGGGTACATCGCTGGACAAGGCAGCTCAAATGGAGCTTCATTCATGTGGAGAAGGACTGGTCCTATTCAAACTGGTTAAAATTAAATGGGCTTATTTCAGATGACGATAATTCCTATGAAACAAAAGATGTGGTAAATCACTATGAAGGGGGTAGGTTGGATTGAATAGTGGCATTCTGAAGATAACATTGGGCTAAGATCTGAGTAGTGAGGAAAAACAAGTCTAAGAGCTGTGAGGGTGAATACTGCTGGGTGAGAGTAGAGCATATGTAAGGGCCTTAAGACAAGATGGAGCTCCCAGGAGGAATAAGGAACAGAACTTGTGTGTCTGGAACCTCGAGTGTGTGGGAGGTTGTTGACCTGGATTTATGCTGGAGAGTTAGGCAGGAGCCAGGTCACGTAGGACCTTTTAATGCCACAATAAGGAGACAGATGCATTCTAAGTAACTAGTGAGCAAGTGAAGGACTTTATGCGTGAGATGAGGAGGTGAGGGTGTTAATTTCATTTGTGTTTTCAGAGGAGCATGATTGGGGGTTATATGGAGGTGGGCAGCACCTGTGGCTCAGTGGGTAGGGCACCGTATACAGAGGGTGGCAGGTTCAAACCCGGCTTTGGCCAAACTGCACCACCACCACCAACAACAACCAAAAATAGCCAGGCGTTGTGGCAGGTGCCTGTAGTCCTAGCTACTTGGGAGGCTGAGGCAAAAGACTTGCCTAAGCCCAAGAGTTGGAAATTGCTGTGAGCTGTGATGCCACAGCACTCTACCAAGGGCAACAAAGTGAAACTCTGTCTTAAAAAAAAAAAGCGAGAGAGAGAGAGAGAGAGAGAGAGAGAGAAATAGAAAATTAAATAAGGCAGAGAGTATTGTAGTATTCCCGCTAAAAGATAGTGGCTTGGACTGGGATGTACAACAGAAATAGAAAAAAATAAACAGTTTCGGTGTATATTTTGGAGGTGTTAACAGAATGAGATGAAACTATCAATGGGTTGACTGTGAAGAGTAAGCAAGGAAGAGCTGAAGATGATTCTGACGTTTTAGATTTGAGAAACCTGAAGGAATAGGGGTGTCATTTCATGAGGTCAAGAAATGGAAAAAAGAGGTACGTTTGTGGTGAAAATGAGGAGTTTTCCACTGACCATATTACATTTCTAGATATCATCTCATCACTAGCCAATCTCACCATTGGAAGTGTGAACTCTCTATTCAATGTGAATAGAGCTAGAGCTATAGACTTTGGCATGAATGGCACATAAAAAAATAATCTATCTCTGTAAGAGAGATGCTCATTTTCGTGAACCACTAGGAAGAAGCAGTTGAGAGAATGGCTTCTTGGAGTCAGGCAGTCCTGAGTTTCAAGTCCACTTTTCAGTTCCTTTTGTGGAAGGATCTTGGGGCAATTGAATTCTCTGAACAGACTAAAGAAGTTAATGTAGTTGAGATAATCAACATGATGTTTTTGGCACAGACGTGGCACACAGTAATCACTCAGTTAATAGTAGTAATCATTTCTTTTCCCTGTTCGCTTGACATCACTTTCCTTTCTAAGCTAGAATAAAATAAGGAGATAGCAACTCTTTTTCAAGTGTGAGTTGGGCCAATTCTGTACTTGCCAAAAAATTTATTTTATCTTATTTGTTCAATCAGACAGGAATATCATTGTCCATGACCTTATTCCAATGTAAACACTATTTCTTTTTCACTAGGCTACAGTTGAATGGTTCTTTCCCCATCCTGAACACGTTTATTAGAATTTACCTGTATTTTTAAGAAAAATGCCACCTTGAGAGATTCAACCTTCTGGCACATGCTGAGTCTTGACTCAGAATTTAGTTATCCAGACTAGCAACTTGATTTCTGCAAATAAATTTTGGAGCCTTCTTTTAATGACTGTGTGCTGTAGTATCATGTCTAAATATTCCTCCAGGCAATAGGGCTTGAGTGTCTGGGTGATGGAGCCTCACAAGGCTGAGCAGGTTTGCTGCAGGGAAGGCAGCAGCCAAGTGCCAGGGCTCCAACCTCACCGGCACAGTTTAGATAGCTATTGTCTTGGTATCAGAGCAGTGACTCAGCACTTCTACTGATGAAATACAAGAATGACCCAATATTAAGAGGTGTTTTAACTTCATCTTTCATTCATTCATTTTTCATGAAGCATTCATTAAATGACTAATGTCTATTAAGTCATTTACTAAGCGCTAAGGACGGGAGTAATAGCAGTAGTGGAAGTAGAAAGAGCAACCACAGTAGGAGAAATAGCTACCAATGCCTTTTATTTTTATTTTTATTTTTTTTGAGACAAAGTTGAACTGTGTCACCCTCCATAGAGTGCCGAGGTGTTTAGGCTCACAGGAATCTCCAACTCTTGGGCTTAAGAGATTCTCTTGCCTCAGCCTCCCAAGTAGCTGGGACTACAGGCTCCCGCCACAATGCCTAGCTATTTTTTAAAGACGGGGTCTCGCTCTTGCTCAGGTTGGTCTTGAACCTGTGAGCTCAGGGCAATCTACCTGCCTCACCCTCCTAGAGTGCTAGGATTACAGGCATGAGCCACCACGCCCGGCCCCCTTTTTGGCTTTTAATTGAACACCTATCATGGACCAGATGCTTTGCTGGGAACTTTGTGGCTGTTAGCTCATAGCCTACAGATATCCTAATTTTTGAAGAAGTCAGTCATTTTTTCAAGGAGTCTATCTCATCATGTTTCTTATGCTGGGAAATGGAAGAAATGAGAAGTTCAAGGACAGCTTTTCTGGACTGATAGATGAGCTGAGAAGTCATGGGTAAGATATTTGGGGATCTGACATCCCTTTCTCTGGAAGATTAAGAAGGAGCAATTCACAGCTGATGATACCTGTAAGCACAGCTCAGAGAAAGGTGGATGGTCCTCAGGTTAATAATGATGGCGTATTGCTTAGTTAAGGAAGGGTCAAAGTTATATTAACCAGAGTGATTTAATTTCTTCATATAAAACTATGACTGCTTTGCTTGAGGAGAAGTTTTAGGGAGGGTGCATACTTCTCTAGGAATTACAGAGAAAATCTATGGCTAAAGGGAAGACTGAATTAGGATTGAGGCACCTACACTTGAACTTGAACCACTTTTTGGATCCAGTCCTACCTTTTCTCATTGGGGGCTGGTGAATTCAGCAGATGGGAGTCTGGAGTTGACCCTGTGAATTACTAGATTCTAAAGTGTGCACGCTGTGAGCAGGTGGAAGGACTACTGTGAAAGGGATTTTCTTCCTCTTTGGGGAGAGGCCATGGCTTCTTAGGAGAGCAGTATGGGGGTGATACTGAGCTGATGGGTTTAGCTGAGGAGTCCCCAGAAAGAAGGCATTACAGATGTCTCTCAAGGAGAGATCACGCAAGGCAAAGAAAGGAGAGCACTCACACAGGGCGCTGAATTTCTGAAGGCTCATGCCTCAGGGTGCTTCCTCACTCAGGGTAACACTAAGTAACAGGAGAGTTCAACTAAGTCACAACTTCTGGGTATCTTACATTGGACTGCCGTGTAAGGCTTACACGGCCTTCAATTCACTCATCAACCATTTGATAAGCCCCTTCCATGGATCAAACACTGTGCTAAGTGGTGGACATGGTGGCAAAAAACCCAGTTCTTGGCGTCACGGAACTGACATTTTAGTAAAGTGAACAGAGAATAAACAGACATATAAATAAAAAGGGAAACTGCAGATTGTGACAAATTCTAGGAAGCAAATTCCAGGAAATAAAGCTAGAGATGGTTTTTGATAAGGTGTTCTTGGAAAGCGTCATTGAAGGGGAGTCATCTGGATTGATCTCGGACAGATGAGAAGGAGCCAGCATGCCAGGGGTGGGAACTGAGAGGCAAGAGGTAAGAAAAATGCCAGGGGTAGAAAGCGCTGGAACTTCAGAACAGTGATTCTGATCCTGGCAGCATATTGAAATCTCCTGGGGTGCTTTAGAATTTACCGATGCCCGGTGTCTGTCCTGGAGAGATTGTGATCTCTCTGCTGCTTCACCTGGGCATTGATGTATTTCAAAAGCTCCCCAGGTGACTCTAAGGTACAGCTGGAGTCAGGGACTGCTGCCTTAGAGGAGCAGAGGGCAGGTTACTTGGTGAAAGCAAAGAGATCCAAGAAAAAGTGGACCATGGAGGCACCTCCAAGATCATTCAGAGCCCTGGAGGACATTATAGGGAGCTTGGCTTTTATATCATACAGTAGCATAAATTTATTCATTTCCACTGGGGCAGTATGTATGCTTGTGGTGCATGTGCATGTGTGTTTGTGTGTGTTGTGTGGGGAAGACTAGAAACCAAGAAACACAGGAGAGAGGGTCAGGGTCCACCTTCTGACCTTCCTGTGCAGGAGAATGGGGGGATAGCAGCTCTCCCTGGGGGAGTATGTCTTTTGGAGGTGGGGGAACTTCAGCTCACTGAAGCCAAGACAACTCCTGATGCTTAAATGACAGATTGGATTTCCTGATTCTCTCCACCTAATCCATTAATAAAAAAGTGGAGGGACCTGGCATTTCCAACTTACCAAGAAAGATTACTGAAGATTACTGGAGGCAAAGGAACAAGGGTAATTTATTCCCCAGAAAACAGAAGGAATGGGGCCTGTTGAATTCCCAAGTGATGTCATCTCATCTAAAGCCACATGATGTGTGGGCCCCGGCCCAGCAATATCAGTGCCCTGTGCAGCCGGCTGGATAGGCAGAGGCGTCCCCTCACCCCCCGCCACAACTGCTGATTCAAATCTGCAGTTCAGCATGATCACCCCAGATTCCTGTGCTCCTTGAAGTCTGGAGAGCTTTCTTTACCTGTTCCCTGTCATAGGCTCTGCTCAGCCAACCAGGCCTTGTCCCTTCTGTTGCTGAGAAACTTCCAGAAGGAGAGATGGGTTTGTGATTCATTGAGAAGTTCTCTCCATATGAGCATTTTTGAGTGTGTGTGTGTGTGTGTGTGAGAGAGAGAGAGAGAGAGAGAGAGAGAGGTAAAGGGCAAGAATACAAGAACAGCCACCATTTCTTTCCTGAGATACTACTTCGTCACAGTGTCTCTAAGTCGATTTTGTCATACTCCTTCCTTCCTGACACCCTTGGTCCACAGGGACCAATAGTTCAAATCCACTTGTCACTCTTTCCTGCCTTGTCCCAGATCTTGTAACTGCTTTCTGGTCTCTGTGAGCTCTCCAGCTGGCTGCAAGTAGAACCCCGAACTCCTTTACATTTTTCTTTCTCAAATTTCAGTTACCTTCTCTCACCCACTTGCCCACTCTCTCTCCTTCCATCTCCAGGGGATGAAACCACCTCTTTACTTCCTCCGCGAGGTGTCGGTGTAGAACCTTGTCAAGGTCTCCACACACCCCCTCTGGTCGATCAGTTCCTGAGCAGTCGGGTGCAGACTTGTTCCCTCCCACTCCACGATGGAACATAGAGGTCTGGGGAGACCATGCCACCTGCTCAAGGTCACACAGCAGTAGCTAGGGGTCCGCGGGACTGGGCCAAGATCTGTCAGACTTGAAAGCCTGTGCTCTTAATAATGAAGAAATACTGCTCTCTGCGTGAACAGTTTTATTGATTTTTCTACAGGATGTGCTCATTCCTTCTCCTGAACCTCTCCATAGCATTCTGTGTATGTGGCAGGCGAATACTTATAAGGTATTAACCAGGGGTTCTCTCTTTATTTTTCTTTCCTTCTCCACCTTGCTGAGAGAGAGAGAGAGAGAGAGAGAGAGAAAGAGAGAGAGGGAGAGAGACACTGCCTTAAGTATTAAGCAAAATGCTTGGGATGGCAAGCAGAAGCAGCCTGCTAGCCTTTGACTTTTGAACTCTTGGTGGGGTGGGAGCTCAGAGAACTGACTCCATGACCAGGGTCTGTGGAACCACAGAGGATTGTTGATGCCCTGTGTCCTGCCCTGGGCTGGGTGAGGGGCCATGATGAGAGAAAACTTGACTCTCCATAGAGTAGCGGTGTGAAGGGTCAGAGACGTTGGGCAGGTCTGGTGGTCCATCTCAGTAGTTGGGACCGGAGGCAGCTTTCCCGGGGTTCTCACTGCTCTTTGGTGCACAGTCACAGTAGAGAGAGAGCGGCCAGATGTGGACAGGAATGGGAGGTTTCTTAGCAGCAGCCTCCATCGACTGATAACTGAGGGTCTGACCAGATGATGGATGAGCCCGAAGATACTGGGCTGCTCAAGAATCTCAAGTAGCTGATGGGTCCAGACTCTCAGCCCAGGCCTCGACACCCAGGACTCAGACACATCTCAGGAACGAGATTTAAGATTCGGTCATTTGGGAAGAATGGCAACTTCAAAATAAAAATTTAACTGTGTTTGTGAGAAAATGATTCTATTTCTTAGTAACTTAACTGGAGGCTGGGAGTGGTACCCATTGCCAGCCCTCTCGGGAGGCTGTTGCTCTCTTTTCCTGGCCTTAAATCTGGCCAAGTTCTGGGGTCTGCAGGTCCTCCATGCCCACCCGCTGTGTCCAAGCCCTTTGGACAACAAAGTGAAGTCTCACCAGAGCCCTCCTCTCTGTCTCACTCCAGGGCACCACACAGACCTCCCTGCTTTCCTGGGGAAGGTGGGGCCTCCCTTAGTGTCCCTGCATAATTGGGACAAAGCGCAGGGAAATTAAAAAGGTCATTAATCACCCTGGAGCCAAAGGCAGCTCTCCAGGACCTATTCTTCATGATGATTAATGGCAGGCAGCTCCTCCCCACTCCCCGATTCATTTTCCTGCCACTGTTCACTCACTTTCCCTGGCTGTGTCCTCTTCGTCCCTGTCCAGGGGAACCAGGTTTCCAGGAACCACTGACACAGTGTCAGGTCTTTCCTGGCTGCCTTTCTGGCCCCCAGGTTTGGTGTCGGCTGACGTACATGCTCTCGGGACCATAGCGAGGCTGCATGGTGGACGAGACTGCCTCTCTGCATCTTGTATTGTCACCTCTATTGCACTGATGAGTATTACTGTTGCCCTACAGTTCCTTGGAGTTTTAAATCCCCAGGAAGGCCTGAGGATGTGTCTGAAGGATCTCACTGATCTTTGCTGATACTGATAATGATGACCCTCTTGGTGATGATGAAGGACATGCAGCGGGTGCCAGTGCAGCTACATTGTGAATGAAATAAATTATTCCATTTAAATATTACAGCGACCCTAAGAGGTTTGCATGAGGAGCCTCAGGTTACAGTGAAGAAAACCCATTCAGAGAAGGAGAGTAATCAGATCATAGTCACACAGCTAGTAAATGGCAGAGGAGGAAATCAAAGCCAACCCTAGGAGATGTCAGGCCTGTATTCTTCTGAAGACTTGGACAGCTGAACATGCCAGCTGTTCTTTCTGGGGATCACAAGGAGTAGGGCCCCCCCCCACCCCGCCCATTCCATCGCTCCTTTCCCAACTCCCAGCTGGGGCTGCCCTTCCGTGGCAGTACAAGCCAAGTTCAGGTCATGCTTCAGCAGCCTCCTTTCCTCCTTTTGTTTGCCAATTAGCCTCCCACCTGGCTCGCTGCTGCTTAAAATAAGCAGCTCCTCGTGCCCACTGAAGCCTGGAGCCCGGATTCTCACTCTGGCTAGCCCCCAATCAGGACACACTTGATTTTCCTGAAGATAACTATACCTTGGGGGTTTACGAGTGAATTTATGAGGAGAGAGCAGAATGTAAAAACTTAAACCACATTGAAGTATTTTTATGAGGCTGGCAGAAATAAAGGAGCATTACTCAGTCTCACACGGAATTGCAGGGAGGGTTGGAAAGCACTGCCAGACAGGTGGGATCACGGCTCTGCTGTTGACTCACCAGGTGACCTTGGGCAACTCACTCACCTCCAGGCTAAGGTCCTTCGGAAAACTAGAGGGTGGAACTAGAGTATGAAGGTTTAAAGGTTGGGCTAGGGATCAGGCACGGGGTACAATTTCCACGAGAGGAATGATGCTGGAGGGAATGAACTCGGAAGGAAAGGGCAATGCTTCAGTTTCTCTGGGGCTTTCTTTAGGACGCCCCTTGCTGGAGAGAAAAGGTCTGTGGGTGGCTGGCCAGTGTGGCTGGCTCAGGACAGGCTCAGGAACCTCAGCAGGTGTCTATGTGACAGTGTGAGGATGGAAATGTGAAATCACTGATAATAGTGGGTGTATTAGGTAACATGTATGAAATAGTAACTATGTGCCAGTCTTTATATCACCGCATGAAATAGTTACTCCTGGAATCTCCAAATCATAGATAAGAATAACAAGGTGTGGAAGAAATAGATCACTCATCCCAGACCATGCAGGGAGTGGCTGGCCAAGCTGGACCTCAACCTGTATCCTTGTGGCTTTAAAGCTGGAGCTCTTATTCACAATGCTCAATTGGGAGTGGCCATGGTATCCTGGATCCAGTATTTGGTGGCCTGGAAGAGTCCTCGATGCCTGCTGCCTTTGTTTACCTGCTTAGAACTCCTGTCTACCTGAGCACCCAAATTTTGTGTGACTCAGTGAGAAGTGAGGATGCAGGGCTCCTTGTTTATGAATTATTAAAAATATAACATGCGACAGCAGTGTTCAACTAAGCACAGAACACTTCTCAGCGTGGGACCCGGGTTGCACACCCTGTGAGCACCAAAACATTTCCCTACGCCCAGATCGCTTCTTTCCTGAAGCCAGGGCTTCAGTCACTCTCTGGGCCTTGTTTGGAATGGCTGGATCACCATCTCCGGTCACGGTCCCCACACCTCTGACCTGGGCTTGCTGCCCCTACTTGATCGTGGTGTTTGTTAGATGCAAAAAAAGACCCAAACAAAACAAGGCTGTTGAATATCTATTCCCTACAGGCCAATAGAATACATTACTTTCCCTTTACGCCTATGACTTTCCCTGGGGCTCAGGGCTAAAAAGACTTGGCCTTGTCTGGACAAAACCTTGACCGCTCATTCCTAACCCACCAGGAAGAAATGTTCCGGAATATGAGCAAGTGCTAAAGGGCCTTTTCTAATTAGCTGGCTGGTGGCTAACGAGGGATTTCACTGGGCAGAGCCTTCCGGTGGTTGGTGCGTAATTACCATGGAAACCCTCTTGCCACACTCCGCTGCCTCCCCCAGCCCACCTCCCTGGGGAGCAGACACTGCTCTGCCAAAGCGGTGCCTGGACTATCAACATTGTTTGTGAGAGGAATAAAGGAACAATTAGAAGCAAGACAGGCTGAATCTTTGTTGGAGCAAAGTTTTACATACGTTCATCCTGGGGTCTAATGGATGCGGTCGTTCTCGCTTGAGAGGAAATCACTGGAAGGTGATGAATTCAGAGAGGATGGATCCCTTTTTGCTAAGCTCAAAATACCTAACAAGGAGCCAGGCATTTCTGCCTTTTACAGTCAGCTGCTGGGTTTATCAAATGTGAAGACTCTTCTTTCCTTCTTCCTTTTTAAACATAAATAGGTATGTATTCCATCTACTTGTGGAGTGAAACCCTACATCACTCTGTAAGTGGGGGTCCAAATATTTAATCTTGTGAAAGGCAGGGCCACTTTCTCCTGAAGGAGAGTGGGGGCTGGGTGATTCTTGAGAGCTCTGTGACTCAGGCTAGGCTAGGTTTTGCTGTCATAACAAGTAATCCCTAAAATTTTCAACTGGCTTAACACAATGAAGGCCACTGAAGGTCGTGCCACCTTGAGTTGTGGTCGGGCAGCTGTTTTACATAAAGTGACTATGCCACCTGAAACACACAGCCCCCAATTTATAGTGGGAGGAAAGAGAGGGATGGAGCATGCACCATGTAGGCTGGTCTTTGATGGCCACAGGCCAGAAAGAATATGCAGGAATATTACTCACACTGCAAAGGCCTTGTGGGCTCCAACCTTATCACCCATGAGGCTGGGTATATGGAGGTGCAGTGGTATGGAATTTTGGTAGCACCTTCTGTGCTGGCCAGAGGAGCCAGTTATATTATATCTGCATTTATACCATTGTGATGCTCTGACTTGAGAGCCCTTACCAAGTTCCAGGTGGCAGGACAGTGCGGAAAACATGAGAAGCATTTCAGGAGACAAACAAGCCCACACGCAAATCAATGAGAAAAGAGTGGACTGCAATAAACATTGCAAATAAACAGAACAGGTTGATGGTGTCTAGGGAGGGCTAAGTTAGCTTTGGCAGGTAGAAAAGCTACTGCAGAGGGAAGGGGACATTTCATCTGAGACCAGAATGCCAAGAGATCCAGTCATGTAAGAATCTGTGGGGAAAAGAACCACAGGGGATAAGTATGGTTGGGATAAGTGAGTAAAAGTCTGATGTGAAATTAGCATGTGTGTGCAGGTATGTGTTATGAAATAAAGCACAATTCTTACTGTGGGTTGTGATTAAAATGTTTGAAAACTGTCACAAGAAATAACCCACTGTGCGTGCATGTGCACACACACAATTGAAATAAAGTTTTGCCGTAACAATACTTAACTCTTGCTCTCGTCAGGTGGATGCTCTCTGGTTCATTCCTCTCCACTCTGCTCCAATCTCGAGTCAGTTAGGATTAGCTGGGCTATGCTGCAGTAACAAATAGCTCTCAGAACTCAGTGGCTTAGTGCTATGCAAGCTTATTTCTCACTCATGCCAGAAATGCAATAAGAGGAGGAGGAGAAGGAGGTCTGTTTGTTGAAGTAATTCAGGGACCAGAGGTTGACAAGGCTTCTGCTGGACATGGGCTTCCACAATCATTTCAGTGGAAGAAAAAGGACTTGATAAATCCCACAGAAGCTCTTAAAAAGTTTCCCCTTTGGAAGTGACACATGTGAGTTCTGTGCATGTTTCACTTGCCCATGTAAGTGTGTTTGGCTGTGCCTCCTTTATAGGGGGTGGGGAATGCGATTCTGCTACTACTTAGGAAGTCTGGAGGCCAGAAGCAATTTTACGAACAGCATGAATGACTGACATCTTTCCATTTCATTCCATTTTACGACTGTCTGATTGTTTGAAAAAACATCATGATAAGCCTGCTGCAAGGCACTACAAACAAAAAGACAGGTAACACTCTGTTTTTCCCTCTCAGAACTCATGAATGATGGGAGATCCAGGTAGGCATCTATAAGCTGGGTTGCTTGGAGTCCCGGATGGTAGGAATGATGGGTTCAGGGTCCAGCATGGGAAGAGGAGAGTCCTCCCCTAACACAGTGGGTGGAGGGTTCTCTTCATTGGAGAGAAATAAAGCCAGAGCAGGGATTTTACTCACCTTGTGATTTGTGTCTCAAAGCCTTGCTCTGATATCACTTCCCTTAATAGAATGGTTCTCATTCTGGGATGTGCATTGGGATAATTTGAGGGAGCTTTAAAAATGCTGATGCCCAGGCCTAACCCAAACCAATTGAATCAGAATCTCTCTGGATGAGGCCTGAGATTGAGTATTTTTTATGATGCTCCCCAAGGGATCCTAAGACAGCAGAGGATGGAAGCTATTAATTCTCATCAGTTGAAAGTTTTTTAAAAATTATTATATAGTAAGCCTCTGTAAGGGACTATAACAAACTGGCCAACATGGAGAGGTGGCCAACATAAGGAACTAGGCCTGCTGTACTGATACATACATGTGGTGCATGTGTGGTCTCTGAAAATTAGGACAACTTAAGGAGTTGGTCAATGTAGGGGGGTGGTCAACTGTGGAGGTTCTATCATATATTGAAAAATCATAGTTGTATATATCTAAGGGGTACAGAGTTGCATTATGATTTTTGAATACAGTGTGGAATAATTAAGTTAATTAATGTATCTATTATTTCAAACATGCAACTTTTTGATGTGAAGAGTAGAAAGTTTTTCTCTTAGCCATATTAAAATGTACATATTTAAATAATATATGTTTAAATATTTAATGTACATATTAATTATCTCTTAGCCATATTAAATGTACATATTTAAATAATAATATATAATTAAAATTATAATATTAGCTATATTCAGCATATTGTGTTATTGATCAAAAAATCCAACTTATCCCTCCTGTGTAACTGATTATTGACTATCATTTCCCCATTCCCCGCTCCCTCCGGCCTCTGGTAACCACCATTCTACTTTCCACTGCCATGAGTTCAATTGTTGTAGATTCCACATATAAGTACAAATGCACTATTTGTCTTTCTGCGTTCAGCTTATTTTGTTTGGCATCATGCTTTCTAATTCCATGCATATGGTAACCAGTGAGAATTTCCTCCCTTTGTAAGGCTGACTAATATTCCATTGTGTATGGATATCTCGTTTTCTTTGTCCATTCCTCCCTTGTTGGACACTTAGGTTGATTCCATAACTTGGCTGTTGTGAATAGTGCTACAATGGATATGGGAGTTTTTAATAACAATCGCACTACTAGGTTTCATTTAAAGAAATTGTCATACATGTATCCCTTTTGGGGAATGTGAACAGAGAGAATGGCCAGTCTCTTGATCCATGTACCTTGTCTGGCCCTGCTCTGCCTCCGGGATTCACACTAGGTGTTACACCAAAGAATGGCAATGGGGTCCCCTCCCCAGAAAGCCTTTTCCTGCTTCCTGGCTATTGCTTGTTGTTTTCTCACCTATATCTTTGGAACCAGACTGTGTCCACTTCACTCCCAGCCTGGCTTCCCTGGCTCAGAGAATCGGCAGAAGAAAGGCAGACAGGAATATAGAGAGCAGTTGTGAGAGCATCAGCCCACAGGGAGAGAGACCACAGGGCTGAGACGAGGGGAGCAGAATCTAGAAAGGCCTCACAAGAGAGAAGGCATCACACTGAAATTTTTTTTTTTTTTTTTT
>NW_003852491.1:4778175-4786032 GCF_000181295.1 Otolemur garnettii | reverse complement strand
ATAGCTGTATACATTAATGCAAACATGGGGTACAGTGTAGTGTTTTCATATACATTTTGAAATACTTTCATCAAGCTGGTTCGTGAAGGATGAATCCATTCATTCCCTCACTTATTCAGTCACTCATTCATCCATTCACTCATGCATTCATTCATTCACTGACTGTTGCCTGCAGGGACTAAGCAAGGCCACTTTTGCCCTCCAGGAAGATTTGCCCAAGCAGGGAGACCTGACCGTCTTCAGCTGTGGCTCATATACACGAAGCAGAATAAGACCCAGTAAACACCTTCAGAAATGTACAAAGAACTCTGTAGGCTCTGGAGAGGAAAAGGGGGACAGGAGTTTCTGTGTGAGCTGGGGGTAGAAGCGGAATTTGACCTGAGCCTTAAAAAATGGGTATTAATATTAATGTCACGTTAGTGCTAACATTAGGATTGTATCTTGCGATATTTTATCAGACAAGGCATACGTATTTGTGGTGAAAAAACGTAGAAGACACAGAGAAGCCAATTAGACCAAAGAAAATTGCCCCCAAGCTATTAATATTTTGACATTTCTGTATCTATTTACTTACCTATCTGTAAAATATGGCCATATTAAGGATATTCTTTGGTGATCCACTTTTCATTTTCTAATATAGTAATAGAGCTTATATCAATAAATATAGATGTGCATTATCAGTTTAAATGGGGAATCATATTCGGCTGTACAGCTATGCCTTACTTTCTTTCATCAGGTCTCTATTGTTGGATATTTATATTGCTTTCAATTTTTTTTATCATTATAAATATCATTTTGATTAAAATATTTGTTCAGGAATCTCAGTTGTGCAGTTGTTTCCTTGTGAAAAATTGAGCGTGTTTTCGATGGGGTTGAGTTTCAAAATGCAGGATGTCCTTGTCAAAGAGGCAGAGAAAGTAAAGGCCTAGGACTGGGGGTACACTGGGCAGGTCTGGGAAGCCACAGCTGAAGGGGGAAGGACAAGTGACAGCTACTGCAGGTCTGTTGTGGGCCAGGGAGCGTGCTGAGTTTTCACCTCCAGTGACTCATGTCATCTCCTTGAGAATCATTTGAGGAAGATTTGGCTATGCCCATTTTATGGGTGAGAAAACAAGCACAGAGAGTGTAAGTCACCTGCCCAGAGTTACCCAGTAAGTAGCTGAATCAAGAGTGGCTCTCAGTGCCTTGGACCCCACGCTCAGGCTCATTCACGTTGTAAATGTTTTAAGTGGTGTTCAAGGTTATCACGCTGGTAGGTTTGTGGAAAGACCGTAAGAGAGACTCTCCTTCTTCAGTCTGGCCCTGACTTCAGCGTGAACCCACGAACCTTCCTTCTCTTCTCGTCAGGGTAGGTGATGTCAGCAAAACTTCTTGCTTGGAAACATATTGTTTTGAACTTGACAACCTGTAAGCTGGGTTGCCATGGTTACCAGAGAGCCTTGAGGAATGATGAACACAAAGGGTGGGCTTGAAACACAATCCAGCCCTCCCCGTTCAGCCTCAACCTGAGCTGGTGACAGTCTTTGACAGTCCCTCATGTGCCCAGGGATCCCCACACCACAGCATCTGTGCACAAGTAGGCTGAGAAAAAACCCCTGTGTTTGCATGTGTGATAAGTACTACTATTCATTGAGCACCATGGCAAACCATTTCGCATAAATTATCTTATTTAATCCTCCCCTGAATGATATATCCCCATTTTCTGGTGAGGACACAGAGATGCGGAGAAGCTAAGACTTGCTCCAGTGGGCAGATGGCAGTCTGGCTCCAGAGCTCCCAAACGGCTCACCCCATCTAGGGCCACAATCTTCATGGCACATCCCAGCTCACAGCATTTCCAGGCATCTGCTTGGTACCCAGCTCCTAAAGAATCTCGGAAAGGAATGTGACTTCCTAGAAGGGCCATAAAAGGCTTAAGGCAGGAGAGATACAGGACAGTGGCAGGGATGCCTTCAAACCACTGTCTGGCAGACGAAGAGAAGGAAAAAAGGAAAGTCCAAATTCAAATGTCTGCAGGCGTTCAAGCAATCCTGCCCCAAGGTCACTGTGAAAATCCTAGCAGGAAACAGGATGGCAGAGTTGGAAATGTCGTTGTTGTCTGTAGAATTTGCCTGTTTCTTTGTTCATATTAAGGTCCTCAACTAGACCCAGAACAGCCTCCAGGTGGGAGTGAAATGAGCTGGAGTGAAATAGGAAGGGTGACAGGCGGGAGTCCCACTGGCCACTGGGGGGACTGAGCATGCGGCTGTGGGGGCTCAGCTCTGTTTTTGCAGGGACCAGGATGCTTTACTACCCGGCTGGACCCCCAGAGTTGCCAGATCTGATCATTTCAGAAGCTGGGGATCTGGGTGCTTCTTTGCGTCTCCTTTGATTTCTATTTTAACTTATACCGTATTTTTGGCTTCTAAGTCTCTCTCTCTCTCTCTTTTTTTTAAGCTTTATTTTCTTTTCAATTGACAAATAATGATGTTACTTATGGGGTACAATGTAATGTTTTGGTTTACACACACACACACACACACACACACATATATATGTTGTGGAATTACCAAATCAGGCAAATTAACATAGTCATCATTTTAAATATTTGTCATTTTCTGGTGAATAGAACATTTAAAATCCTTTCTTTTAGCTGTTTTGAAGTACACGATGAGTTGTTATTAACTAGTCACCATGCTGTGCAAGAAATAAACAAATCTTATTCCTCCTGAATGGATTTCACATGTTCTCAATCTCTCAACAAAAATGTAAGCTCTATGCAGGCAAAATAAAATAATCCTGTGGGTTAGATTTATGCTCTGGGCCATCCATCTGTGACTTTTGCTCTGAACCTTCATTCGTGTTTAAACATTCAGTTGGGGAAACGGGGCAGAGAGTCTTCTGTGAGCAAGCAGGTGGCAAGCAGCATTTAAAAATAATATAAAATAAAATAATATAGAATATTACAGAGGATATCAAAGCACATTGCATGTATTAAAGGTTGAGCTGATTTGTAGAATATTTGTTAATATTTTATGTACTATGAGTCTTGGATAAAAAAAGATGAGAATTGGTTTAAGAGAGTTTTTTTTTTTTTTTTTTTAAATTTAGAGACAGAGTCTCTAAAGTCTCACTTTGTCGCCCTTGGCAGAGTGCTGTAGAGCCACAGCTCACAGCAACCTCCAGTTCTTGGGCTTAGGCAATTCTCTTGCCTTAGTCTCCCGAGTCACTGGGACTACAGGTGTCTGCCACAACACCCAGCTATTTTTTGCTGCTGTTTGGCCAGGGCTGGGTTTGAACCTGCCACCCTCGGTATATGGGGCCGGTACCCTACTCACTGAGCCACAGGCACCATCCAAAAGAGATTATTTGAGAAGGAAAAGAAGACCACTGAAATGCTCCACTTCTGTAGAATGCGACTGAGTAGGTTTTGTTATCTGTTACATAGTGGTGAGGGTCCTGAGCTTTGCTACTTACTAGCTATGTGACCTTGGGGAAATTGCTTAACCTCTCTGTGCCTCCACTTATTCATCTATAAAATAGGGTGGAATGATTAAAAGAGGTGATACATGAAAAATACTTAGAATAGTACCTGGAACATGAGAAGTTCTCAAAGCTGTCATTGTTGTTGCTTCCACTTTTCGTACAGTCCTGTACTTAACAGTATTCCTTCATAGTTTCCTTCAGACAGAACAGGGTTTTCACTTCCTATCAATAATGAAATGTCCTAACTTACATTGATCAGGCTTCATCTTTGTGTATCCTAAGTAGTTTGGAATTTTTAGCAGGTAGAGTCTGGAGAAGGATCTTGAATTATGATGGAATTTCTATGGTTTTCTTGCATAATTGGGAATGCCCATCAGGACTTCCCCAAACTTGAGGCCACCAATCTTCTGTCATTGCTGTTGGATCACAGGGATGTCCAGGTGCCCACATCCAGGCTCATCTGAAGCTTTCTAAGCATCCAGCAGGCCTTCTTCTGGCACACATGCACGCATGGGGCCCCATTGTGTCCCCCAATCTTCCTGTGAGGAAACATTTTTCCTGTTGATAGATGAAAAGACAGCAGCACGAAAAGCCACAGTCATGTGATCATGGCTCACCAATAGGGGACACACAAGCAAAGCCACAGAAGTGCCACGCATGGGCCTGGGGCTCAGGAATGTGGCCATGAGTGGAGCCTGCACGGGACCCAAGGGGCCAAAAATATAGACTGGAGCCAGGATTGGATGGGTCTGATCTGTGGGCAATGGGGTCCCTTAGAGCATCTTTGGCTCTGTTTCTATGGGATGCTAATTCCAACATGGTGAATGTGGTGGCTCCTTATTTGATTAACTCTGATTTCTTCTGTATTTGATTAACCAGTCTCCTCATTCCCCAATGATAAGAGAGTTTACTGAGTTACTTTTGGAAATTCAAATTCTATTCTCTGTTTAGCTGGAAGGATCCACGGGGAGGTAGTTTTACATACCATTGTCAAAAAACCACTCAGTTATCTTAATTTTCTCACTTTCTCAACTGAATTAAAGGAAACAAAAGCCAAAAAATTGTATGAGCCTGGAAGCTGGAAAACAGCAGGAAGGTGTATTACAGGTGATGCAGAGACAGAGTCCAGGTTCCCAGCGCTGGGTGCATGTCGGGCGAAGCGCTCTGCCCACGTCATTTCTTCAGTCTTCACCATGACCCTGGCGGGAGTTATTATTTCCCTTTCAGAGATGATGAAACCAATCTACACAGGTGAAGTAATTAACCAGGGCTACAGGGTCAGCATGTGGCAAAGACAGGATCCGGACACAGCAGTCTGATTCCTGGACTCTTACTGCTGAGAGAAGCTGCTCTCAGCTTGCTGTCAGGACACTCCTGATCTGTGACTTCAGGCAAACTCCTTCCCTGCTTTTTTTCACTGTGGAGAAATGAAGGACCTTCAGTCCCATCTCCCTTTCATCTATCTCCTTATGGTTAAAACAGACCAGATGCATAGCATCTGAAAGAGCATCCAATCCAGAGGTGGCAAATAGTTCTGAAACCAACAAATGGCAATATCCAGAATCAAGAGAGAGGAGAGCTGGGGTTGATTAGCAATGAGCCAGTTGTGTCTGTCGTAAGCATCAGAAGTGCAGTGATAACAAGGGTGTCCACATTTGCCATCCCTGTCGTACTCCACATTATTTTCAAAAGCACAAATAAACACATATATGTGATGGGCATATATTATTTTTTGCTTGCTTGGAATCCATTTTCCTTATTCTGCTAAAATAACACAACCACAACAAAACAAACAATACAAAACCATTAAAAGTAAAGCATGTACACACACATACACACATAAACACACACAGGCTTTTTCTGTGAGGAATGATCTCACCCCCATCTCCAGAAATAACCACTTGAAGATGGAAATGACCAGCTCTGGCCATGCAAAGACCACATTACCCTCGGTCTTGGTGATTGGTGTAGGGAATCACACTTGACTCCCTTGACAGAAGAGGGATACCCAAGCCTGGAGTGTTCCCTTCCTGCAAGAGGACATAACTGATAGCCTGGAGTTGGTTGACCTACTGGCTTTGTCACCAGTCAGGAGCATTTGCTGCTGAATGAGACCAGCCCTGAGATTAGCAGATTTAAGAGATGGAGAGAGCTGAGTCCTGAAGAAGTCGCTTTAGCATCTGAATCTTGTCTGGATAATCTAGAGCTAATCTAGTCTAATCTACTCTAGGGATAGCATTACCGGAGGAAGTTCCAGTTGCATGAGCCTGTACACAGAGGGTGCCAAAAAATGTATATCCATTTTAAGCAGTGTTATCTACGTATTACTTTTCAAAGTTGAATTGAAGGTACTGTTCCTGGGCAAGTTATCTAGACATGCTATACACAGCCATCTTACTTGCAATTCATTTACTTTTGGGGAATGATTGATTCTATTTCAAATAAGAGCAGTTACAATGTGTATACATTTTTTTGGCATCCTTGGATTTTGCGTAAACCTGTGTGAGTTATATTTCTGACTTTTGGGGCAAAAGTATAATTAATGACTTACTTATGTTCCAAAATCGTTGGGTGATTTCCCATGCAATGCGTTGAATGTTTGTGTTCTGTGCATCCCCAAGTTTATGTGTTGAAATCCCAACCCCTACGGTGGTGGTACTGGGAGGTGGGGCCTTCAGGAGGTAATTTAGGGTGTGAAGGATGCAGCCCTCATGAATGGGATTAGGACCCTGGAGAGCTACCTCAACCTCTTTCCACCATGTGATAGTACGACAGGAAGAGAAGGCGGCTGTCTGCGACCTGGTGGAGGGCCCTCGCCTGAGCCCCGTCATGCTGGCACCTGACTTGGGCCTTCCAGCCTCCAGAACTGTGAAAAATAAATTTCTGTTGTTTACGAGCTGCCTTCCCTGTGGCACTTTGTTACAACAGCCCAAGCTGACCAAGACACCTGTAAGCCTCCTTTCCATTTTCATCTTCAGCTGCTCCAGATGCTGTAACTTTATGCTCTTTTTGGTAGATGACTTGCCATTTCTCCAGCACACTCTGCCCTTTCCTGCTTCTTGTCCTGCCAATTTGCCCTTCTCATAGCAGCGAGGCCAATCGTATCTGTCTAACCCATTATCTCCTTAAGACCTTTCAAGAAGTAACCATTGCCCATCACATCAATTTCGCAACCCTTAATATGGCATATAGGGTGACGTATTCTCTGGCATATATTCAGTGAAAACCAGCTTATAGTTCATATTATTGAGCTCATACTACAGGACAACCACTCTTCTAAAAATTCCACATTATCTCATGCAACTGGCCCCATAGCCCTTGGACGTGGGCTGTGCACCAGGGGTGGGGGGACCGCAAATGGGTGAGTGATTTCCTGGGGTCAGATGCTCTGGCTTCACAATCTGAGATCTGGGTGTCAGGCCTCAGGGCTCATCTGTCCAGATTCAATTTCTTACTCACCCTGGATGCTCCAGAGGTGCCCCTCTCTTTTTTTACATTTGTTCTTAGTGCTATAAAAGGTTAAGAGTAAGTGTAACACTTTCATGGAGTGGTGAAGGCTACAGAGCATATCATGATAATTGGGCTTGTTTTGTGGGGAGGAAAAGCCTGTCTTGGTGTCAGGGCACCGTGTAAAAATATGTTTTTGTTTCACATAAATTAGTTTGTGCGCTCACTTGTGCTGGCGGTGGCCTGGTGGCTGAACGGGCTTGGCATTAACTCTGCCCACAGAGATCACTCATTAGTATAAGCAGGGCCCTGTCTGCATTTCCCTTTGTGTCTTTTCCTGGAGCAGAGGAGAACACAGGGTCTAATTGGGAGGCAGATTGCAGAGCAAATGTGCGTGGGCTTTTTCTTCCAAACACTTTTCTTTAGCCCTGTCTACAGTAGCAGAAGATTGATCCAGGACAGATGTAGATTCATTGGGCCTGAAAGCTGGAGACTTAGAAGGATGTATTCATCAAGTCTTGGAAGACTAAATTCAGAGAATCTTAATCGTAAAAGCTGTTGAGTCAGAGATGCTCAGAATGACAGGATCTTAGAATTTCACATTCTTAGAATCCTAGAAATAAAGAGCTAGTCTGATTCTAGGGCCACAAAGCTGGTTTGCTTTCCCCTTCTGCTCCAGTGGTCTCTGCCTCCCTCCCTCCAACTGTGCCCACTCCCATTCTCTCATGGCCTGGCTAACCCCAGCCCTGTTACTGTCTCCGCTGAAATAGCCCCTGCTAAAAGACTGCTCTTCCTCCACTTAGACTAAAGTGGGCCCCTACGGAGTGAAAATAGAGAAAGCATCTCTGGTTTTGGGATTTTGTGATGTGGGCTAATCTTACTGGAGTTAGGTGATATCTCAAAGTAGTTTTGATTTGCATTTCTCTGATGATTAAGGATGGTGAG
>NW_003852491.1:4768395-4778003 GCF_000181295.1 Otolemur garnettii | reverse complement strand
GGCTGTCTGCTTGCTTTACTTACTGTGTTCTTGGCTGTGCAGAAGCTCTTTAGTTTGATCAGGTCCCAATAGTGTATTTTTGATGTTGTTTCAATTGCCCAGGGAGTCCTCTTCATAAAATTTTCGCGCAGGCCGATTTCTTCACGTGTTTTCCCTACACTTTCTTCTAATATTTTTATGGTTTCATGTCTTAAGTTTAAATCTTTAATCCAGTGAGAATCTATCTTAGTTAATGGTGAAAGGTGTGGGTCCAGTTTCAGTCTTCTACAGGTTGCCAGCCAGTTTGCCCAGCACCATTTGTATCACAAGAATGGAAGAAAAAATATCCAATGTACACAGTCCTATTATGAAACTAATTATAGCCTAATAATACAGGGGTGGGTGGAGGGAGGGTGATTGGAGGGATCACCTCTGTGGTTTATCTTACAAAGGTACAAGTGAATCTTTCTGAAAGTAGAATATAAACGTCCTAACACAATAACTAGGATAATAACATAAAGGTTATGTTAACCAGTTCGATGAAAATATTTCAAATTGTATATGAAAACACCACACTGTTTTCATATATGCACATTAATGCACACAGCTATCATTTAATAAAAAAATTAAAAAAAAATAAATAAAAAGAAAACAGAGAAAGCCCTCAGGGTCCCTCCACTGAGCTTACTTAAAGCCTTCCTACCGAGATGATTTACAAAGTCCATAAATGGGATCCTAGTGGTTTTGTTCCCCAGTGAATCCCCAGTGAATCCCCAGTGCTGGGCATATGCTTGACACAGAGAGGTACTAAGAGTGTCTTTGTTGAAAGAATGGAAGGATGGATGACGATCTTGGATTCTTTGGCTCTCAGGACTGGAAGGAGCTTTCATGTTATTCTGCTCTGTTCCTTCTCCCACCCCCTTTGCAGAATCTCTTAAAAATAGTTGTCTATCCCTGAATCCCTGCAGGGAAGGGGAGCTCTGTCCATTCTATGCAGAGGCTCTCTGGGATGCAGGGTTCCTGAAAGGATCAAGTCACATTGTACATCCTTGCTACCTCTGTGCCTCTGGACATAACTCCCAGCATGATTCAGCACAGGAAAGCAGGGGTTTATGGTCCTAAACAACTCAACAGAACAGAACAAATGGTCCCTGACAGGTTTAAAAGAAGTGCCTCATGCTGGCAAGTCGGTGACTAAGAGTTGTATTTGACATGGAGTATTATTTTCTAGATCCATGATTTAAGAAAAACAAACCTTTTAACATATGATATACACACAGAAAAGAGCAACTATTGCAAGCACGCAGCTCAGTGAATTAGCACTATTAGGGCTATTGTGTAGCTAGCACAGATCAAGACACAGGACAGAACTGGCACGTCCCGAGTCCTCTGGTTCTACCCTCTGCTGGAGACAGCTCTCTTGAATTCACAGCACACGGCCTTTTTGCCTCTTCTCTAAACTTTGTGTTGACAAAATCACACAGGAGATATTCTGAATGTTTTACAGTGTGGAAGAATCTACAGTAAAGTCTGGCAATACTGTGCCCTCAGTTCCTTATGCCCACACAAGGCTTGGCACCTGACTGGCTTCCCTTAGCTTGGCCTCTGTAGGCATCTAAGAGTTTCCAATTTGGGTCAGTTTCTTTGTTCTAAGTGTTGACACTTCTAGTAGCTACAGGGCTTCCTCTGGGAAAGGAGCTTGGTGGAGCAGAGCAAGGGTTTCACTTTGGAACCAGATGTTGGAACCCTGATTTGCTACTAACTAGAGCGTCTACACAGTACTGTGCTTAAGATCAGGGATTCCAGAACCAGATAGCTGGGTTCAGGCGGGTATCAGGGTGACCTTGGGGAAGTTATTTTACCTCTCTGTACCTCAGTTTTCTTACCTGTTTAGGGGACAAAACAATGGTCCCCTAAGCAATGTAGGGACTTTACAGTGTTGTTGTAAAGTATAAATGAGTTATGAAGAACTTAGAACACCGAATCCTGGCACACAACTGGATACATAACCTGTAAGTATGTTTTGTTCTTCTTGGAAACTCAGTTATCCCATCTGTAAAATGGGAATAATAACACCAGGTTCTCAGGTTGATTATAAGAATTAAATGAGAGAATCTATTTTCAGGGGCTTCACGAGGTTATTGCCAAATAAGTATATTTGTTTTTGTTGCTCCCCTCCACCTCCAAACAGTACCATTTATCCCCTTTGGCTTTGCTTTTCACGTTAGTAAAACAGAGCTGTTCAGGGCGTCTCTTTGCCTTGGGCGTGGTAGTCCCAAGACCACCCTCCCCCTTTCTCAGTGCCAGTGCCCTGGAGTGGCCTGAGTCTGTCTGTCCCTCTGGCTTTCTCTGCTTAAATATTCATCGTTGCCTTTATTGTCGCATGTTATTTAGGTCGGAAGTTGAGGCCGGACAATGTTTTTCCATCTATCTTGTTCCTAGTTCATTTTTATAAGAGAAAAACTTTAAAATGTCCATTTCAAGAGTTATTTTTCATACTGTTCAACATTTTGACACATCAGATCTGTTTTCAGGAGGAATCCTGCCACACAGAACGGCCTGTTTGGCATTCATCCGTTCATTCTTTCATGTGTTCAGAAAACACAGCTTAAGCACCGGTTTGTTTATCAGGAGCTAAAAACAAATTCTTAGCACCTGAGCGGCACTGCTTCCCTTAATACAACCATACTCCGTGTGCATTGATAATTGGAGCCTTGGCTGTCTGTATGCTCTGCGTTATTATCGTATATGGCACTAGGTATTTTAGTACAGCTATGAATCCTTCCAGCAATCCAGCACATAAGTGCCATTATCCTCTTTTACAGATGAGGAAACTGAGGCTAGTGCGAGATTGCTAAGGTAGGCCATGAGAACTCGTGTCTCTGTGGTCTAAATCCAAGATTCCCTGCTTTTTCCTCTCAGTCTTTTCGCCTTGGTCAGCAAAGACTTTGTTACTTGTGGTGGAAGATCAAGGTTTCCACCAGGAAGCCACCCAGGACTTTATTGGACCTGGATTATAGCTTCCGATTTCTTTTTAGAAAAGCACATTTTAGTAAGATATTATTCCCTTAGCATATAATTCACCCACTTAAAGTGAGTGATTCCGTGATTTTTAGCATATTTGTGGGGTTGTACAACCACCCTAATAATCTAAGTTCAGAACATTTTTATGTCCCCTGAAGGGTATTCCACACCCATCATCTGTCAATCTCTATTTCACTCCTACCCGCCTTCTGTCCACCGCAAAGCAATGGTTAATCTAGTTTTGGTGTCTCTAAATCTGCCTTTTCTAGACATTTTGTATAAATGGCATCATACAAAATGTTGGTCTTTTGTGGTTGGCTCCTCTCACTCAGCACGCGGTTTCCAAGTTTCATTCACATTTTAGCACACGTGGGTTCTTCGTTTTATTGATTCATTAGTCAGTTGGTGAACATTTAGGGTGTTTCCATCTTTGGGTTATTATGAATAATTAGCGTCTGTCTGAGAATCTGCCCCATTTCACCTAAGTTTTCTAATTTTGGGTATAATATGTGTTCACACTTTTTTCTTAAAATCTTTTTATTTCTGGAATCTCAGTGGTGATAACTACTCTTTCATTCCTGACTTCAATTATTTGAGTCTTTACTCTTTTTAGGAAAAGGTTGGTCTAGCAAAAACTGTTTTATAAAAATTAAGAGAAAAACATTTGTAAATTGTGTTCATCTTTTCAGAGAACCAATTTTTGTGTTTTACTGATAATTCCATATTATTTTTCTATTCTCGATTTCACTTGCATGCACTATAATCTTCATTATTCTCTTCTCTCTGCTTACTTTCAGTGTATATATTTTTCACTAGTTTCTTAAAGTGTGAGGTTCAGGCATTGATTTTAGAGCTCTCTTCATTTTCAGTACTAATGTTTACAACAATGAATTTCCTCTGCGGTAGTTGCATCTTGTAAGCTGTGGGATGTTGTACTTTTGATTTCATTTGTCTTAAAATATTTTCTAATCTTCCTCTAATTTCTTCTTTGATCCATTCATTATTAAGGAATGTGTTTTACATTTCCGCACATTTGTGAATTTTCCAAATTTTCTTTTGTCATTGATTTCTAACTTCATTTATTGTATTTGGAAAATATATCTTGTATGATTTTGGTCCTTTGGAAGAAGTTTCATGGCTTAGTATACTGAATTTCTCCTGTGCTCTTGAGAAGAACGTGTAGCTTGATGTTGTGGGCTGGAGTGTTCTGTTTAGATGTAGATCGGTTAGGGTTAGTTAGGTTTGTTGGGCCTAATTGCTGTATAGTGTCATTCAAATCTTATGTCTTCAATGATCTTTACCTAGTTCTTTTTAAAATTTTGTTCATTTAAAAAATTATCATTTTTTATTGATACATATTTTCATGTGATCATTTGATCCATTTATATAATCATATCAGGGTAATTGGGGTATCCATCTCCTTAAACAATCTTTTCTTTATATTAGGGAGATTCAAATTGGCTTTTAGTGAAAGTGGGCTACTGAAGCTTCCAAGTGTTATTTCTAAATTGTCTGTTTCTTACTTTAATTCTGTCAGTTTTTGCTTCACGTATATTGGGGATTTTATTAAGGTGTATGTATATTTATAATTGTGCTACCTTCCAGGTAGATCAACCCTTTTAGCATCATGTAAGAATTACTTGGTCTCTAGAAACTGTTTTGGTCTGAAGTCTCTTTTGTGTAATATTAGCATAGCCACTCCAGCTCTTTGATGATTATAGGTCGCATGACATCTCTTTTCCTTCATTTTACTTTCTTTTCTTTCTTTCTTTCTTTCTTTCTTTCTTTTTTTTTTTGAGACAGAATCTCAAGCTGTTGCCCTGGGTGGAGTGCTGTGGGGGTCACAGCTCATGGCAACCTCAAACTCTTGGGCTTAAGTGATCCTCTTGCCTCAGCCTCCCAAATAGTTGGGACTACAGGTGCCCGCCACAATGCCTGGCTATTCTTTGGTTACGGTTGTCATTGTTGTTTGGTGGGCCCAGGTTGGATTCGAACCAGCCAGCTCTGGTGTATGTAGCTGGCGCCCTAGCCGCTTGAGCTACAGGCGCTGAGCCTCCTTCATTTTACTTTCAACCAATTTATGTTTTTATTTTCTTTAATTCTTTATTAAATTGTAACTGTGTACATCAATGTATTTATGGGGTACAGTGTGCTGCTTTGATATACATCTAATTGATTAACATAACCATCCTTGCTTACTTATTTGTTGCAGGATTTGTGTTTTTAAATTTAAAGTGTTTCTCTTGTAGACTGCATGTAATTGATCTGAGATGACATTCTTTAGCTGTTGATTGGATTGTGTGATACATTTACATTTAGTGTAATTATCGATAGGGTCAAATTTGCATCTGCTGTTTTATTTTCTACTTGTCTTAACATTTTTTTGTTTGCATATTTCTTCTTTTTTGCCTTCCTTTGTTATTAGTGGATATTTTCTAGTGTAACATGTTAATTCTTTTGATAATTTTTTTCTTTTATGACAGAGCCTCAAGCTGTCCCCCTGGGTAGAGTGCCGTGGCATCACAGCTCACAGCAACCTCCAACTCCTGGGCTCAAGCGAGTTTCCTGCCTCTGCCTCCCAAGTAGCTGGGACCTCAGGCACCTGCCACAATACCCGGCTATTTTTTTTTTTTTTGTTCAGCCATACTGTTGTTTGGTGGGCCTGGGCTGGATTCAAACCCGCCACCTTAGATGTATGTGGCTGGCACCCCAACCACCTGAGCCACAGGCGCCAAGACACTTTTGATAATTTTTATTATATTTTTGTGTTGCTTTCTTAGTGGTTGTTATAGAACTTGCCAACATTCTTTTTTTTGTTTTTAAGAGACAGGGTCTTGCTCTGTCACCCAGGCTGGAGCGGAGTGGCTTACAACAGCCTCAGACTGTTGGGCTTAAGCAGTCTTCCTGCTCCAGGTTCCCAAGTTTAGGACTACAAGTGCATGCCACCACACTAGGTTAATTTTTTAAAATAATTTTTGCAGAGATGATATCCTACTATATTGCTCAGGCTGGTCTCAAACTCCTGGCTTTGAGTGATTCTCCCCTCTCAGCTTCTCAAAGTGTTGGGATTACAATGTGAGCTACACATGTGGCCAATATACATCTTAAATTGTCCAAATCTACTTCAGATTTATACTGACGTAGTTTCATTGAAATACAGAAACTTTATTCCTAGATAAGCCCATTCCTTCCCCACCTTATTTGTATTATTACTATTAAGCATTTTACACCTATATATGTTACAAACCCAGTAATACAGAATTATTAATTTATATAATCTAATGCCTTTTTAAGAAATTGAGAGAAGAAAATAAAGTATATATTTATAGAGATTGTTGTATTCACCTTCTTATTCACTCCTGCTTGTTCTTTTCATTTCTCTTGTGGTTTTGAGGTACCATCTGTTGTCATTTTCTCTTTGCAATACAACTTGCTTCTATCTCCCTCCCTTGTGCTGCTACTGTGAAATATATTACCTTTCTGTATATTATGGGTCTAATAATACTGTCTGCATATACATATACACCTATAGTTGGCCATCCATATTGATGGGTTTCATATCTGTGGATTCAACCAACACGGGATTAAAAGTAATTTAAAAACAAATCATGTCTGCTTGGTACATGTGCAGCCTTTTTTCTTGCTATTATTCCCTAAACAATGCAGTATAATAACTATTTAATAGCATTTTCTTTCTATTAGGTATTATGAGTAATCTGGAGATAATTTAAAGTGTACGGCAGGATGTACATAGATTATATGCATAGAATACAATATTTTCTATCAAAGACTTGAGCGTTTGTGAATTTTGGTATCAGCAGGGGATCCTGGAGCCAATACCCCATGGATATATTACCAAAGGAAAACTCTGTGTGAGTGTGTGTGTGTGTATATACAGTTGACCCTCCAACAACATGGGTTTGAACTGTATGGATCCACTTAGATGTGGATTTTTTTTCTTTTTCTTTCTTTCTTTTTTTTTTTTTTGAGACAGAGCCTCAAGCTGTCGCCCTGGGTAGAGTGCCGTGGCATCACGGCTCACAGCAACCTCCAGCTCCTAGGCTCAAGCAAGTCTCCTGCCTCCACCTCCCAAGTAGCTGGGACTATAGGCACCCGCCCCAAAGCGTGGCTATTTTGTGGTTGCAGCCGTCATTGTTGTCTGGTGGGCCTGGGCTGGATTTGAACCCGCAAGCTCAGGTGTATGTGGCTGGTGCCTTAGCCACTTGAGCCACAGGTGCTGAGCCATATGTGGATTCTTTTCAATAAGTATGTTAGAAATTTTTTAAAAGATTTGTGAAAATTTGAAAAAACTCAAAAACAGACCACCTAGCCTAGAAATATCAAAAAAATTAAAGTCAGTCATGTCATAAATACATAAAATATATGTAGATAATAGTCAATTTTATCATTTGCTACTATAAAATATATGCCAATCTATTATAAAATTTATTAAAACTTGCACACGCACTTGTAGGCCATAGACGGCACCATTTGAAAGAAATGTAAACAAATATAAAGATGTAGTATTAGAGCACAACTGCATAATATTAACTGTATTGTAGTAATTTTGTAGCCACCTCCTGTTGGTATTACAGTGGGCTCAAGGATTGCAAGTGTCTACTTAAAATGCTGTATGATGCTAATCATCTTTGTGTGAGCAGTTCATCTCTCCAGTAAATTGCTTATCATAGTAAAAAGCAATCTCTCACAGTCCTTGCATATTTTTCATTGTATTTAGTACAATACCATAGACCTTGATTAGCACCATGGGACTCATACAAAACGCCAGTAGTGTTGCTGGAAGTGTTCCCAAGAAGCAGAGAAAAGTCATGACACTACAAGAAAAAGTTAAATTGCTTGATATATACTATAGAGTGAGGTCTGTAGCTCACCACTTCAGACCGATACTTATAAGCACATGACTTCAATTTACAGCATCGATAAATACAGTACTGTGAATGTATTCTCTCTTCCTTATTGTTGTCTAAACATTTTCTCTAGCTTATTGTATTATTGTACCTGTGGTGTATAAAACATGTGTTAACTGACTATGTTATTTTAACTGACCATAGATTATTAGTAGTTAAGCTTTTGTGGAGTCAAAATTTATATGTGTATTTTGACTGCACAGGTGAGTCAGATTCCTTAACTTTTGCGTTATTTAAGGGTTAACTGTGTGTTTGCATATCTTATATGTATACTTTTATGCAACCACTTTTTAAATAAGTTAGAAGAAAAGAGCATAAAAATGCAAATGTGTTGTCTTTTGTAATTATCTACGTAATTACCTTTTTGTGCGCTTTTTGTTTCAGACTGTGGTTTTAAGTTACTGTCCGATCTAATTTTCTTTCAGCCTGAAGGATTTCCTTCTGTATTTCATGTAAGGTGGGTCTGCTAGCAACAAATATTCAGTTCTTATTTATGAGAGAATATTTTGATTTCATCTTTATTTTTGAAAGATGCTTTAGCTGGATATAAGAATCTTGGTTGACAGGCATGTGTGGTGTGCATTTAATAGTTAGCACTTTGGAATATGTTGCCCCACTGCTTTCTGGCCTTTATTGTTCAGATGAGAAATCAGCTGTTAATCTTACTATGATTTCATTGTATATTGATGAGTTCTTATTGTCTTGTTGCTTTCAAAGTTTGCCTTGGATTTCCTTTTCTTTGGGTGTTAACATTTTAACTATCATGTGTCCAGCTGTAGATTTCTTTGTATTTATCCTATCTGGAGTTCATTGAACTCCTTGGATGGGTAGATTAGTGCTTTTCATCGAATTTGGGAAATTGTTAGGCATTGTTTTTCAAATGTCATTTCTTTACCTTAAACTGTGTCCTCTCCTTCTTCTCCCTTTATGCATATGCTGGTGTACTTGATGGTATTCTACATTGCTCTGAGACTCTATTCATTTTTTCTTTAATTCTTTTTCTTTCTGTTATTCAGAATGCATTCTGTCTGTTCAAATCAGTTAAGCCCACTAGTATATTTTTTAAAATTTCTGCCAGGCATGGTGGCTCACGCCTGTAATCCTAGCACTGTGGGAGGCTGAGGAGGGAGAATTGCTTGAGCTCAGGACTTTGAGACTTGCCTGAGTGAGAGTGAGACCCTGACCCATGAAAAAAACAGAAAAACCCAGTCAGGTGCTGTGGCAGTGCCTGTAATCCCAGCGGCTTCTGGAGGGTGAGGCAGCAGGATGCCCACAGCCTGAGTCCGATGTTGCAGTGAGCTGCCATACCACTGCCCTGCTCAGGTGCATAAGGTGGGACTCTGTATCCAAAAAAAAAAAAAGCAAAGAAATAAAAAATAAGGAATGAAATAAAATTAAATAATAACCCAAAGGGGGGAAACCAAAGAAAGAATTTCTTAAAATTTCTATTTTTGCCTTTTTTAACTCTAGGATTTCTATTTGGCTCCTTTAAGTATTTCTTTTTTTTTTTTTTTTTTTATAGAACGGTAACTATGTACATTAATGCACTTCTAGGGTACAGTGTGGGGTTTTCGCATGCAATCTGAAATACTTCCATCAACTGGTCAACACAGCCTTCATGTCATTTTCTCAGTTATTGCTTTAAAACATTCACATTCTACTCTTTTTTTTTTTTTT
>NW_003852491.1:4734920-4757574 GCF_000181295.1 Otolemur garnettii | reverse complement strand
CCATCAGCTAATTTGCTAAGGTTCTGTCCTTTCAGCCTCCTTCTGGACGGGAGCTTCTGTAAAAAGCTGGCTGCTGTTCGCCATCTTGGCTCCGCCCCCCTTTAAGTATTTCTATCTCTTCTTCTTCTTCTTCTTTTTTTTTTTTTTTGAGAGAGAGTCTCACTTTGTCATCCTCAGTAGAGTGCTATGGCATCACAGCTCACAGCAACCCCCAGTTCTTGGACTTAGGTAGTTCTCTTGCCTCAGCCTCCCAAGTATCTGGGACTACAGGGGCCTGCCACAATGCTTGGCTATTTTTTTGTTGCAGTTTGGCCATTCTATCTCTTGTTGATGAAACTGTTTCATCATACTTTATTTTTTTCCTTTGGCTTTTTAAGCATGTTCATAATATCTACTTTGATATATCTGTTTGTTAATTCTACAATCTGTAATGCCTTTAAGGTCATTTTCTATTGCCTATTTTTATGCCTATGAACAGCTCACACTTACCTGTTTCTTGGCATGCCTTATAATTTTGTTGAAAACTGAACATCTTAAATAATACATTATAGCAACACTGGATACTGATATACTTTGGCTTGGCCCTTTGTTTATTTCTATGGTGGGTTGGCTGAACTTATTTCGAAAAGTCTGTTTTTCCCCACAGCATGTAGCCTCTGATGTCCCTGGTAAGATTTCCCATACTTATTTTTATGTTTTAGCCTGGGCACATAGAGTTTGCCCCTGGGTTGGCATAGTCACTAATTGATCAGTGTTGTGCTGGCATCCCCTAAGTCAGTTAAATGTTTACTTTTACCATTGTATATGTGTGTGGCTTGAAGCTGCCATCACAATTCAGGGAGTTTATAATTTTTGTCCCAAATTAGCCAGAGGCTAGTTGCTTAGCGCTTCTCTTTCTGACTGATCCTAAGAGGGTAAAGCCTTAGGTAGGCACTAGTATCGCAGACTTTTAGTGGTGACTGAAAGTCACTGCTGGACCAGAGTAGTCTATTGTTCAGTCAGTGTTTGGTCAGAGGTCATGTTTAAGCCCTTTGTGTCAGTGGCTTCTGCCCCATGCTGATGGTCTTTGTGTGGCTTGGGGATGCTTCCAAGTCCATACTACTTCCAAGTCTTACACAACTTGCTCCTGACTGGATGCACCCTGATGCATGCAGCTCTGGCATTTCACAATCCCAGAGTTGTGGGTGATACTAGATGGCTCTTCTTGTCTGTCTTTTCCTGGTTTCTGTATTAAACTTTTGCTGGCTGGCCTTTTTTCTTGTAACAGACCTACCAGCCTCCTTTTAATTGTTCTTCACCAAAATCTCCATCATTTTCCACAATGTCCTTAGGCATGGAATTCTCCATTCTCTATTCTAAATAAAGTCGATTCAGTCAGACAAAGCCATGGAGCTCTTTGTCCTTGTGGCCTCCCTTGTTCCCCAGCTGTATACCATGTGCCAGTGCACTGAAGCTGGGACCTACTTTTCCTGCTCTTCAGCAGAGTGACACTCTTATTCTATGAGGGTGTACTCGGTGGTTTGTCTCTTCTGGCGTGGAACCTCTCTATCCTATGACCCAGCTGGGTCAGAGGGTGCTGGGGCCTCAAGATTCTTGGGCTTTCCTGCCAAAAGCTTCCACCATATGAGTTGGGACTGGATATGGAATGAGGCACTGCATCCTCTCAGCTGCCCTTACTTGGGATAGAGCTTCTGTAATGTGGGGCTGGGGGAGACAAGAAATGCCAGCAGCCTGGTCTTCCTGGCATGTAGCTATAACCCTAGCTGGAGTTGGGGGTGTAGGAACCTCTGTCTCCTTGATTGTGGAGCTCTATAATGCAGAGCTGGGGATGGAGGAGTAGTGAGGGGGTTGTGGTCTAAATGTTTTTAGGGAGATATAGTGGGCTTTCTTGAGTGAATATTTCTGTATTTGCTGAATGTCTTCAGGACAGTTTCCAGAGATGGCTGGAGGCTCTCCAGGTCTCCTGCTTATCTGAGGGGCAGGCATGTTGGAATCAGCTCTGAGCTGGAATTTGAGCCTGGTGCTTTGGCCATGTTCCTCAGCCATCTCCTGCCCTGTGAGGTTGGAATGACAGCCTCCAGTGGTCAAAGCCACTGGGAGAGGAGAATCAGATATATAAATGAAACACTCAGCTAAACACCTGGCTATGAGAAGGTTTCTCAGCACGAAATCCTTGATTTTACTATTCACAGCCCTCTGCCTAGCATTTACACCTCAGCAGACTCACTCAGCCTTAGTTCCCCCTATCTGGGAATGGAATTTTCCTCTATAGCCATTATGTTCTTTCCTCTGTAGCCTCAGCCTGCCTAAGACTTCTAGAATGACCCACTGCTCTCTTTGCCATCTGGGAAGAGTTTCTCTACTTCTCCACTTAACTCTGGAGGGTCCAGCTGTATTAGATGGTCTTGGATTCCTATAGCCCAGCCAGGTCAGGTCCGGGATATATCTCCCTTGCCAGTCCTTCTGGGTGCACATTTCAACTCTCTTGAGCTGAAAGCATCAATGAAGAGAGAGCAAACAAAGACCAGAGGCCAGCATTTCTGCTTCTGCAACTATCTGGGCTTCTAGTTTTACACTTTAGCACCAGTTACTGTTACTTAACTCGTAGACGTAATATGAAGATATATTATACTTTACTGGTTAAAACTGGTTAAAAACAAATTTCTTATTTCCAGTGACAAAACCAAGAACAGGTCTTTTCCTTTAACAGAGTGGGCACCCATACAGAATACCAACAACTGACATTTACTGTGTGCCAGGCACAATTCCAACTACTTTTACATTAATCTGAACCACAACCCTAAAAGGTACATACTATAGTGAACCTCGTTTTATAGGTAAAGAAACTGAGACTCGGAGAGGCAAAGTGACTTGTCAACTATCATATGGCATGGATGTGGCACAGCTGGGATTGAAACCCAACATTCTCTATGGTCCAGCTTCCTGGCTGGGGTACACAGGTCAGGGGTCTCTCTGAACAGCTATGCCCCATCTTCCATTTTGGTAGAACCTGGGTTTTGTTTAGTGTGGACTTCTGCCAAGTGTACCAGCCTCACCCTCTCTCTCTGCAGTCCTGGGTTAAGTATCTTTCTCTTCCTCCCCATCATGACTTAGTATTAAATGCTAACAAGTCTAAAGAGAATTAAGTTTATCCTATTTCTCTTGCTGGAGTTTGGTTTAAAAGGGACAAATAATACAGTTCTGGCCAATGAGATAAGATGTAAAAGGAAGCAAACAGGAGTTTCTGGGAAAGAGAGAAAGAGGCATGAGAAAAAGTGCAACACCTGGAACCACGGCAGCCATCATGTGCTCTGAGGAAGTCAGCCTGAGGAAAGCCATATTTGAAAGAGAAAAATTAGAAAACAGAAAAAAACTGGGTTCTTGTTGCTGCGGAATGACCCTCTGCCTAGACTTCCCTGTATGTGAGATAAGCAACTAGCCTTGTTGAGATTTCCTACTGGTTGCAGCTAATGGCATTTTCACTGTTATACCTTTGAATGAGTAAAACAGAAGCTTGCTTCCTAGTGGGGAGGAAGAGAAAGATACTTAACCCAGGACTGCAGAGAGAGAGGGTGAGGCTGGTACACTTGGCAGAAGTCCACAGGCTGTGGTAGGAAAATTGATTCTCTTCTAAGAGCAGTGAGAAACCTCTGGAGGCTTAATGAAAAGAGTGACATGGTCTAATTTACCATTTGAAAGCTAAGAGTAGAAGCCAAGGCCTGGAGGTGTTTGCAGACATTTAGATGAGAGATGAAGGTATGGGAGGTGGAAAGGAGATATGTGGGTAGATTCAGGGGGAATTTTGGAGACAAGTCCACCAGGACTTGCTGATGGATTAAATGTGGGAGGAGGAACAAGAGGAACAAAGCCAAAGGGAAGAGCAGGGTGCATGAGGAGCAGCAGTGGCCTTGTACTTGGGTTATCACAGGGCCCAATCTGCCACCACTGCTCACTAGTGGTGGGAACTTGTGTGAGATTCCAGACCCTGAACCAGACCAACGCTTTCTGTTTCTATTTTATTTCCAACTGAACACACTGTTTCATACACAATAGAGATAAAAGCAACTATCTGTAGAGTGAACACACACATGTGTTTACTCACTCCTTGCCTGCTCATTTGGGGCCCGTGCTGTCCCGTGGGCAGTCGGTTCTCAGTCAGGGCTTACTGGGTGAATGAGCAAGTATCCTCCCGTCTCCTTCATCATGTGCTGCCGCCTGCCTGCATCCCGACAAGCTAGAAGATGGCAGAAATGCGCTGAGCTCCCTGCTATGCAAAAGACCTTGGTATCATGGCATCAGCCTGCTCCTCATAAAGATGGCAAATTTATGGGGTCATAAATTTGACTGCAAACTAATATGCTAGCAATAATAAACATTGATTAAACATTTAATTCACCATCATTTTGCTTGTCATAATATATTTTAAAAGGGCACGAAGGGCTGATTTTGATGGGTTGAAGATCTTAAAAAAAATACAGGGAAGTTTGAACTTGTGCACTTCTTTTCTCTAGATAGAACTTTCTGTAGTAAGCAGAATATACTTTTTGATAAATTTTTTTTCTCCATGCTGTGGCAACAAATTATTTATTTACATATTTGTTCATTCATTCATGTATTCACCCCACAAATATATACTTAATACCTCCAAACACTCTTCCCACTCTAGAGATACAGTGTTAAACATTGTGGGCAAGGGCTTTGCCTCATGGAGACGTATTTTCAGCATTAAGACAAACACAAAGGGAGCAGATAAATCAACCGTGCAATTTAATATATAGTAAGTCCTCATTTACCCTTATTGATAAGGTTATTGGAAACTGTAACTTTAAGCACTGTATAACAAAGCCATTTTTTTCTTTTTGCTCATCAATGTTATAAAGAAATGAAGTTGAAAGAAACAACATTATTTGAGGATCTAGTAGATGATGTTGTTTGACTTAAAGTCACAATTTCTATGAAACTATCAAAGACCTTAAAGTGAAGACTCCCTATAGTGATTGTGTCTGTGGAGAAAATGAAGCAGGATATGAGAATAGAGAGGGCTGTGTTCATAAAGCTCTTCTAAATG
The DNA here is from genome assembly GCF_000181295.1 of Otolemur garnettii. Taxonomy (NCBI): domain Eukaryota; kingdom Metazoa; phylum Chordata; class Mammalia; order Primates; family Galagidae; genus Otolemur; species Otolemur garnettii. The sequence continues at coordinate 4,752,506 of NW_003852491.1, read as the reverse complement.
AGGTGGTCAAGGAAGGCATCTCTGATAGTCACAGTTCAGGGGAGAAAATAAAATCCCCAGCATGTGCAAAGGCCCTGTGGTGAGGAGAATGAGCCTGAAGAGTTTGTAGAAGACAACAAGGCCTGCATGGCTGGGCAGTCTGTCACATAGCCAGTATTTTTGTGCAAAAGGAGGGTGGAGGAAAAATTCTGGTCTGGACTTTATTCAGGCATGTTTTTATTTATGCACCTGCTCAGTGTATAGATGGTGGATGCCTATTTGGTACAGGTGCTGTGCAAGCTATCCTGAAGTGAAGACCAAACCCAGGGCAACTGTTCATTGTGTTGCAACATTATGAGAAACACGCTAACAACATGTTTACCAACATAAGGGAGGGACAAGGGGGATATGCCTCCCTGCCCCTTGGGTTCTGGTTTGGCCACATGATTTGCTTTGGACAGTGAAATTGGACTGAGAGGACAGGTTCTGCTTCACGAGTCAGTGTGGGCTGCATCCCTTGCTGCCATGGCCCTTACCGTGCTACCATCTGACACAGTGGCCAGAAGTGGACAAGATGGAGGCTGCTCTGTTGGTCTGGCCCCTGAACAAACATGGAGACCCTGAATGGATAAGAAGTGTGTGAAAGAAAAAAGTGTCATAGCTCAAGCCTCTGAGGTCCTGGGAGTGCTTGTCCCTGTAGCATAGCCCAGCCTATCCTGACAGATGTTGGCCACATTAGGGTAAGCACAAAAGTGGAACATGTGCCTTAGCTGGAGGAAGTCAGGGGATGCTTCCCAAAGAGGTGTTCTCTTTGGGCAAAGGGAATTACCCAGAAGAGGGGAGAGAGCAGGTGTTTTTGAGAACAAGAGAGAGAGAGATATCTCCCTCTAGTGGTGACCACAAAGAGGGACCCATGGATGAAGCTTAAGACAATGTAGTTGAAAGTACAGGCTTTGGGGTCACACAAGCATGGGTGCAACTTCTAACTCAAATTGGGCAGAAGCTGCTGCTATTTGTTTTTTAGTATAACCATCCTCATTGTGTAAAAAACAAGATAGCACCTACATTTCCTGTGCCTGTCACCTCATTACAGATGGCCATTTAAGCAGTGGCATTATCATATGTAACTAGAGAAGCCCTTATGTCACTGGACCCAGTTCTGCCATGGCCCCTGCCAAAATGCCAATGCCATAACAATGACAGCTATCACATACATGGTCCTTGGCACATGCCAGGCTCTAAGCACTTTGCCCATGTGGCAGAGCCACAGTGTATTAGAGTGACTGTTATGCCCTTTTCACTAGGGAGGGACTGGGAGCACAGAATGTACGTGATTTGTTCAGCAGCAAAGCGGCAGAGCTGGGATTCAGACACGGTGGTCTCGCTCCAGGGTCTGCACTTGTAACCATGGGACCATCTTCTGTTTCTGGGCTTACACATCTAAGAGGTTCATGCTATTCAATATTATTGCATGACTGAGATGCAAATTCCAGCCCCAGAGGCATTGCTGAAACTCTACACCTGGCACAGAATGGAGAGAGGTTGAGTTCCTGGTCAGAGACTCAGGCAGGGGCCACGCTGTGATCCTAAAATGGAGATGGCCAGTGAGGCCAATGAGGTCCTGGGAATCAGAAAGCTGACATTTACTGGATGCTGGGTCCCTGTTTGGGACTAGGTGCTGAGCTTTGTGGTCTGTATACAGTGGCAAACGCATCTTCCTAAAGACCCCGAACCTGCCACTCACTTGCCTTCAGATCCAACACTGCTGAGGGGATGAATCAGCTGGTGCTGTAGCAGGTGGCCTGAGGAGAGTCCTAGAGGTTATACTGGGCTGAAGGACCTTCCCTAGCCTTCAAGGTGACAGCAGGCTGGGGCACAGTGGTGAGGCAGGGATGACCCTGAAGAAGGAAAAGAAAGAAGGATATACATTGATCTGGAAGAACATGGGGTTGTTTGTGGACCGGAGTTTCCTGTAAAAGCAGAAGCAGGAAGAGAATCTCCTGGAGTACTAAGCCTCGCCCCTCCCCTGGCTTTATTCTGAGGGTGGTGGGAAACTAATTTCAGGCTTCAGGCAGGGGAGCAATAGGATTAGATTTTATCTTTTAAAAGACTCATTCTGGTGCCCATGAAGATGCAGAGAAGCACAACAGAAGGCTTAAGCGGGGGTGTGGGTGGGGATGGGGGTAGGAGGTTGGAAAACCATTTAGGAGGCCGCAGCAATCATCCAGGCCTGGGGAAGAGAGATCAGGGGCACGGGAGGCAGAGCCAGGGGGTGGATCCACACTTCCTAAACTTGTGACCCTGGATTAGTGCTCCAGTGACATTTTATCCCTGTCCTCCTTCTCCTCAGTCAAAAGGGCTGCCCAACCTGTATTTATCTTTCCAAAGTGGTGGTTCTGTAAATTGCAGCTCTTGAGTGAAATTGCAGCGCTGCCCACGTTCCTGAGCACGCTGTGTTCTGGGTCATGGGCATGTGGCCCTGGTAAGCTGTTGTTAACTGTGCTTCTTACTTTGCTTTGTATCTGGGAATTTCTCTTTGGTTAGTGATTGTGCTCTGCATAGGTTTGAGTTTATGAGGCCCAATTCTCCAGGTCCGGCTTGGTCACAGGTCAGCCAGCGGCTTGGGTAAACTGGCCCCAGGTGAGTAGTTTGCTAGATTTGGGGCACCTGCTCCAAATGGGCAGCTCTTCCCTGCACAGAAGTGGAGGGAGGATGAGTTAACTCTCTTTTCCAATTAGCTCTGCACTTTCTATGAAGACATAATCCTTTATTAAGTTAATGAGGCATAATAATTATTAATTGCTAATTATTCATCATTGCTTAGTCTATTTAAAAGAAATGATACCATTTAGAGTAAGATTTAAAGATATGCAAATATCAAACGGCTTCCTTGGGATACTCAGCTACTCCGTGGTGTAGCAGCAAGTTCACTGATTTTTTTGTGTCAGAAAGTTACTGGTTTTGTTCTAAATTCTGTAACTTGGTCTGTTAGTAACACCACCTGTGTGTCCTTGGCCAATCTCTTTCAATTAGTCTGAGTGTCAGTCTCCCCATCTGTGAAAGGGAGATAGGAACCCCCGCTTGCAGCACTGTGGGAGGTTTACATGAGAAATGTGAGTAAAGTGCCTCGCATAGGATTTAGTATATGTTGGCAAAGTTAAGAAATTTGTTATATAATAGAAATTGCTTCTTAATCTAACCCTAACTGTATCTCCCAGTTCTAAATTTTATATGTACTTACCTGTACATGTCCACAGGTATGTATGTATGTATCCATGTATGCGTGTGTGTCCACTTCCGCATCTTCACCCTCTTGTCTTCCAAACTTCTACTGATGTTCATGGAAGTTCCCAGGACTTGAGTCTTTAGTACAATTGGAAGTTAAAAAGCACTCGGCAGACAACTCTAATGTCTTACTGAGGTGTTCAACTCCCTAGGCTCTTTCCCTGTCTTGGAATATGGGAGCCGATAGCTTCCTAGTCCACATTCTGCCTGCTATGTTTGATGAAGCTAAGAGTCGGATTCCTATATCTCCTTGTTAGTTAAGGAGCTAGAAGTCAGTCAGATGCTGAGGTCCAACAAGGGTGACCTACTGAGGGTCAGTGGACTGCACAGACAGCCTGAGTCTCCTTCCCTGCAGCCTCTCCAGTGTCACTCTTGTAGCGCTCACTCTTGGGCCCCTTGTTGTGCTTCAGGTGGTTTGTGGTGGGGGCTGTGGTTCGGGTTCACACTTCAGATTCCACTCTCTGGATCTAGCACCTTACAGAGAGCAGCTATTACTGTAAGAAGCCTAGTTAAAGAGTTACAGGCACCCAGGGACAGGGGGAGGCCCTCTCTTGGCGTAGTCAGAGCTGTTACTGACATGAGCAGGGTGAGACCAGCACCACCATAGGAAACAGCAAGTTCCACACTGGCAGCTGTGGCAGCCAAATCTGGTGATGATAAAGAAGTCAGGCTCTGCAGGGAACAAGGGCAGCACCTGGGCTGAGGCCAGAGCAGTGGGTGGGAGAGAAACGCTGTTATCTTGTTAATAGTGGCTACCGTGACTGAGAACATTCTAGGTGTCCCATGCTGTTCCAAACAATGCAATGCATCATCTCACTTGCCCTAAGCTGGTGATCATTCTCTTCACTTCCCTGATGAGGCCACTGAGGGCCAGGGAGGTTAAATGATATTTCTATGCCATGCAGCCAGCAAGCGTGAACCCGAAGTGTGTGCCCTTAGCTGGGCTCACACTGTTGCCTCCCTTCCCTTTCATGGTGTCCAAGGACAAGTTGGGGGTCCCTGAGGAAGAGGCCAGGGAAATAAAAGGTGAGAAGGGGGTGAGAGGATGCTGAAGGTCTATGGCTGCTTCTTGTGGCCAAGGTAATTCCTACCCAGTTGTCACTTCTCCCAAAGGGGAAGGAAGACTCAATTGATTTCAGGATGAAAGTCAGCTACAGTTACACCTGGGCAGGAATGGGAGGTGGAATAATGACCATGTCCTGATCTCCAGAAACTTTGACTGTGTTAGGTTGTACTAAAGGGAGGATTAAAGTTGCTGTAGGAATTTAGGTTGCTGATCAGATGACCTTAAAATACGGAGATGATCCTAAATTATCCAGTCACAGGGGCATTAAATGGGGAAGAGGTGACAGGAGGGAGATAAAAGGAGGTGGGATCCAACCCTGGCATTGCTGGTTTTGAAGATGGCTCACGCCTGTAATTCTAGCACTCAAGGAGGCTGAGGGGGTTGGATTCCCTGAGCTCAGGAGTTCGAGACCAGCCTGAGCACGAGTGAGACTCCTGTTTCTACTAAAAATGGAAAAACTAGCCAGGCATTGTGGTAGGTGCCTGTAGTCTCAGCTAGTCGGGAAGCTGAGGCATGAGGATCACCTGAGCTCGAGAGTTTAAGGTTGCTGTGAGCTATGATGCCATGACACTTTACCAAGGTTGACAATGTGAGACTGTTTCCAAAAAAAAAAAAAAAGAAAGAAAAGAAAGAAAGAAACAACAACAATAAAACCCCAAGGACTGTGGTAGACTCTACAAGCTGGAAAATACAAGAAAACAGAGAATTCCCTAGAGCCTCCAAGAAGGACCGAAGTCCTGATAATACCTTTTTCTTGTCCCAGTGACACTGGTTTCTGACTTCTGACTTCCAGAACTATTAGGTGAAAATGCTGTGTTTCCAGCCATGTTTGTGGTGATTTGTTTTAGCAGCAATAAGAAACTAATGTGCAGTGGGTACCTGCACATTTAAAAATCACCCACAGAGGGGAAGGAAATTGCGGGGATCACGCCTATGATTTATCCTATAAGGGTACATGTGAATCTTTCTAAATGTCGAATATAAATGTCTTAACACAACAATTATGAGAAAGATATGATGGCTATGTTAGCCAGTTGGATGAGAGTTTTTCAAACTGCATATGGAAGCAACACACTGTATCCTATGATAGAATTAATGTACATAATTATGATCTAATAAAAAAAATAAAACACCATACAGCATAAAAAAAAATCACGCACAGATGTAATCTAACCAGACCTTTGGGTCACAGACTTCTTACCTGTAAGAAGAACGCAGAAAAGAGGAACATGGGAAACAGACCCATAGGAAACAATGGATTAAAGCTGTCATAAGCATCATTCTGCAGGACAACAGATACAGACTTTTATTAAGACATTAAAAAGGGGGGGGAAAGGGCAGCACCTGTGGCTCAGTGAGCAGGGTGCCAGCCCCATATACCAAGGGTGGCGGGTTCAAACCTGACCCCGGCCAGATTGCAACAAGAAAATAGCTGGGCATTGTGGAGGGCATCTGTAGTCCCAGCTGCTTGGGAGCCTGAGGCAAGAGAATCACCTAAGCCCAGTAGTAGGAGGTTGCTGTGAGCGGTGATGCCAAGGCACTCTACCAAGGGTGATAAAGTGAGACTGTCTCTACAAAAAAAAAGAAAAAAAAGTGGGGAAATGGTGTGTAAAGGTGGGGTCACCATGAGGTTTTCCCTGGAAAATCTCGGTTTATGCTTTCTGTCCTGATATCTCGTTAATAATACCCTTGACTGGTTTAGATGTTTGGCCCTTCCACATCTCATTTGATCTCCACTGCTGAATGTGGGACCTGGTGAGGGGTGTTTGGGTCATTGGGAGGCTGGGTGTTCTCTCTGAGTACACCACTCTCATAAGTTTCCACATGTAGATGATGAGTTATGTCACCCTATTGGAGGAAGCTCGAGAGACCCAACAACCAGAAATAGTCAACGAACCCTCATGAAGTTTTATTTGGTAAAACTGACTCTAAACTGTGTATGTTTTCAGACAACTGAAACCTTCGAATATGAATTGCTTATTAGATGGAAGTATAATTTTGTGAGGTGTGATAACAGTATTGTGGCTAGGCATAAAATGCCCGCTTTTTATGTTATTTGAGTATTAGGGGCAATGGCCCAATGGCTGGGATTTGCTTTAAAATAACCCAGCCAAAAAATGAGGCATAGATGAAAGAAAATATGGCAAATGTTGATGGATGTTGAAGCTGGTGATGGCTACGTGTGGGCGTGGCATACTCTCACCTTCTAGATGTTTGAGAATTGTCATATGGGTCTGTAGCCACTTGGCTTGCTCTTTGCTCCTCTTCTTTTTTTTTTTTTTTTTGAGACAGAGCCTCAAGCTGTCGCCTTGGGTAGAGAACTGTGGCATCACAGCTCACAGCAACCTCCAACTCCTGGGCTCAAGCGATTCTCCTGCCTCCGCCTCCCAAGTAGCTGGGACCACAGGTGCCCGCCACAACACCCGGCTGTTTTTTGGTTGCAGCCGTCATTGTTGTTTGGCGGGTCCGGGCTGGATTCGAACCCGCCAACTCAGGTGTATGTGGCTGGCACCTTAGCCGGTTGAGCCATAGGCGCCAAGCCTGCTCCTCTTCTTATATTAGATCAGTCTCACAGGTCTGGAGGGAGGCCAGCCTGGGACATGGAGAGGGAAGATGCCTCCCAAGGTCTTTAACATTTTTTTTTTGGTAGTTTTAGTCCAGGACTGGGTTTGAACCTACCACCTCCAGTATATAGGGGTGGTACCCTACTCCTTCGAACCCCAGGTGCTGCCCCAGGTCTTTAACATTTTTTTATTAATGCATAATACTTATATCTATTCATGGGGTGTGTATGATAATTTGATACCTGTGTACATTGTGTGATGATCAAAACAGAGTAATTAGGACATCCATCACCTTAAATATTTATCGTACTTTATGTTGTAGATACTCTAAGTCTTTCCTTCTAGCTATTTTGAATTATACAATAAATTATCGCCCTGAGTTCCAGCTCAGGGAGTTATTATTATTATTATTATTTTGTGAATAAGATGACAAAGTGAATGAGCAATACATTAACACTTTGCTTCTCACCCACCATTATTTCTTATAGGAAATCTTATGGGGAGCTGTGGTTTGGGGTAAAATTGAGGCATCCCTAGAGATAGAAGAATATAGGATCAAAGGCTAACTAGGAAATGAGTCCAAAAGCCTTGTTTGATATGTCACAGCTGTGTGACCTTAGGCAAGTCACTTAACCCCTCTGAATCCTAGTTTCTTATTTGACTACTGAAAAAATCAATTCTTATTTATCAGGGTTATTGAGAGGATTAAATATCATAACATTTTTAAAATGTCAGACCCACAGTAGAGGCTGAATGAACATTTGCTCTCCATAACTTCTTGAATCTTCTTGAGTGGTTGCTATTTTGGGTATAGGTAATTCACATTCTGTTTGGACACTATTGGTATGTCCAAAGATGTACTATTTTCATAATTATTAAATTGTGTTTACTCCTTGTAGAAAACCTAATAATGTTTATTCATTGCAGAAAATCACCAGTGATGTGCCCCAAGTCTGGCAGGTCTGAGCCTGGCCTGGGCCTGCTAAAGAGCAATGACAACTGCAACCAAACAATAGCCGGGCTTTGTGGCGGACGCCTGTAGTTCCAGCTACTTGGGAGGCTGAGACAGGAGAATCACTTAAGCCTAAGAGTTTGCGGTTGCTGTGAGCTGTGACGCCATGACACTCTACTAAGGGTGACATAGTGAGACTCTGTCTAAAAAAAAAAAAAAATAGTTTAACATAGTAAATTGCACAGGAACTTTATATATACCCTGTATTATTAGTCTTTCTCCCTGTGGGTTATTTTTTTGTCAATATTTAATAATAAAGCATATCATATTTTGGAGTTAGATCAGCCCACATAGGAGAATTTACAGTTCTGTCATATCTTAGGCATTTGTCCCTGGAAAATCCTGAATCTTCTCTCAGAGAATTTCTGGTGGAATTTAAATGACTTGAAGTCCCCAGAATTCTAAGCACAGTTTCTGAAACAGGGCTTATAAAATAATGGTCGCTATTACTGCTATGATCAGACTACTGTGTCAGGTTATTCTGCAATAACAAAGAGCACTGAAATCTCAGTAATTTAACACAATGAAACTTTGTTCCTTCCTGCAGATTGGAACCACTCTGTTGGGCAGTTCTCTTCCACGTGGTGACTTAGAGCTTCAGGGCTTTTCCATCTTGTACCCACACTATGTGTTCCCACGATTGTCATGGCAGAGGAAAAGAAACCTGATAGTTTCTCACCAGTAATGACATGCTTTGATCCAGAAGAGAGACGATTTATTTTGCTCACAGCCAATCAGTCAGAATTAATTACATGGCCATACCTTCAAGTAGGGGCTATATGTAAATAAAAAAAAATAATAATCTTCCTGTGTTCTCAAAAGTCCCAAACATAAATAAGCACTGGGAATCTCTACTCTGGTGTAATCTCCCTATTATAGGTCCAATATGCTTGGGACCAGAAATGTTTCAGATTTTAGATGTTTTCAGATTTTGAAATATTTGTATATACATAATGAGATATCTTGGGAATATAACCTAAGTTTCAATATAAAACTCATTTTTATGTTTCATATACATGTTATACACATAGCCTGAAGGTGATTTTATACAATATTTTTAATAACGCTGTGCATGAAACAAAGTGTGTATGCATTAAACCATCACCAAGCAAAGAAGTCACATCTCATGTCAGTGCCCAGAAGGTTTGGGTTTGGGAGCCTTTATGATTTTGGATAAAGGATTCTCAACCTGTACGAGACTGTTTGCTCTTTTGGAAGTTAGTGGACTTGGATTTAAGGTCAGTCCTCAGCATGAATGTGTGTGGTTATGTCCTCAGTCCCTGAGCTGGGTGAAGAGAAGGTAGCCAATCTCAGGTGTGCTGACTCCTCTTGGCACTGCCTCAGCAGACAGTGCCCCCGCTCCTTGCCCCCCCAACTCCTCCATGTGCTTTGATGCCAGTTATCTCTGTGTGTCTGAGAGCCACTGGCTTGTTGCTCAGTGCCATGAAGAGTTCATGTAAGCAAAGGCTCAGATTGGCCATGGGGGCATTTCATCATTGCTCTCTCAACACCCTGATCCACACTGCGTCCCGAAGATCTCAGTCCTGAAAAAAGTCACATGTAGTCCAGTGTGGAGAATACTGTGCAGACCTGAGCCCTGGAGACTTAGAGGCTGGGCAAGTGCCAAGGGGCTCCTGAGACTTACCAGATCTCCTGAAGAATCTACAGAGATGTTTTATTTCTTGGTTTTCTTTCTTTTTTTGTTTTTTTAATTTCTGTATAATATCAGCCTTTCTTTTCCCCAGATGCTGGCAGTGGGGTACAAGGAAAGATGGTTTTGAGAGTCAAGGGCAACCTGAGTGTGCATTGTGGCTTAGCTGCCTCCTAGCCTGCATCTTCTCCTTCATGTAATGGGGACAAGATGAGCTCTGTGACTCCTGTCATTCTGTGATTCCGTATCTGGGTTGGGCCAAGGCCTTGGATGTGGGAGGAGCACCACGTCAGAGACCATTTACGTCAATTAAGATAAACTCTTGGTCAGGGCCAACATAATCAGCAACTTTAACTGCCTCGTAAAGTACAGAAGTGTGCTGCCCCATATGACAGACTGCTGTGTGGAGTGGATTTTAGGGTTAACCGCTCCACCACATCTTCAAACACCCAGGTTTCTCCTGCTCTTCTCTATGTAGCCCTTGAGGCCAGCGTCCTCCTCAAGCTGTAGGAAGATGTCTGTAGCTGTTTGAGCTGTCAGTCAGGCATGAAAACATCTAGACCAGAAGAGAGCATCTCTTCCAGAGGGACTGTCCTGGGAGAGAGAACTTGACTGATAGCCACCCATCAGTCTTCTCCTATCGGCACTAGCTAGGTATAAGACTTCATGGTCCGTGATGGAGGGTGAGATTACCTTACAGCAAACAGGTCCCTCTTAGAGTCTGAGGTGAGCTCAGCTGGGGATGGGAGATAGCCCAGAAGTACCTGAAACAAAATAACATTCTGTGTGAGAGGAGAAAGGAAGGCTGAGGATAGCGGAACTATGGTATCCTTTACTCATTGACTGTCATTTTCTCTTCCAATGACTAATTCAACATCAAAAGCAATAGCTAACATACACTGAATGTTCCCTATGCACTGCCTCTGTGTCAAGACCTCTTATAATTTCCTCCTCAGTCTTCCCAACAGCCCAGAGAGTCAGATGCCCATTTACAGGTAAGGAAGACAAGATTTCAGGAAGATGACTTGTTCAAGGTCACAAGTATGAAAACGCAGATTGAAGCCTTTGTCTGAGTGATTCCAGTGCCCAAGCTTTTCATCCAATGTTATGCCGTATTTAGAGAGAAAAAGTAAGAGACACAAGCATCTGTAAAACACCCCCTACGGCTCCGATGCCTGCACCTTTGCTATCTCGTTTAACCCCCTAACAAGCCATCTAGGTAGTCGTTGCTCTTCCTGCTTTACATTTTGTGAAGTTAAGTTTCAGGCGAGGAGTTTAACATGTCAAGAATTTCATAACAAGTAAGAGGCAAAGACCTAAGTCTATTTGACATACCTCTTTTTTTCAGAAAAGAATGCTTTTATCTGTAAGGAACAGAACACCTAATGAAAAGTGGCCTAAACACTAGGGGATTTTATTTCCCATCCTAACCAGAAGACAAGTGGGCCCCTCCAGGAATGGTTCATGGTTCACCAGAGAAATTGAAGCCCCAAGGTCTTTTTCCATCTTTCCGCAGCACTATCCTCTCTGTGTTAGCCATGGTTCATCGCACGCCCTCTAAGCCTCTGGTCTTCAGCCGAACTATTTCTAAAGCAGGAAGGGGACAGGGTAGTTCCATGGATGAAACTTTCCTAATGCACCTCTGTCTTTTTATCAGGAAAAAAAAAATGTCTTCTGATGATCACCAGTTGATTTCCCCTTGTATTCAAACAGCCAGAATGGGATCACATGGCCAGATCCTGGCTGCAAGAGTGGCTGGCAAAGTAAGCCTCAGTGTTTCTAGTTTGTGCTGCGGAAAGCAGGTTCAGGCAGCTCAGGAGAGAGGAGAGACACAGCCCTTGGAACAACAACCCACTGTGTCAATCGCAAACTCCCAAGGGGGTCTAAGGTACAGTTTGTGTTTCAACAGTTTTGTGTTCTTATAGCTTAGTGAAGCATACAAGTTTCGATAAGTGCTATTCGGATAATTGATGATTTAGGAAGTTTGGGACTAGCTGGGGAATTTTGAAAAAGTGACTGTGGGTGACAGATGGAATTATGGTTGCATCTATGATCAATAGATGGAATTATGGCTGCCACCTGCCATGGCTATTTTTAAGACCCTGCCTTACTTCTTTTCTCTCCAGGGCGAGTGCCATGAATGGTGGGCATTTGGAGCTATGTTGGGCTCCACATCTAATGCTCCCACATCTGTGGCCAGCCTCTCTCTGGTACGGTGAGAGATCTTCCACATTCTCAGAGTGAACCAGGATAGCAACAAAACCCCGGGTTATATTAAACAGAGGTATGGACCCAGCAGAAAGGAGGGAACCATGCTGCTACTGCTACTGTGCTCTTGGCTGGCAGGATCTCACTCGCATTCTTGTATCTGGGTCTGGGTGTTGCCCTGGAAAACGGCTATTGACCGGCAAGGGGGATGGTGACATTGAAAGGACTTCAAGTGATGTTGTATGAGAACAGATGGATGGCTCTGGAGAGAAAAGGTAGCCTGCTTTTCATTCTAAGGAAGAGTTTTTAAGTTAAACCATATGATCAAGGAACAGACTAATTCACCAGGTGGTGAACTTTCCATCACTAAAGGTATGCAAGTTGAAATAGGCTAATTGGCTGCCATGGGTATTGAAGAGACTAGTTTTAGAACATTGAATAAGTGCTGCCTTAGTTTGAGGGCCCCCGGTACAGATCCTGAGGCAAGGCTTTTGATGCAAGCAAGTACAGTTGACTACTGAGCAATCCAGGTTTGAACTATACAACTTTTTTTCCAATAAAAGTTATATAAGTGTGCCTTTCTCTCCTTCCTCCTCTCCCACCCCTTCTGCCTAGGCCCCCATGAGATAGCAAGACCAACTCCTCCCCTCCCGTCTTCTCCTCGGCCCACTCAATGTGAAGAAGCTGAGGATAATGACCTCTATGATGTCTATTTCCCCTTACTGAATAGGGAACACATTTCCTCTTCCTTATGATTTTCTCAATAATATATTCTTTTCTCTAGCTTAAATTAATGTAAGAATACTGTATAGTATACAAGTAACATACAAAACATGTTTATGTTATCAGTAAGGGTTCCAGTCAACAGCAGGCTATTAGTAGCTGTTTAGGGGAAGTCAAAAATTTTGACTGCATGGGGGTTCTGGGGCCCTGTGGGGAATAGAGACACCATGGGGAATAGGGAAGGGAGAAAGGGAAGGGCAGGAAGCCGATGAAGAGAGCATGGGGAGCCCTTCACTGCAGTGTGCAAGGGTGGGGGGGCTGCTGTGGGCCCTGAAGGAACACACAGGACACCCCCCCAGGATCCTCCTCAGGGACCTACAGCCTGACCCTCATTGTTTGGGGTTTTGTTCCAGGGGCATTAATGCTCAGGCCCTTCCAGACTGCCCCAGCACTGGCTGAGCATTCAGACCTGCCAGAGACTGTCCTCAGGCACAGAGACCTGGGAATCATTCTTGTGCTGGGTGACTTCCAAGAAGGCCTAGGGGGATGTGAACAGAGCACAGGCCTCTGCTGCAGGAGCAGAACTCAGGAGTTTTAACTGAATTCCCCTGGGCTGAATTCTGCCTGGAGGGTGCATTCTTTAGCATGCTCAAGGGTTTTAAGACAAAGAATTTGAAAGAAAATCTCTAATTCGCACATTCCCCCAGTCTGTATTTTCTTGCCAACCGCTGGCCTGTGATATCGTTTCTTCTTCTCGTCTGGACCCTGAAGGCATGAAGCTGCAGCGCCCTACTAGAGATAGTCTGTGACGCCCCTTCTCACACCACCTGCACCCAGGGGGCTACCGTTGAGAAGACTTTGGGTAGCTCTGAGCACACCTAGGGGCAGAACAGAGTGTCTCTGATGCAGGGAAAGATCCTGTGCCTCAGTGTTGCCCCTTTCAGCTGTTGCTGCTGCGGGTGACTGTGGAGTCAGCTCTTTCCAAAGCACACTGATAAGAACAATATTTGTATAACATTTCATAGTTGGTCACACACTTTACAGCCTGGGCAGTAACAGAGCTCTTTATACCTCCAGAAGAACCAGTCAAGAAAATAATTCAAAGTGAGCCCATTTTACAGATGAACCAACAGAGGCCAGGAAGAGTGAGATATTTTGCCAAGCCAGGGTTCAAGCCCAAGTCGCTTACTTCCCCCTACTCAGACCACGGAAGGCTCTGGGGCCCCAGCTCAGACTCAGAGGCAGGTTGTTCAGGGTATGTGGGCCCACAGGCAAGGAGTGGCAGTGAATGGCAGGCCTCAGGAGCTGGGGGAGCCATGCAGAAAATGGGAGGAACCAGGGGAAGGTGAAGGAGGAGGCATTTGCCACAGTGAATCACATTTTCCACTTGAAATAGGAGCCGAGAAATAGTGAGGGGCCCATGTGCAATATACAAGAAAGGTGAGTGGGTGGGGAATTACATAGCTCATATTTAATTATGTAAAAATCCCATAATCTCCCAGGGAGCACGGAGGACATGAGGTGGTGATTTTCTTTCTCTCATAATCTTGCAGGCAGTTTATTAAATGACAGAAAGAATAATACGGTGGGGAAAGACGGAGAGAATTATGTAGTGGAAGAACTAAAGATGATTTCACAGCTTCCTTGCTCTCTTCTATGCTGCCCTTCTTAGCTGTTCCAAACTGCTATTCTTGCCTTGATGTGGGGAGGAGCAAGGACAGTCCCTTCTACAGGACACTATATTCCCTTGTTTTATCCATGATGTTGGGAGAGAGAGAGACAAGGGCAGAGACAGACAAAGTGAAAAGATAGCTGTTGCTGATTGTCCTGGGCTGAACTGTGTCTACCCCACCCCCAATTTCATCTGTTGAAGCCCTAACCTGCAGCATGGCAGAATGTGACTGTATTTGGTGACAGGGTCTTTAAAGAGATCATTAAAATGAAATGAGTCCATTAAGGTGGGCTCTAATCCAACCTGACTAATGTCTTTATAAAAAAGGGAGAATTTAAACACCCAAAAGACGCCACAGTTGCACCCATAGAGAAAAGGCCACGTGGGGACACAGCAAGAAGGCTGCCGTCCACAGACCAAGCAGGGAGGCCTCAGAAGAAAGTAAATCTGCTGACATCTTGATGTTAGATTTTGAGGCTCCAGAACTGTACGGAAATAAATTTCTGTTGTTTAAGCCGCCTAATCTGTGGTATTAGTCAGGGCATCCCTAGGAAACTAATACAGAATTTTGGTCCTGAGAAGCTGGGTGCTGATGTAACAAGTACGTGAAAGTGTGGAAATGGCCATGGAGCTGAGTATTGGATAGAGCCTGGGAGAGTGTTGAGGCACATGTTAGAAAAAGCCTCGATTGTGTTGAAGAGACTGTTGGCAGAAATCTAGACATTGATGTTGCTTCTGGTGCGGCTTCAGATGGAACTAAAGAGCTCGTGTGTTTTGTAGAAGGTAGAACTTGCGAGTGAAGAACTTGGGTGCTTGGCAGAGAGGATTTCAGAAATCTAAGCTGTGGAGACAAAGTGTTGAAGGTACAGCCTGCTTTCTCCTTATTGTTTATAGTGAAATGCAGGAGGAGAGAGATAAATTGAAGAAGGGATTGTTAAGCAAAAAGGAACTGACATGAAAAAGATTTGGAAAATTCTCAGCCTATCCAAATGGCAAAAAATGAGCAAACATGTTCTGGAAAGAAGACCGAGGGTGTAACTGGACAATTGTATGGAAAAGGGATTAGGGGCATGACTCACTGGATCTAATCAGCATTCTCAGTAGAAATGCTATTGTCTTTAACTGAGGGCTCAGAGATGAGACGAAAATAAGGAAGATCATCAGAACTCCAGGCCAGTAAGATGATCCAAACGACAATGTGTGTTACCTTTCAGGAAAAAGAAACAGTGACCTCAAAGGCAGGGCTACTTCCTCCTCAGACCCAGAAGTTAGGGATACCTCTGTGGTTTCAGTTGGCTGGACTTGCTTGTGACCCATAGATTTTTCTCCTTTCCAGTTACTCTCATTTGGAAAATTATCCTGTGTCTGTCTGAGCAGATAACTTGCCTTGTTTCACAGGTTAACAGCTGGAGAGGAATTCTGCCTCTGATGAAACCCGAGGCAGAAGGTGTCTCGGACACACTTGATTTAGACAAGATTTGGGACTCAGAGTTCATGCTGGAATGGATTAAGGATTTTGGGCTGCTGGGATGAGGGTGGATGCGTTTTGCATGTGAGAAGGATATGACTTTTGAGAGCCTCAGAGGGAAGAGTGTTACAGGCTAAATTGTGCCCCCGCCACCCATGGATCTATGGAAGCTTCAACTCCAGTGTCTCAGAATGTGACTGTATGTGGAGACTGGGTTTTGGTAGAGGTGATTATGTTAAAATGAGGCCGTTAGGGTGGCTCTTATCCAGTCTGACTAGGGTTTTTATAAGTAGCAGAAATTTGGACACATTCAGTGTGTGTGCGCACAGAGAAAAGATCTGGAGGTGAGGACACATCCAGAAGGTTGACCTCTATGAGCCAAGGGGGAGAGGCTTCAGAAGAAACTAAACCTGCTGGAACCCTGATCTTGGAATTCTTGCCTCCAGAACTGTGAGAAAAATATTTCTCTTGTTTAAGCTGGCTGGTCTCTGGTGTTTTGTTAAGATAGTTGCAGCAAACAAACACATTGAGAAAGAGAGAACTGTATTTAGACTTGCACCCTGCATTGGCCTTGACCAGCAGTGTGGCTTCACCTCGCTGGGCCTTAGTTTTCTTATCTATAAAATGGAGTAAATAGTCCTCACCTCTTGGGTTTGCTGAGGCAGGAAGACATGTGGTTTCAGGCATTCTCTTTCCCTGTACCTTCAAAATGTGTTCTGAATCCATTTACAGTTGATTCTTGCCATTCATGAGACTTGATATATAGTCACTAAGAATGTAGATTTAGTCAAAACTGAGCAGCGCATTGCTGTAAGGGACACACGGTTAGGGTTACGTTCCTGTTACCCTCGGGCCATCACGTTCCCGTCAGTCACTCAATACCAAACTTAGTTCTGTGAATGTTTCTATTTAAGGACACCTTATTTAATTACACTATTGATTAATTAACGTTGAACTCATGACTAATGACACTAGAATCCAAGCTTAAGGAAAGCTTATCAAACACACGATTTTCCCCACAAGGCACATCACAGTATTCTCACACTTAGGAACATAGCCAGTGCTTCAAAACTAGCCTGGGGGCTGGTTTAAACAGAAAAGTCACAAACAAAAAGCACAACGATGTGGAAAACGTGGCATGAAGTGCACAGCCAAGGAGCGCTTGTTTATATACAAGAGCTGAAACAAGAAGTCTCAGCATCACTGGGCTCAACTCCAGCCAGAGACACCTGCGCTGGGCAGCCCAACTTTTTCCTGCTCCGTGCACGTTTGTGAATGACAGCAAAAGATTTGGGGGTTACAAATAAATGTTAGCAAGTAGGCAGATTTGCAAATACAGAACCTGTTTATAATGAGGACTAACTGTACTTCTGAATCCTCCCAAGCTATTTCCTCCAAGTCAGCAGCGTCTCCTACCTGGATTACATGCCAGGTCTCTAACTGGTCTCTCTGCTTCCCTTCTCTTGAATCCCTCACACCCCCCACCCCCAAGAAAGGATTTCCCATGAAGCAACCAGAGTCAGCCTGTAAAAATAAATGTCACCTGCTCTCCAGTCTGCAGGGGCTTCTTAATCCACGCAGAAGGAAGCCTGGGTACCAAGGCTTCAGAATCAGCCCCTGCCCCTCCTTGCCCTCCCTCCTGTCACTCTCTGGCTCCCGCTTACTCTGCTCTGCCTCCCCTCCTCCCCCTGCAGTCCTGCTTGCCCATGAACACACCAGGCAGGGGCTCTCTCTCTGGGTTCTCCTCTCTGAGAAGTATGGATTTCTCGCTGACCTCTTTGTTCAGGTGTCTGGTTACCTGTCACCTCCTCAGGGAGGCCAATCCTCTCCCTTTCTATCTCTGTACTCTCTTTCATTCTTTTCTATAGAATTCATCACGGGCTGATGTCTTTATCACCCACCTGCATTAGAAGGTAAGCTCCCCAAGGGCAAAGACCTGTTGGTTGTTTTTTTTTTTT